>NC_141139.1:81015979-81339550 GCF_053477565.2 Lygodium microphyllum | reverse complement strand
GAACACTTTTGTTTCTCCTTCAGTGTCTCCATATTAGTTCCCTTACTCTCCTTAGAGTTATCATTGCTTTCTGCAACCAAGTTGATGTCTTGCTATATGAAATCACTGTCATGCTCTATGCGGTAACTGTGTTGTTGCATGGGGTAACTATTTACTAACAATGGTAAACCTACTACTTGGAGTAGTAACCCTATTTCTTGTAGTAGTAACCTTATTATCTGCTGCAATAACCTTTTTTCTTGCCGCAATAACCCTATCTCTAATAGAAAGGTTACCATCACCTTTATCAAGATTGTAATTTCATGTAACATGAATGGCATATGTTTTGTCCACTCAAGACAAACAAATACTATTGCCAGCATTAAAATATCACCAACATAAGTATAATGAGATATTGTCAAAGTTTGAGAACTATTTATCTCATAAAACTGACAAATAACCATAATATCCATAAAATTCCGCACTATTGCTGCGTGAGGCACTGCAATAGTGACTTGCATAAAATTGATTCCAACTATTGGTTGAACCTGTGAATCCTTCTATGGCTCATCATAACCAACTTGAACAATGTCCCCTTGCATTCTAGCTAGAATGAAAGTATCTGCAACTGCTAATAGGTAATGAACCATAGTTATATAGTACAACCATTTCAATGAAATATGCCAAGTCTGAGAATTCATCATATACAATGACATCCATAGTATATCATAGAGAATGAAGATATAAAACCATAACAGAATAAGTAGATTATTGCTCCAACTGCAAATAATAATTGGATTGACTTGAAAAGATATCGATGATGCTCTAGCATTTCTAGCATAATAAATGTATGTCAATGTACCACCAAATTTGGATCTTGAATAAGACACTGCATCTTGAAAGAAATATGTAAGATAATCTATAACAACTTGAAATTTCTAATTTTTAGGTACTTGGGACAAGTAATCATCATGTGGTTATCGTCTTTGCTATTTTTGAGGTTGTTGTAGCACTTCTAATTACATTTTGGCTTGATGTAGTACATTTTGCTACTATAGGAAGTACAAGAATTTAGCTTGCTGTTATAGGTAATGTAGAAATTTAGCTTGCTGCTGCATGAAGTTAAGAATTGTTGTAGGAATTCAAAATTCAGCAATAAGAATTGCTGAAATTTAGGTTCTTGTAGATCACTCTGAAGGTTTCGTGATACAAAAAACTGTAGCATACACTTGCTACAAGCATCCACCTCATACAACATCAATACTTTCATGCTAAGAAACCAATCAATATGAATAACATCAACCATTCCTGCTGTAATATGAATTGCATAGATATCCACTGTAGATACTTGCACACTTGTAGCTACTGCAACTTCAATGATGATAGACTCATCAGAGTCCTCACAAACTTCATAAATAACAATTTGAATTGAAACATCAACAACATAATCATTCAATGCATAGAGATCCTCAAGAATAATATCTTGACTTGAATCATGAGAAAATACCAACTGTGTATGCAAATCAGCAATTTCATTATCCTTCTGCAGAACAACTTCCTCAAGAGCATTAATGACTTCAAAACAATGAGAAACTTGGAAATCTGTTACATTCCTCAATTGAGAAACCTTTTGCTAGAGTAATGTTTTCTCCTCTTGGAGCCGATTAATAACAAACAACTTCAATTGCTACAATCTTGGCTACATTTCTCTCCTTTTCAAGCTCAACAAAAAACTAATGAATCATCTTAGTTGGAGATTGAATCATAGAGTGTACCTCATAAGGAACTCTGGAAAAAACATGCAAACTGACTACATTCTGCAATGCTTCATATTCAACCAACTCTTGAAAATGAAATGTAGTGCAAATCTTGCAATCTTGCTTGTCCTAGAAAAGGATTACTGTGCTAATCTTGCAATTCCTCAATTCTGGGAGTGGAACTCTGACTTGTTCTTCAAATCAAGCAATGCAATGACCTGAAATATTATCTTTCATGTTGGAAACATCCGTATCCTGAACAAATACATCCAAAGATGGTTCATTTTGCACTACAAGTAGTGGCACTTTTTCAAGTTCTGTCAATGTTCCTTCATTGAAATCCAACTTAGTAACTGTATTATCTTCCTTAGCATCAATAAGAGAACCAAGAAAATCATGCACAATGACATCTTCATTGCAATAACCATAATACTCAAACTTATCATCCATAACATCATCATCTTCTTGAATACATAACTGATCTTCTTGATCACCAATCTGATCATCTTCATTGTACATAACTACCTACTTCATTTCTTCTTGATTAAAGATGACTAGAGATTAAGTATGATAGTTTGCAAAATACCAAAATATGGAAAATACATTGAGATTATTGATGCAAAGTGTATGATGATCTACTCTCCCATTGGCAAGTTGCTCTGTGGGGTTTAGGGCACTCGAGGATTCTTGGCTTCTTTGGCTCTTGTCCTCTCTTTCTCCTTGTACCTCAATCTTTGGCAAGACCATGGGTAAAGGGCACCAATCATCATAATCATCACTTGAACTTGAATCAGAATCAAAATCACAATCCAAAACATCTTCATATCTTTCCTTGAGCTTTTCAAATGCTGTAAGCAATCTCCCAATATGCTTAATGCTTGAACAAGAACTGACTTTCTTGCCTTCATGATCATCATGCCATTCATAAGCATCATGAAGAATATCCTCAAAAGAATCCAAATTCTCCCATGCTTTATTAATCTTTGAACTTGAATCATTCTTTACTGCTGCTGCTGATGATGAAAACCTCTTGCAAATACCATCAAACTCATTACATAAATCAAACAGGCAAAAATACTTGCAGGATTTTCCTTCTTCACAAGACCCATGAACATAAGAATAGTGCTTTGAAGTATGTCCAAACTCAAAGAAAACTTTGCACTTATTTTTCTTCTGCTTCGATTTATCCATTGCTTCCGGTGGTTGCAATACTTCAAGTAGTTATCACTGCTTCAAGTAGTCTTCCCCTGGTTCATCTCTTAACAAAAAAATTTAGATTAAGGACATTTTGCTTCATACAAAAACTCTGTCTCATGCAAGAAATTGCTTCATGTAGGAATTCTGCTTCATGTAGGAATTCTACTCCATGCAAGGATTATGTTTCATGTAGGAACTCTGCTTCAAACAGAAAATTGCACTCCATGTAGGGATTTCGCTCCATACAACAAATTCAAATTTTTGGCCTCAATCTTTGCCGTTTCTAATGGTGTTTGAACAAGAGACACAGAGGATCAATGGCAACATATACCAACAGAAAACCCTTCAAACTCCATACAACAAATATGTTTTTCATCCATAAAACAAAGTCTTTTTTCACAAATCTCAAGTACTTCTTCAAATCTCTGCACACATTCTGCACCTGGAAAACCTCCATGCAAAAAACTACTTCATGTAGCAACCTTTGCTTCATGTGGAAAATTCAAATTTTTGGCCCCAGATAGAGTCGTTTTTTATTAGGTCTTTCGCCAAATGATCAAGAAAAGAATGAATGATCTATATGCAGAAAACCCTTTGAACGGTATATAGGAACTTTGGTTTTCTTCCATGAAACAATGTCATTTTTGGAAAATCTTCAAATTTTGGGCATCAACTGAAGTCGTTTTGCTACTAAACTTCCATACTAGAGATTCAAAAAAGCATGGCAAGATCACCAAAGTGTTGCTTCTCTTTCTATGTAGAATGCATAAAAGAACAGAGAATACTTCATAAACTCCATATCGTGCCCAGAAATCATAGAAACTCAAAAATAATCATATGACAACATAAATATACTCTACTCAGCACTACAAATCAGAGAATAAGAACCATAATGCATAAACCATGCTATAAATAGAACAGATACACTAGAAATGATGGCATACTACAAGATATAGGCCTTATACCGACGTTTAAAGCGACGAAAATGCAAATAACAAAATCTGCCCCCGTCATCGCAAATAGCGTCGTTATTGATGACGCCATAGAACAGTTGGTATTATCGTTGCTATCAGCGTCAGTATTTACGACGCTGATACCGACACCAATAATGACGCTGGTAGCAACGGTTTCCGACATATATAACAACGCCAATAACGACACGAGCAATAAAATTTGCGACGCCAATAGCGACGGTAATAGAGAAAAAAAATTTGTGGCAGGGCAGCAAGCTGCCATGCCATATATAGCACTGTGTGCTTTATGAGAGCCATACAAAATAGTTTTTGCACTACTGTGTATAATGCGCTTGCAAACAAAAACAATATATACTGAAATCATAAAATTGATACATGAAATAAATACATGATCGCATAATAAGCGATTGGTACAATCATGACAGGATATCACTAATACATAGAAAATGTCTACATAGATCAGGCGACTCAAAAATAAAGGTGTGTGAGCTCGAGGGATCCAAGGATGAGCTACAAATCCTCGTCCCCCGAAAGCTCATCCCGCCACAAAGGAGCATCGAACAGACTCTGCAGAAAAAGAAACAACACATCACTCCACCATATAATAATGCATTCAAATATCTCATGGTAACTACGGACAAGAAAGATGAGTGACTTACAGGGCCGCCGCATCTATACAATTGGTCGATCAATGTAGTAGGACTATGCCTCTCTTCATATCGAGTTTCAAGGCCAATGCTACAAAGAAAACAAAATGCTAACTGTTAGAAACATGATTGTCAGTACAAAGAATATTTCAAAAAAATAAACAAGCAAAACAAAAGAAAAACTTACAAAGTCCTCCAAATATGTCCTATGGCTGCCATTCCCAAGATGATGGACCACTCCGGCCTCGAGTTGTGCCCTCGCGCTGCTGACTCCAACGTCCTCGAGAATCTATAGCCTCCTCCCTCAGTGGCCGTTAGTCGTTTGCATCTAACCACTCGGTCTTTGCAGCCCCACTCTTGATTGCCTTACGTGCGTCGGATCGTCTATGTGACATGTATGCACGCATGCAATCCATCATCCAGCCCGTACAGAATCTATCTACTGAGGCTGGCACTGAAAACTCCTCGTGCAAGGATGCTACTATATAGTCCTTGCTCCCCTCTGGTATGTTCTTCCAATGATCCAAGACGTTGTGCCGGAAAACTTGTTGGCACAACTCTCTCATGCGAGCCATCACCCTCCTCCCCTCATCATTCATGATGATGGCTCTACTGACCTACTATCGACTAGATATCCATAACCCCCTAGAGTTTGCCTAAGATGGGTCCTCTCCCATCTGCGTCCATGCTCTTGGGCATATCCAAGAGACCCCTGTGCATCCAGTGTACAGACCGGGGTAATATCTCTCGGAGTGGCACCCACAGGGGTGCCACCTGCTAATGGCTAAGCAAAAGCCAGAGTAACTGGAGTAGACGTCTCCACAGGTGTGACAAATCCGTGAGGTGACGCAGCTCCAACTGAACGATGAGACGGAGACATCGCGTCCGTGTCTCCACAGCATCCACCTGAGCCTGAGCCATGCTCCCTGGAAGGGCCACAAGAGCGAGGAGTCGCACCTGTATCCCGTGTCGATAGCGGGCTCATTGCCTCTGTATCTCTGCAGCATCCCCCTGATCTCGATGCACTCCCTCCCTCCCTCTGGCCCAAGTCGTGAGCGTCAAGTTCATCTGCTCGAAGCCAAAGCATCCGATTGCACTAAAGCTGATCTAGCAGAGCGCCCTGACGAAGACCGAGACAGCTCCTGGTCTGCCATCTCTCTGAATCTCGTGATCTGGTCTGGAGACATGAGTGCGAAGATGTCCTATAACTCCTCATCACTCATTCCTCGGCTCATCCTGAAAATGTCACCTGCACAAATAAAAAATGATGTTAGAATAATCAATTTAAATCATACAAAGCACAGTAATATAAATCATTTAAAAAAATTATCACTTAAAATGCATATCTTATGTACCCTTATAAGTGATTGGTCAACGAATTGAGTAAGTGGATGCTCCAAGTATGAAAAGTATCATATGGTCCCATGTTAATCTCCTGACATAACTCCGCATACACTAGGTCGATAGACATGTCACCACAAAAGAATGAGTCCACCTCGTTCTCAAAGAATTCTTGGACTCCTATATTTTCATCATTGTTAGCATGCTAGCTCCAAGCTTTTCACGGCCTCCACCCCTTGCAATATCGACCCCTCTATTTGCATATTATCTTCATCTATGCTTGGAACATCGCTTTGATCATATTCTCTTACACTTCGGGGAGTTAAAGGTATAACATACCACCATCAAGGTTGTCAAGGGTTTGGATAGAAGATTACTTGTTCACAAACACATACAAGAGAGTTCAAACCATTGTGACATAAACCATGTCGTAATACAATTAGCAAGCAAATGAGTCCATGCACCTATTCACAATGGGCCGGCAACACAAAGGTGTCATGCAAATCCGTCCATTTTTTTTCAAAATCTATTTCGAGAAATCCAGATGGACCTTATCGAACTGTTGCTCCAGCTCCTTCAAGTACCACTTTGAACCACTGCACAACATCGGATAGTATCATGGAGAAGCTACGGTAATCCACCGTAACAATACTTTGCAAGTTCCCAAAATACTCCATCTCATCCACAACTGTGTTTGGATCCATTGCTCGTCACCGACTCTCTTGCCCGAACCTTGCCATGATACCATAGTCCATTGTGGAGCGCATTTTGTTAATACGCTCCACGAGAAAATGCCGTCCGTGCGACCAAGCTGCACTATATTTTTTGTATTGTACATTGAAACACTCAAATTAGATGTCGCACATAAAATTTAGATACAACAGATTCTAAACTCCTCATCACCTTTGGACTACATCCCCTCGAGAATTCCTACTCCTCCATTGAGACCTCTGTCCCTTCGCAAGATGCTACAGTCAAAGCTCCATGCAACCATCGCGTTGACATAAATCGTGGCATCTCCTCCATGCCTTCGGGATGTCGAATTGGTCGATGACGTGTACTACATCGGAATTCATCTCGCGCTTCCTCTCAATCTTGCCTAGCGATTTGGTACTTGGCGAGCCACGTCTCCATAGAGGCATGGTGCAACATACAAAAGCGATTCACCTTCTCTTCATTGAGGCATCTATTCTTTTTTCTACCCCATTTCCAACCACCACATCTCCAGTCAGTCTATCATCGTCCTTTAGCGACCATAGCATTTCATTGTCTGGTTCCACCGTTGGTAGCCATTGTGAAATATGCACTAACGCCTTAGACACCAACCAACCTTCGACCATGCTACCTTCTAGCCTAGCTCATTGTCGCACAAAGCCTTTCAGGGTTTTCATGAAGCGCTCCAAGAAGAACATCCATCGCATATGGACAAGTCGAGCAATCTCCACTTCATCCACAAGATGCACAAGAAGGTGGATTTGTATCGTGAGCATGCTGGTGGGTAGGTATTTCTCAAAGAGACAGACCGTCTCCACGGCTCCCCGCCTCGTGGATTCAATAGAGGACTTCTTAATCTCCTTCTATGAGATCCATTGCACCAAAGTCGACAACCTGCGTATTTCTGGAGTAAGACATCTTGCGATCGCGATCAGTAGTACAAACTGCCACAAACGAGAAAGCATTATGAATAATGGCTACATTCCAAATAGCAAAATGCCCACGCTAGTTATAATCCATTCGTATTACAAACCTGACATATCTTATGCCAGTCATGGGATTTTAGCCCTAATAATTGGTCATCTTTAGAAAATGCAGACCTGAGAGAACACATCATAGCCGTTGGAGTGCGGATAGACTTGATTACTTACTTCACAATGCACTCTTCTTTAATGTACAAAACCCAAGGAGCGTGAGGAAGCTACACGTGACCATCAACACTCGACTACAGCCAAAGCACCTCCATCTTACCTACCTCCTTCAAATCCATTCGTGCCCCTATAGTGTCTCTCTTTCCTGTGATGTAGTCCCATAACAAGCTACCCACATTTTTGAAAATATGCATGGGATCCAACAAGTGGTCAACCTGTAAGTGGGTCCAATATGGCAACTCGTAGAAAATTGAGAACTGCCGCATGGCATTTGGATGTGATTCCGCATGGACCATTTTTAGCTCGTACCAGCTTGCGGCTTGCATACGTGTTGGAGGTCATCCAAGGAAACCTTCCCTGAGTTCATGATCCTCCGGCAAAAAAGCAACATGTCCTTGATATACCATCTTCTTCATGGTTCGTGACCTTTGGGAGTCTAACTGTGGCCCGCACAATGGACATGCATGATAACTTGAGGTAACCAGACCTGTTCCAACACCACGACCTAGTGAATACATGCTTGAATGAGATAAAATATAGATATTACCAGTGAGAACGGAGGCTTGCTCACGTGAGTACTCTCCCAATCTCGGAAAGTCATGCATCATCCACATAAGAATGGCTCAAATATTGGCTGACCACCGACCATCGCGCCTGCTCATATCTTGCACGGTGACCCCCTCCTCCCACAAAATCTTAAGCTCATTGACTAATGGATGAAGATACACATCCATATTTTTTACTTTGTAGTGGTTGGGGACGAGCAAGCTAAGGATGAGATGTCCTTTCTTTGTAGAAAGCCATGGAGGGATATTGTAGTTGACAAGGACTATAGGCCACACACTGTAAGAAGTTGAGTGCAGACCGAATGGGTTCACACCATTGCAAGACTGAGCCAAAGATTCCTTGGCTCTCGGGAAAAGCCTCGGAAGGTAGAGTCAATGTGGCTCCATGCGCGCGAATCCACTGATATTTGTTGAACTCCATCCGTGGACCTATTCTACGCATGCCACGTTGTCAAGCTCACCATGTCGGACATACGAAACATGTGGTTTATGCGGGGAATAAGCGAAAAGTATTTGAGAACTTTTTGAGGGATGGTTTGCCCTTGCAAGTCCTGTCAATACTTGTGAGCACCACACTTTGGACATGTCTCCATAGTTTCGTATTCTCCTCAAAACAGTATGCAATTGTTGATACATGCATGGATGTTATTGTAGTCCATGCCAAGCTTCCGTAAAACATGTCATGCATCATCACGAGACTCAGGCATGGTATTTACAGGTTGTAATATATGATATTTCAATAACCTTAAAAAAATCATACAACACCTTGAAAAAGCACAAATGTTTGTAATAATAGTGCTGAAAAAAAAAATCAATGAAGTGTATGTACAAGGTACCTGAACAACTCGGTCACACTCGTATCGCTCCACCCGTATTTTTCTTGCACACTTAAGAGTACAAGCAGTGTCTTCAGCTGAGATACTCGACACCCATCATATAATGGTATGGATGCTTCCTCTCTAAGCGGATCAGAAGTTTCGACATCCATGGGAATCAATGCATCGATCATTGCCTCCATCTCAGGCTCCAAGATTGTAGGTAGGTCTGGAAGGTTGCCTATCTTCTCTGGCATTGAAGGTATAGATTGGCCTTGCGAGTGGTGGATTGGCTCCTGCATTCCATCCATCACACGCCCACATACTCTTCTAATTGGCCGCAAAGGGTGCACTCCCCCTTGGGACGAGACATCACCTCCTTGGATAGAAAATTTGCCAGTGAGATCCAATCTTATTATATATGGTACTCAATTAGCTTGCGAGTACAATGCATGATTGATATTTACTTCAAACTACCGTTTGCTGAAAATCCGCAATCGCTTGATAAATGATCTCAGATTGAAACTCGCCAAATCGTCATACGTGTTCTATAGACAATCAGCATTTTCGTCTAATTGCCAGCTTGCATTGAGAGCAAGGACATGGGACACGCTGACTAAGATACGCCTCGTGATCTTGAACAACAGGACCTTCTTCGTTTTCCATTTTGTCTACGTTACAACAAACAATTTGTTTTTGTTATCACTCTTTTCTTTTCTTAGATTGTTATCCTCTCCTTTCATCTCTCTCTTTTTCTATGACTTAGCATATAGTATCATAGAACACTAGTATTTAGTACCTAGTACTCAGTACTTAGCACATAATATTTCATTTTCTCTCTTCCTCTCCCTCCCTCGCCCTCACCCTCTCTTTCTCTCTTTCCCTATTAGGTTTAATGATTTTTCTCTTTTTCTCTCTCCTCTCTCTCTCTCTCATTTCCTTTTCTCTCTCCTCTCTCTCTCATTCCTTTTTCTCTCTCCTCTCTCTCTCTCATTTCCTCTCCCTCCCTCGCCCTCACCCTCTCTTTCTCTCTTTCCCTATTAGGTTTAATGATATTTCTCTTTTTCTCTCTCCTCTCTCTCATTTTCTTTTCTCTCTCCTCTCTCTAATTCCTTTTTCTCTCTCCTCTTCCTCTCTCATTTCCTTTTTCTCTCTCCTCTCCCTCTCTCGTTTCCTCTCCCTCCCTCGCCCTTACCCTCTCTTTCTCTCTTTCCCTATTAGGTTTAATGGTTTTTCTCTCTCCTCTCCCTCTCTCGTTTCCTCTCCCTCCCTCGCCCTCACCCTCTCTTTCTCTCTTTCCCTATTAGGTTTAATGGTTTTTCTCTCTCCTCTCTCTCTCTCTCTCATTTTTTCTCTCTCCTCTCCCTCTTTGTTTTTTTTTTCTCTCTACCTCTCCCTCTCTCATTTCCTCTCCCTCCCTCACCCTCACCCACTCTTTCTCTCTTTCCCTATTAGGTTTAATGATATTTCTCTTTTTCTCTCTCCTCTCTCTCTCTCTCATTTCCTTTTCTCTCTCCTCTCCCTCTCATTCCTCTCCCTCCCTTTCTCTTTTTCTCTCTCCTCTCTCTCTCATTCCTCTCCCTCCCTTGCCCTCTCTCATTCCTTTTTCTCTCCTTGTAATATATCAAACACTGCAATTCACGCATGAACCTCCTTTTTAGGTAATGGGATAATGATGTAGCATTTTGAAAATTTATTAAGGATAATGAAAAAAAAATTTCCTTATCTCCCTCCAGCCGACAATCGTGCTGGAGGGGGAGAGGGAAATAGAATATCCAGCAAGCTCCTTGCTGGAGCTTGCTCACACTAGGAGGCATGCCTCTCAACACGTAGGAGAGGAAGGATCCCCCTTCCCTCCCCTATTTAAACAGAAGGGGGCTGCTGCTGTGAGAGCATGAAAGGACGAACGAGGGACAGAAGACAAAGGGAGTGCTGCCGCCATTTGGAAACTATGAGTGTGAGAGAGAAGGCCTTTTGAGAAGGGAGGACCCCGTGGAGCTGCTGCCGCTTTGCGCTAACACGGGCTGCCACATCACCGGTGCCTAGGGAGGAGTCGCCTCCACTCACTGGCATCGCCGTCGGATAGTTATATACCCCCCTGCCCCCCCCATGTAAGCTTTTGGAAGCTTAGAAGCTTTCAAGGGGGGGACCTTCCTAGCCCCCTTTCCTTTGGGTTTATTACCCCCTTCCCCCCCCCCCCCCCCTCGTGTTTTAACCCCATTAAGCCCCCCTTTCCCTTGGGCTTTAAAACCACTCCCCCCCCCAGTGTTTAAAACCCTCTAAACTCCCCTTCCCTTGGGTCTTGGAACCACCCCCCCATGTCTTTTATAAAAAAAACAAAAACCCCCTTAGGGCCCGTCCTGTGGCCTTGGAAATTTTCTCCCCCCATAAAAGGGTTTTGACCTTAAAGGTCTTATCTCCCCGGGTTTTTTTGAAATCCTCCTTAGGGCCCTTCTCCTTATAACCTTCGGGACTACCCCCCTTATATCTTCTCCTAAGGCCTCCTTAGGCCCCCTTTTTCAATAAGCCTTTAAGGCTACTTTCCCCCCCCTTGGAGTTCCTCCCTTAGGATTCTATAAGGCCCTTTTCCCCCCAAGAAAATTTGTCCTTAGCCCTTTTCTTTCCCATGCAAAATACCCTTGGAGCCTTGAAAAGAGAGTTTTCTGACACCTTCCTTTCCCACTCAAAAAGCCTCGTAAGGGATTCCATACTTTTTTTTTCTGTTCGTGTGAGTCTTTACAAAGGCCATTAAGCCCTTCCCATGGCTTTAATGGGTCTTCTCCGCAAATGATTTTGAAACACCCCTCTTTCGAAATCCCTACTTCAAGGAGGGAGCCTTCTAAAACTACTTTCGACGGACGGTGCAAGGAAGCGACGATGGAATTCCAAAGAGGAGTTGTAAAGCTGCTTCCACGTCCGAAAGACTACAATTGCGATGCCTCCTAAGAAAGTCCAAGGCGCAGCCGCAGAAGGGTCGTCTCCCAGCATCCACATGGACATCTCATCCCAAGCCCAGGTTTCCCTTCCTAAATTTTTATTTGGTATTATTGTAATTCAATCATGCAAGGTTAATTGTTGAAAATATGATATATTTTTGTCCTAAATGCTCATGACGGAGGAACTTAGTCATTAATACTTTTAATGAAACATGCAAAATAAAGAAAGCATAAATGCATTTTTAGCAAATAGCTTTACGCATTGAAATGAATTAAAAATTAGATTATTGTCCATTAAAATAGTATACTTCGTTTAAGCCTAGATGTATAAACTACATATTGCACTATTAACCCATATCCTCTTCATAATGAACCATCATGGAAAGTGCAAAGCATGAAATGATTCTTACGATACATAACTCTAGGAAATTATCATTTGTCAATTGCATAAATCATCAAGTAAAAGGTTGCTTGTTTAGCATGAATTTTGTTCACAAAGTATAGGAAGATTAGTTGGAATTAACCTAACCTATGCATGACCTCAAATCGATAAGTTAGGGGTGAAAAATCAATTTACACGTAGACAATGACTCAAGTGGAAATGAATGCATGATTATCTTCTAGAGTTAAACAAATTGGTATAAACCTAAAACACCTAAACCACGGAGTACTCGTTTAGAACGAGTTAAAGTCCAAGAAATTCATTAGGAATTAATACGTAACCTGATCGCTACCTATTGCTAAATTGAAACTCCTATACCTTAAATACTTACCCACATTCACTGAATGCAGGGACAGTGAGATGTAACTAGAAAGTGAGCTAGGGTTTGTCCCTAAGAATCTTACAAGATGGAACTTGGAAACCCTAGGTCTAACGATGTCAGCCTAGTAACTTGAAATAGATTGTTTCGTGACTCCATTGTCTCATAGTTTGATGCGACACTTGCGCAACAAGTGCGAAGTCATATGATCTTGTGATTGGATCACAAGGGAATGACCAAGTTCTCGCAATGAAGTTGGCATGTCCTTACGCAAGTTATCTTGCAAGAGGATGAATAATCATCCTAATTTAGTGGTCTTTCTTGAGTAAAGAAGATTGATTGGAAACTAAAGACCAGTCGATAAACTGAAGTAACCAATGAACTTAAGGTTTGACCAAGTTGGGTTAATAGGGTATGCCCTAACCCAGGATATAGGGGATCTTGCCAAGTTGCAAGTCATCCCGGATCGAGTGCTGGATGCATTCGAAAGGAAGGATTCATTCCTTAGCAGTTTGCCAACAAAAAATGATCAATGGAAATGTTTGTGCTTGCTACAGATTTTAGAGCACTGTTTGGCTTTGTTTGATCAATGAATTAAAAGATAAATGGATATCTATACTTCAATTTGAAGTCCTGAAGGGAGAGGCAGCTTCAATTACCCCTGACTGCATGCTTGACCCTAACCAAGGGGGTTGTTAACCGCGTGGAGCGTGTGGACTGAACCGGCCAGGAGAGGTCTCTCTGTTGAGTGCTACTTGGAGCAGGAGGACGCTTGGATGCCAGAGGGGGCTCTCGCTGTAAATCCCTCGCCTTCCAGACCCTGCACAAGAGGCTAACGTGACTCGGGACTGGATCTTGAGGCCCGCATACTAGTCTATGGGCAGAAACTTGGATTGGTAATCCCTGTGGATTGTTAGATAGCCTTCGGGCGGATTGTGGATAAGCCTAGGGGCTGGACTTTTATTTTGTATTTCAAAGATAAATATGATAACTTGTTAATAAGAAACTTGTTTGACATTGTTTTTCTATGTCAAGTGATATGATTACGTGAAAGAACCAGTGCCTAATGGACTAATTAAAGAAGTTGATTGATAAATGTCCAACTAATGTACTAGGTAATTAAATAACTAAAACAACCCGAGAAAAGTGCGGAGGATGGGCCATAGGTCTGTCCTATGGATGGGTGGTCGTGGTTGGCCGAGAACTTTTCTCAAATCACGATGGACAACAGCAAGATCGTTAAAGAACACGAATAACAAAAGCGTTGACCTAGAGTTATGATTGATCTCGATTTACGTTGTTTTAGGGGAACAGAATGGGACTATACCTTATGGCAGAGAGGTTGAGCTTTGCATCCCTCTCTTTTTCCATTCTCCTTGAACCAAGTGCAGCATGAATCCACTTCGGACTTGGCATTTTTGCGTAAAGTAGTTCACTTGGGTCTGACACTAGTTGCCGTTAGGAAATGATCAATAAGAAAAATCCTAATTCAGGTCGAGATCCTAAGTGGGAACGGCCGGAATACTTCCGCTACATGGCAGACGCGAAAAGTCCTAGATTGCAACCCCCGTAACATTCCATGGGAGTGCCGAGCGGAGCTTTCTAGAAATCCTTTCCGATGGAGTGCTAAGACGTGCCCTGAAGATACAAGTGGACACGTTACAGTTGGTATCAGAGCCAACCAACAACGGAATTCTTTTTATGAAATCTTAATAAGAAGAAGTAAAGCAAATGTTGATGTTCCAAACATTTCCTTACCTTCAATGCTGTCTTGCAGAATTATGAAGCGTGGAACAAGTTCTTAGTATTTCGAATCATGTTTATAATTCATTCTCCTCATTATTGACAAAGGGTTGAGATGATGAACATCCTAGAGCAAATTTATAATCCATCACCTTTGTACATGGAACGAAGATGGACAAGTGCTTCAGGAATCTACTATATATCCGCCCACCGGTTTGCTTACCTACAAACCAACCTAAAGAGGATCAAGTGGTTGGAAGATCTGAAAGTCGTGAAGCTGTTCATTTTTGTGGAAGCTCACGTAAACTCAACTTTACATATTCGAGGTCGGAGGGTTGAGATGAACTCATATGTATATGAAGAAGTAACCCGTGTAATCCCCTTGTCGTATTGCTGCGCATTTGATGTGTGAAACCACCCAAAAGTTGTGTGTGTGATTTGATGCTTTGTACATACTTAGTTGTTATGTTTGCTCTTTCATTCTATGCCAAAGACGGAGAAAAACAGGGAGTTTTTGATAGATTGGAAACTCGAGATGCAATCTCATGGGCTACACTTATTTCAAGATATGCCGATTATGGGCTTTGTGAGGAAGTACTAAACTAATTCCAAGAGATGCAAGTCGAAGTACATTGGTGGATATGTTTGCCAAATGTGAGAGCTTGCTTGATGTTAAGTACATCCCAGAATGGTGCAATACAACTGGTAGGAGCATCAAGACAGGCTTGATTGCGAGTGTCATTGTATCACAGTGAACTTGGGCAGCTACTATTTTGCAAAGCTCTAATGTTACATGGGAGTATGGTGTCAATGGCCCTTTGTGGTATGCGAGTGAGACAACAATTCAAGTGCTTCTTTTGGAGTACTTGCCATTGAAATTAAACGGAAGACATCATCAGTACATACAGTTGGTGAGAATGTGCGTGCGAGATGGGTTCTTTTTGGTGCACATTGTTGTTGCTAGTGTTTGTTTTGCCCACTTCACCGAGACGGATACGCATAGTGGTAGCATGTTTCGGCTTCTATAGGCCTCATCGTCTTGATTGCTTTGGTGGACCCGTAATAGTGCTACTTCAGGTGGTAGTACATCACTGTTTAATCTGTCTTGAAAGGGCAAGTTGTGTACATGCTATGCTAACCTTTTATTGGAGATTGTGCTATCCTTATCACTCTCCCTTTATAAAGAAGGAGGCTGCTTTTTGATAGACACAATCTGCGTATGTATTGAAAAAAGAAAAGGGCCACTAATCTTGGAAAAAGGGGAGCAAAAAGGGAGGGCTCTCTGGATTTTCCTGGGGGCAGAACGAACGAAAAGAACGGCACTCTGGGATCTACGAAAAAAAAAAGGGGGAAAATGAGAGTTTTTTTTTGAATCTGAAAGGGGGGGAATAGTGATGAATGTTAAAAAATAGACTAATGCGGAAGAAGGGGGAAATCAGGGAGCTCCGAGGAGGAGGACGACTATCAGAAGGTGAAACGATGAAGAAGAAGCAGCAGACAAAGATCGAGGACGCTGCTGCGTCAGAGAACTGACACAAGCCTACTACAACGAAAATCTCAATGACGTCGCAACATAGACGAACAGCGTGGATGAGCCCGACATGAAGATGGACGCCCACGATGAGCCGCTGGTGTAGTGTATCTTCGTGCTGCCCGACTTGGCAGTTTAGAAGCTCAAGGCGCTAATCGACAGAGCCCACTCATCCTATGGAGGAGGAATTTCAGAAGACGGATACTGAAGACGGCGGATCGAATAGCAATTATGGCAAATCGAATTGCAGCTATGACGATAAAGCCTACAATTTTCTTCTTTCAGTTGAGCCACAGAGAAGATGTGACGTTCACAACAAATTGGACACTGATGGCGAGCCCTCGAACCCCTTGATCCTTGATTTCATCATCTACTCTGATAGCATCCTGTGGCTTAAAATCAATGAGTATCGTGATCCTGCCACACCACTGATGCTAGCAACTGTGCACGGTTTGAAATACCTTACGTGCTCTTTCGTGCTTCTCCTCGTTTTATGGGCTAGCCATGTCCACAGCTGGCGCAGAGAAGAGTTCAGGAAACTGTCTCTGTGAATGATGACTTGAATTCCCTCATACCTTGTCTCTTTACCTTTTGTATCATGAGTTCTCACAGGAAACTGTCTCTGTGAATGATGACTTGAATTCCCTCATACCTTGTCTCTTTATGATCTTCAATTGCAAGACAATTTCTGTTTGAAATTGAACCACCAAAACCTACATATTACCTGTTTGGAGTAATTGTAATGATGCTGAAAGTGGTCTCCTTGTTGTATATATGTTCTGCAGAAAAAGCGTATGCCCAGCACAACAAGAATTTGATGGTAGCACAATGTTTGAATCCTTGTAGTAGCTGTTGGATACATGCATCTTTGGTATATTAAAGGTCAATTTATGGGCTTCATATTCCCTGTTTCATTTATGGGAGACAGGAGATTCTGAAGCTTATGTTCATAGCTCGATTATTCATCTATAAGGTATTGAATAGCTGAGAATCTTTGATGACAGCACTGGGATATGGATTGTGACCTTTAATAGCTGAAAGAACTGAAAGGCAACAGATGATAATCCAGGAACCGTAAGGCATCTCAATATCAGTAAAAAGTCATCATGATGGAACTTGAATCAGAAAATTATCCATGTTCATTCACTTTCTTATTCATCGATGAAGACCATACTCTTGGAAATTTTCTTTGAAATGTATAGATGATCTATGCATTCCAAAGGCTGTTCGGATTTCTTCATCTTGAATCTTGAAACTCTTATTGACAGAAATAAAACAAAGTCCTGACATTGTTTTCTCAACTTGTTTATTCATCTATTCAATCTTTTATCCTGAAAATTTTCAAGGTCTTTTGAAGACGCGACTTTGCTTTCACAAACCCTTCGACATCTTTGGTGAACCCGACGTGAAAGCGTCGCAGAAATTTCAGGATGGGAGATACTTCAGCCTCTATTTTAGCTTCTTCTACAATTCCAGCTGCGTCTACTTCAGCTCCATCAATGACTGCTGCGTCAAGTACTTCAACAGAGGATCTAAAGCAGATTTTGCAGAATATGTCCATGTATATGCAGCTCCAAAATCAGCAAACACAATTGTACATGCAGCAGCAGCAACAATTGCATCAACAGCAGTTGTCTCAGCAAAGGCAACTCTATTCGGAGCAGGAGAATGCAAACAGCGCGACTAAGGCTATTGAAGCAGTTGAGAATGAGAAGAAGCTATTTGATGGGCGTAATGTTTCAGCATATTTGAAGACATATGAGATCAAGATGGGGTTTTGTGGAGTTCCTGTTGGACTTATGAGTAAGTACTACCTTCGTCTTGTCACACCCGCTTTGAGGACAAAAGTGACTGATCTTTTTATTCAAAATACACATTGGCAAGATTTTAAGAAGGCCTTGAAAGAAGAATATTTCCTTGAGGACTTTGGTATGGCTACTCGGCGGTCATTCTGAGAGTGGGTCTACATGCCAAACAAAGGTCTAGCTGCTTCGGAGTTGATTCGAGAATTTGAAGAGAGGTATAGTCAGCTTGATGCCATTGAACAAAGAGCATTGGATGTTGAAAAAGTTGAGCTTTTCTTGCAAGCTGTAGATCCTGCTCTTCAAGAAGAATTGGGTGAACTTCTTGAGGATCGCACGAAGCCTATGGGTCTTAAAACTGATTGGCAGGATGCTCAGGATGCAATCTCGACTTTGACCAAGAGGAGGATATGGAAGACTCGCCTACAGAATGGTTCCATGACACCTACACCATCATCAGCTCCTATGCCTACTTCTATCCCTATTATTTCTTCTCCTCCTCAGCCAGTTTCTTGGCCTATGCCAGTGCCTACTGTTTCCACTCCACCTATTCCTCCTGTTCCACGACCGATGCCTACACCTTCTGCTCCAAAACCATCCGCTCCATCGGTGCCTACTTCTCTTGATGACATAATCAAAGGCATAACAGATTTGACACTGGAGTCAGTCAAAGCGGAGTTGGTGGGAAAGTTGAAAGAGCAGTGTGCTTTGACTGCGCCTACTACTTCTTCTAGTGCTCCTACTGCACCTAGGAGAGATCGGAGATGTATTTGGTGTGATAGTACGGACCATCAGCATTGCAGGGATTGTGAATCTTTTCAGGATGCAAGGAGGAAGAATGTGGTATATTGGGGGCAAGATGGTAAGATTTGGTTGACTGAGACAGGAGCTCCACTTGCTACCAACTTTGGTAAAGGTGGAATGAAGAAGTTAGTGGATGACGTGGCTATGCGTACTTCTTATGTGACAGCTAGAGGTGATGCTTCTGCATATGGAGTCCAGATTGAGAAGGGATCAGAGACTCAGTCAGCGCTATGGACTTATGCTATGGAGACTGCAAACAAGGGGAAAATTCAGCAAACTGTTTTGACTAGTGCAGGCTCTAGTATCAGATCAGAGATAGGTTGGGACTCGCCTGTTGACAGGTATTCTATTTATGCTTATTTGGCTAAGTCCCATGGTGCAGATGTACTTGTTGAGGAGAAGCGTAAGAGGGATGAAGAAAATCCGAGTGCAGCTAAGAAGACTAGAGGGGATGAGTTTGTTACTTCACCTACTGCAGGACCATCTTCACGATCAGGGCCAGATCGACAGATGGAAGATGCTCAAAAGAGAGAAAAGAGGCAAGAGCCTAGAGAGAGAAAGTAGCCAGGGTTTAGATTGATGTCCGATATTGAGACATCTACAGACATGAAGAAAATCTTTAATGATAAGATACTTGGCAGTGAAGTGACTTTCACTATTTCTGAGATTTTGGGCATCTCGAAAAGAGAGTTTCAGGATCAATTTCAGGAGGTTTTGAAGAGGAAAAGACATGCATTGTCTACCAGTGATACACAGGGAGTTTTGATTGGGGAGTTGGATGAGGATGAGGATGATGAGGTTATGGTTGATAATGCTTCTGTTTTTCCGCAGGTAGAGAAGAGGGTTCAGCCTATGCATTATGCTAAAATTGATGAGCCTGTCATGATACCGTATAGTCACTTTTCGTGGAGCCATTGGGCTAGGGCAACTACAGAGACGATGGTAAAGATTGGAGAGAAACAGGTGCCTTATGTTGCATTGGTGGATCATGGTTCAGAGATTAATCTCATAGTTCGTGGAGTTTATGAGAGTAACAGATGGCCTATGGATGTAGAGCATGGGTGGCGTATGAGAGCTGCCAATAATACTGTAGGTGATTTGTATGCTGCATGTCCTAGTGTCAGGGTTTCTATTGGTGATGTAGAGGAGGATTTTCATTTCTTTGTGCATGATTCATGCTCTTATCCCATAATTCTTGGTCAGCCATTCATCACAGAGATGCACATGGAAACAAAGGTCATGGATGATGGATCTGCTTAAGCACAGATTTGCAGTAAAGATGGTATGAGAGCAGTTCAGTTTATGACTGTATGTGTGAACCATGTTAGAAACAGGGATACTCTCAAAGATGCACCTTTGCCCACTGTGAGGGATTCGGGTTTTCATTAGGTACCGCCGTTTCACGAGACGACGGTGGTACAGAGGAGAGGAGATTGGAGTTCTCGCCTCCTGGCAGCGGTGTTTTCTCCTCCGGTTTTGTTGGGATCTCAGCAAACATTTTGATGAGTTATCAGAAGACTTCTGGGTTGCCTAGAGCTGCCAGGCAGTATATATGCAGGAAGGAGAAAATTTTGAAAAATGCAGGAATTTTGGAGGATGATGAGCACATAGATGGGATGTATGACAATGTGATTTGTGCAGATACGATGACAGAGATGGGAGATATGCTGAAAACTGATATGCTGAATTGTTACAGTAATGTTTTAGTGCAGTCCCTGGACATGTTTCATGAAATTGCAAATTTTATGTCACAGATTGAGTCAGAGGCTGAGGTAACTCAGCAAAGAGTGTTGAGTGCTAAAGAAATTCAGCAAACAAAGTTTTCAGCTGATTATGATCAGCTTTCAGAGAGACAGAGGGCTGAAAATTTTCAGCCAACAGAGTTTACTACTGAAATATTTCAGCATTCAGAGTTTGGGGTTGTTTCTATGCAGTCCATAGAGCAGAGGGCTGAGGATATATCAGCCATTGGAGTGCAGAATTGCTAATCTACAGCAAGATTTATGTAATGCAGAAGAGCATAATGAAGCCAGGGTTGACACAAAATACAAAACTGTGGATAAGAAGGTGAAGCCGGTTGCTGTACCGCTTCCACCTGACAGTGATCAGCAAATAGAGAGAGCTGCTAAACAGCAAATTTTGAGGAATCCGGAGCATATTGGTCATAAATTTTCAGCAGAGACTCTTGCTAAATTGAAAATTGGAAATTGTGATTTCTTGTTACCCATAGAGAAGCAATGCTTTCAGGAGATGCTTGAGCGTCATGGAAGGGGATTTGCTTTTTTCCCGCATGAGATTGGATGTGTGAATCTTGATATTGTTGCTCCTATGGTCATTTTTACTATTCCTCATATCCCATGGAATCTCCGACCTATTCCAGTGCCTAAAGCACACTTGCCAAAGCTTATTGATTTATTGAATGAGAAAATCAGGATGGGAATCCTTGAGCCTTCATCTGCACCATACTCAAACAGGTGGTTTACAGTTCCAAAGAAGAATGGTACTCTCCGATTTATTCAGGACATGCAGCCAGTGAACAGAGTTACTATCACGAATGTTGGTATAGGTCCAGTTGTGGATGAGTTTGCAGAGGCATTTGCTGGACGTGCCATCTATTCTTTAGGTGATTTGTATTCAGGATATGATTAGTTTCAGCTGGCTTTAGAAAGCAGGGACATAACCACCATGAGAACTCCTATTGGGCTTGTCAAGATGTGTACCTTGCCTCAAGGTGCCACTAATTCTGTTGCGCATATGATGAATGCCATGCATAAGGTTCTTCGTGATTACATACCTCAGCTTACCATGCCTTTCTTGGATGATGTGCCCATTAAGGGGTGTGCAGAAGAAGAGAAGAATGAGAGTCTAAATGAGCAGGGATGCAGATATTTTGTGGCTGATCATATTTCAGCATGTGAGAAGATTTTGGCCAGGTTAGAAGAAGTGAACTTGACACTTTCAGGGCAAAAATCTGTTTTTGGAGTGAATGAGGTTGTCATTGTTGGGCATATGTGTGGATATTATGGCAGGAAACCCTCACCTGATAATGTGGATGCTATAGGCAAGATTGCGGAGTATTGTTCTACTACTTCAAAGGTACGAAGATTCATTGGTGCTTGTGTGTTTTATATGATTTGGATACCTCATTTTGCACACATAGCAGATTGTTTGTATTAGCTGCTTCGAAAGGGGCAGAAATTCTATTGGGATGAGAGCCACACTAGAGCCATGCGGAAATTGAAGAAGTTATTGCAGAATGCTCCTACTCTCAGGAAAGCGGATTATAATTGTGGAAAGCCTATTGTATTGAAATTGACACTAGTCCAATTGGCATAGGTTGGGCTATGGGTCAAGATGATGCAGATGGAAATAGGTATGCTATTCAGTTTGGGACGAAAGTCCTAAACGAGAGACAGAGGAGATATCCGCAAATCAAGAGGGAGCTATTGGGGATTGTCACGGCTCTCAAATGTGACAAGGAGTACTTTATTGGAGCTTCAGTTGTGGTAGAGACAGATTGCTTGCCATTGATTGGTATGATCATGAGTTGCTCTACTTCGGATATAGCTATGTTGAGATGGATTGCATACATCAAGTCATTAAATCCAGAATTTAAACACATAGCAAGGAAGGATAATCCAATGGCAGATATATTGTCTAGAGCCAGATATGATGATGAGGAGACTCTACTTGTAGAAGAGGATGATGCAGAAATTTCAGCCACTATGGTTGATCATGTTTGTCATGTCTATGATATTGTGGCTTTCACAGAAGAACTCTATGTTGGAGATTGGTTGTAGATTGGCAGGTACCTTAGTACACTAAGCAAAAGAGATGAATGGACAGATGAAGAGTTCAAGAAGATCAGAAGGAAAGCCTATGGTTATTTTCTCAAGGACGGATTTCTTTGGAAGCATCCGAAGAAAAGAGACGGATTACCTTTGCGGGTTGTCTGTGATAGAGAGACATAGTTATAGGTGATGAGGGAGTTTCATGAGAGTCCTTGGGCTGTCATAGAGGAGTGTGGGCTGCTTATGAGAAAATCAAGGAGAAATATTGGTGGAAAGGCATGTATAGAGATGTTTCTCACTTTGTTGAGACTTGCAGAGACTGCCAGATGTATTCAGTAGTGCGTCATCGAGATGAGCTTCATCCGACCTATCTGCTATGCATTCATTATAAGTGGGTAGTTGATTTGGTTACCACGCCTATGGGTCTATGGCAGATGAGGTACATTGTTTTGGCTAGAGAGGATCTTACCAATCATGTTGAGGGCAGATCTTTGAGAACGAAGACCACTAGTGCAATGTGTAAGTTCTTATTGGAAGAAATTTTCTGCAGGTATGGTTGTGTGGGTAAGATCACTGCGGATCGTGGTGAATTGGATGCAGGTGAAGCTAGGGAGTTTTTCTCTCAGCTAGGAATCAAGTTGGCTCTAACCGCAGCATATAATCCAGAGGTAAATGGAAAGAGTGAAAGAGGGCATCCGCCGATAGTGAAAGCATTAGCCAAAGCATGCAGAGGACGGATTGGAGAATGGCCGAGACTTCTACCATTTGCTTTATGGGCTGATTGTATGACTCATAGTGTTACCACAGGATATATGCCTACAGAGTTGATATATGGTCAGAAACCTGTTATGCCGATTGAGACTTGTGCTTTGACTTGGTCAGTTTTACCTTGGCAGGAGGATTTGACGAGAGAGGAGCTCTTAGCTCTTCAGATTCGACAGTTGGAGAGGAGACCTGAGGATATTCAGCTAGCTATTGATAGGTTGAAGGTTGCTAGACTAAGGAATAAGGACAGGTTTGACAACAGGCATCGCTTGCGGCCTAGAGCAATAGAAGAGGGAGATTGGGTATTGGTGTTTGATAGCAGCCTTGAAAATCAGCATACTGCATTTCGGAAGATGGTGAAAAGATGGTTTGGGCCCAGACATGTCTTTGATAATGCAACATATGAGCTGACAAAATTGGATGGGACAGTGCTTAGAGTGCCTATTGCTGGAAAAAGAATCAAGATTTTCAAGAAAAGAGATGATGAGGATTATGCATTGGAAGAATTTTCAAGAGAAGAGCAACGACAAGAAACTTCAATGGAAGAGACAGATGATATGAAAGATAATCTTGTTGATCTACTGGAAATGCATAATGAAGAGATTGATCTGTTTGTGGATCTTGATGATAACGATCATGGGTAGTTGGCCCATCCGGAGGATGCGCAGGATTAGAGGGGGTGGATGTCGTATTGCTGCGCATTCGAGGTGTAAAACCACCCAAAAGTTGTGTGTGTGATTTGATGCTTTGTACATACTTAGTTGTTATGTTTGCTCTTTCATTCTATGTCGAAGATGGAGAAAAACAGGGAGTTTTGATAGATTGGAAACTCGAGATGCAATCTCATGGGCCACACTTATTTCAAGATATGCTGATTATGGGCTTTGTGAGGAAGTACTAAACTAATTCCAAGAGATGCAAGTCGAAGTACATTGGTGGATATGTTTGCCAAATGTGAGAGCTTGCTTGATGTTAAGTACATCTCAGAATGGTGCAATACAGCTGGTAGAAGCATCAAGACAGGCTTGATTGCGAGTGTCATTGTATCACAGTGGACTTGGGCAGCTACTATTTTGCAAAGCTCTAATGTTACATGGGAGTATGGTGTCAATGGCCCTTTGTGGTATGCGAGTGAGACGACAATTGAGGTGCTTCTTTTGGAGTACTTGCCATTGAAATTAAATGGAAGACATCATCAGTACATACAGTTGGTGAGAATGTGCGTGCGAGATGGGTTCTTTTTGGTGCACATTGTTGTTGCTGGTGTTTGTTTTTCCCACTTCAGCGAGACTGATACGCATAGTGGTAGCATGTTTCGGCTTCTATAGGCCTCATCGTCTTGATTGCTTTGGTGAACCCGTAATAGTGCTACTTCAGGTGGTAGTACATCACTGTTTAATCTGTCTTGAAAGGGCAAGTTGTGTACATGCTATGCTAACCTTTGATTGGAGATTGTGCTATCCTTATCACTCTCCATTTATAAAGAAGGAGGCTGCTTTTTGATAGACACAATCTGCGTATGTATTGAAAAAAGAAAAGGGCCACTAATCCTGGAAAAAGGGGAGCAAAAAGGGAGGGCTCTCTGGTTTTTCCTGGGGGCAGAATGAACGAAAAGAACGGCACTCTGGGATCTACGAAAAAAAAAAGGGGGAAAAAGGAGAGGTTTTTTGAATCTGAAAGGGGGGGAATAGTGACGAATGTTAAAAAATAGACTAATGCGGAAGAAGGGGGAAATCAGGGAGCTGCGAGGAGGAGGATGACTATCAGAAGGTGAAACGATGAAGAAGAAGCAGCAGACAAAGATCGAGGACGCTGCTGCGTTAGAGAACTGATAGAAGCCTACTACAACGAAAATCTCAATGACATCGCAACACAGACGAACAACGTGGATGAGCCCGACATGAAGATGGACGCCCACGATGAGCCGCTTGTGTAGTGTATCTTCATGCTGCCCGACTTGGCAATTTAGAAGCTCAAGGCGCTGATCGACGGAGCCCACTCATCCTATGGAGGAGGAATTTCAGAAGACGGAGACTGAAGACGGCGGATCGAATAGCAATTATGGCAAATTGAATTGCAGCTATGACGATAAAGCCTACAATTTTCTTCTTTCAGTTGAGCCACAGAGAAGATGTGACGTTCACAACGAATTGGACACTGATGGCGAGCCCTCGAACCCCTTGATCCTTGATCTCATCGTCTACTCTGATAGCATCCTACAGCTTAAAATCAATGAGTATTGTGATCCTGCCACTGATGCTAGCAACCGTGCACGGTTTGAAGTGCCTTACGTGCTCTTTCGTGCTTCTCCTCGTTTTATGGGCTAGCCATGTCCACAGCTGGCGCAGAGAAGAGTTCAGGAAACTGTCTTTGTGAATGATGACTTGAATTCCCTCATACCTTGTCTCTTTACCTTTTGTATCATGAGTTCTCACAGGAAACTGTCTCTGTGAATGATGACTTGAATTCCCTCATACCTTGTCTCTTTATGATCTTCAATTGCAAGACAATTTCTGTTTGAAATTGAACCACCAAAACCTACATATTACCTGTTTGGAGTAATTGTAATGATGCTGAAAGTGGTCTCCTTGTTGTATATATGTTCTGCAGAAAAAGCGTATGCCCAGCACAACAAGAATTTGATGGTAGCACAATGTTTGAATCCTTGCAGTAGCTGTTGGATACATGCATCTTTGGTATATTAAAGGTCAATTTATGGGCTTCATATTCCCTGTTTCATTTATGGGAGAAGGGAGATTCTGAAGCTTATGTTCATAGCTCAATTATTCATCTATAAGGTATTGAATAGCTGAGAATCTTTGATGACAGCACTGGGACATGGATTGTGACCTTTAATAGCTGAAAGAACTGAAAGGCAACAGATGATAATCCAGGAACCGTAAGGCATCTCAATATCAGTAAAAAGTCATCATGATGGAACTTGAATCAGAAAATTATCCATGTTCATTCACTTTCTTATTCATCGATGAAGACCATACTCTTGGAAATTTTCTTTGAAATGTATAGATGATCTATGCATTCCAGAGGCTGTTCGGATTTCTTCATCTTGAATCTTTGAAACTCTTATTGACAGAAATAAAACAAAGTCCTGACATTGTTTTCTCAACTTGTTTATTCATCTGTTCTATCTTTTATCCTGAAAATTTTCAAGGTCTTCTAAAGACGCGACTTTGCTTTCACAAACCCTTCGACACCGTTGACAGGATTAAAGTGTTAGGGCGCCATGAAAAAAATGGGTTCCAAAGGAAAGGATACCCTAAACTTCCAATGATTTACCGATTTCTGAAGATCCATGACCCGAAACCATACTATTATACAGTTCCTATAGATAAATGTAATAAAACGTTGTTCTCCCCAAACTAAATGTAACAGTTGGCTTATCATCGCAAGAAATGTTGTATTCCGAAAGGGCTATGCCCATATAAATACAAATAAGACTTCTTTTTATCAATGTCTGATTGTGCATGAGAATTGATAAAAAGTTAAGTAGCTACATTGGTTATGTGATAGCAGAATTGAAGATATAATATAAATCAATAACGATTATCGTATAATAACGTTAATAAACCTTTATCCAGGCACAACCCAAGGTACAGGTCCCTAGTTCGCCTCCTACATCGAGTACTGCTGTAATCCAGGAGAAGAAGTTTCTTCTTAAGCAGATCAAGCCGCTCAAGTTTGACGGGAGAGGCAGGTTTGTCCAAGCAGATGTGCTGAAATTTGGATTGAATCCATGGAGGATTACTTCGAAGCAGTTGATACTGCACCCGCCAATTAGGCTATGCTCGCCAAGCTAAAACTCACCGGCGAAGTTAGGCTTTGGTGGAAGCAATGGTGCAGGGATCAAGGGATCGCGGAGGGATCCGTTACCTGGGAGACGCTAAAGAAAGCTGTGTAGGGAAGATACTTGCCACCTGCATATCGCACGCAAAAAATCAATGAGTTCTACGAGCTAAAACAACTGGGGCTCACTCTTAACGCATACTACTCTAAATTCGTCTCACTTTTAAAGTATGCGCCACAGATGGACATGACACAACAGGTGTCCAAATTTTGTGTGGGTTTAAATCCACCAGTAAATACCCGTCTCGAATCTATGCATCCATCAGATCTTCAGGACGCACTCATTCGAGCGGTGCCTATAATTCAGGACGTGCAGTCTAGACCAAGGGGTAACAAAGCTTGGTCTTATAATGACCCGAACAAAGGAGCATTTAGACCTCAAATGAAGAGTGTTCAAGGTCATAATCATGGACAAAGAAAGAAAGCAAGGGCTAATAACGTCAACAACTTTGTTCCTACTCAAGGCAATGGCCGAAACCTCCGTTGTTTCCACTGCAAGGAACCTGGTCGCTTCAAGAGGCAATGTCCCAAGCTTGGTGGAGGACATCGCCAAGCACCTTTCCAAGGAACAGGCCGTGGTCAAGGAGCCGCTACCTGAGGCAGAGGAAGAACCGCCTGCATTGCCAATAGGCAAAGGTGAGAAGAAGAAGAAGAAAAAGATCTGACCATGGAAGCAAAGTTTGAAAGGGCGATAGTCCATGCCGCTCTTCACAAGAAAGGGCCGAATCGCCAATTCTCGGTGATTCAGACACCGTCGGACTATCAAGGTAAAAGTTTCAAGACCTTGATTGATTGTGGAAGTACACATTCCTTTATCTCACCATCTTGTGCAAAAAGATTAGGAATAGCCATAGTAGAAGCACCTACCTTGCTTGTGGAATTGGCAAATGGTCATGAGGTTACTTGTACCAAGCAAACTGCTAAGGTGGAATTCTTTCTGGGAGGAAAGAAAGCTTCAGTCAAATTCAGAGTCATGAATTTAGGTATCCATGAGTGTCTACTCGGAATGGATTGGCTTAAGCCTAATGACGCCCACATTCACTGTGGAAAGGACCAAGTTTCCTTTCCAAACTCTAAAAGGGAATTAGTCACAAACCAAGGTGAGGCTGGAGTGCCAAGAATCCAATTGGCCAAAGTATCTTGGATCATAAAAAGAGTCAAAAAAGGATTACCTGTCTACTTGATCAAACTCAACAAGTTAGATCAGAAGCAAGAGTCTAATGAAGGACCTTCTTGGCTAAAGGAATACGCAGACGTATTCCCTGAAGAGTTAACAAAACTTCCGCCTCAAAGAGAAGTGGATCATGAGATTAATTTAGTACCAAGAGCTGCGCCAATTGCAAAGAGACCTTATAGAATGTTAATACCAGAAGCAATTGAGCTAAAGGAACAACTCAAGCAATTGCTAGAATAGGGCTACATCCGTCCTAGCAGTTCACCGTGGGGAGCTCCAGTACTATTCCAGAAAAAGAAAGATGGAACACTTTGACTATGTATTGATTACCGGGGGTTGAATCAATCAACGGTCAAGAACAAGTACCCTATTCCTAGAATAGATGAGCTTCTTGATCGCCTTCAGGGTACAAAGATCTTCTCCAAGATTGATCTTAGGTTGGGTTACTATCAGATAAGGATCAAGGAAGAAGATATCCCAAAGATGGCCTTCAATACAAGATATAGGCACTTTGAGCTCCTAGTTATGTCATTCAGGCTTATGAATGCACGATATCTTTAGGCCATATCTTGATGATTTCGTGCTTGTATTCTTTGACAACACTTTAGTCTATTCTAAATAGGAAGAAGATCATGAACCCCAATTCCGAATTGTCCTTGAGACAATGAGGGCACATAAACTGTATGCTAAAATGAAGAAGTGTGCATTCTTCAAGTGTCAGATTGAATATATGGGATTCAGAGTATCAGCGGAAGGAATCTCAATGGACCCAGCCAAGGTCAGAGATGTGCTTGAATGGCCAATACCAACATCTGTCAAAGAAATATGCAACTTTCTAGGATTGACAGGATGGTATAGGGTCTTCATCAAAAACTATGCTTTGATTTTAGCACCTCTGACAGACTTACTGAAGAAGCAAACTTCCATTGCATGGTCAACTCCCGAACAAAATAGCTTCGATAGATTGAAGCAAAGTTTGGTATCAGCACCTATCCTAAAACTTCCCGACCTCAATAAGGAGTTCGAGGTAGTAGCTGATGCTAGCACACTTTCCTTGGGATGTATGCTCATGCAAGAAGGTCATCCGGTAGCATACTCTTCAAGGAAATTGAAGGGTCATGAAAAGAATTATGCTACGCATGATCTGGAATTGCTAGCTGTCATCCATGCTCTAAAGATTTGGAGACACTACCTGTTGGGTAATAAGTTTACACTAGTAACTGACCATAAGAGTCTCAAATGGATTTTTACCCAAAATGAGCTCAACATGATGCAACGTCAGTGGGTTGAAGTGTTGGAGGAATATGACTTTGAAATCAAGTACCGACCAGGAAAAGAGAATGTAGTTGCCGATGCGCTAAGTCGCAAGGCATTCCTTAATTCTCTAATCCTGTAGAATCCATCAACAACTAGATCTCTAGCTACAAAAGTATCTATGCCAAACAATCCAATCCTTGAGTTAGCTAGAGAGGATGCATGCCACGACCCAGCCTACCAAACAATGCTAAGGGAGATCTCTATCAAGGATCAGAACCAAAGGTTGCAGGAAAAGTATCACGAATTTTCTATTAATAGTGGACTTGTCTACTATAGAACAAGGCTGTGTATACCAGCAGGTCAGTCACTTAAGCAGAAGATATTGTGGGAAGCTCATGATTCCCCTTTCACAGGACATCCTGGCTATGCCAAGACTCTCAATATAGTTAGGAAGAGCTACCACTGTGAAAGATTCAAAGGTGACATTCTCAAATATGTCACCGAGTGTTTGTCTTGTCAACGTATCAAAGCCGAACATGTCAAGATGCTAGGGAAGCTGCAACCGCTTGACATCCCCCAAATGAAATGGGAATTCATCAGTATGGATTTTGTTGTAGGCCTACCCCAAGTTCAGGGAGGATACAACTCCATCATGGTTGTGGTTGACATGCTTACTAAGGTTTCACATCTTATTCCAGTAAAGACAAACTATAAAGCCTCAGACATTGCAAGATTGTTTATCAGGAGATATTCCAAATACATGGTTTACCCAGAAGAATCACTAGTGATCGTGATTCTCTCTTCACTCACACTTTTGGAGAGCTATCTTTGAAGCTATTGGGACTCAACTCTGCTTTAGCACCACTTACCATCCCCAACGGATGGCCAAACTGAGCGAGTAAATCAAGTCATCAAGGATATGTTTTGGGCATACTGCTGTCGTGAGCCGAAGAGGTGGATTCAATACTTGCCTTTGGTGGAATTTGCCTACAATGCTTCTTACCAACAAAGCATTCAGATGACCCCTTTCCAAGCATTGTATGGTCATGACTGTCGAAGTCCCCTAAACTTCTCAGATCCAACCTTAAGGGTTGAAGCTTCAAGGCAGATGTTGGAAGAGATGGATGACCAAATAAAGTCAATAAGACAAGACATCCAAGCTGCCAAGGATAGACAGAAGGCATACGCGGATTTGAAACGTCAAGATAGAGTATTTGAAGAAGGAGACATTGTATTCATTTGTGTACGCCCTAAAAAGAGTTCCTTAGCTTTAGGAGATTGCAAGAAGCTAAGTCCTGTGGACCGTACAAGATCCTCAAATGCCTAGGACCTAATGCTTATAGATTGCAACTCCCTGAGAACGTAAAGGTTCACAATGTATTCCATATCAGCTTATTGAAAAAGTATGTACCTAATCCTAACCATGCACTTAATGACCAACAAGTTGTAATGCCTAGTCAAGGAGTCCTTGAACTAAGGCCTGACAGGATCTTAGATGTTAGGGAGAGGCAATTAAGATCTAGAACCCTGAGAGAATGCCTCGTCCAGTGGAAAGATTATCCGGAAGAGGATGCCACTTGGGTAGACGAAGGCACTCTCAACCATTAATATCCCCAGTTTATCTCGAGATGAGGACATCTCGATTCCTCTAAGGGGGAGAGAATATAATATATCAAACACTGCAATTTACGCATGAACCCCCTTTTTAGGTAATGGGATAATGATGTAGCATTTTGAAAATTTATTAAGGATAATGGAAATTTTTTTTCCTTATCTTCCCCCCAGCCAACGGTCGTGCTGGAGGGGGAGAGGGAAATAGAATGTCGAGCAAGCTCCTTGTTGGAGCTTGCTCACACTAGGAGGCATGCCTCTCGACACGTAGGAGAGGAAGGATCCCCCTCCCCTCCCCTATTTAAACAAAAGGGGGCTGATGCCGTGAGGGGATGAAAGGACGGACAAGGGACAGAAGACGAAGGGAGTGCTTCCGCCATTCTGAAACTGTGAGTGAGAGAGAGAAGGTATTTTGAGAAGGGGGGACCTCGTGGAGTTGCTACCGCTTGAAGGAAGACGAAGGGAGGCTGCCGCTCTACGCTGACACGGGCTGCCACGTCACCGGTGCCTAGGGACGCGCTGCCTCCATTCACCATCGTCGCTGTTAGATGGTTATATACCCCCTGCCCCCCCCCCCCCCCCCCATGTAAGCTTCTGAAAGCTTAGAAGCTTCCAAGGGGGGGCTTTCTTAGCCCCCTTTCCTTTGGGTTTATTACCCCCTTCCCCCCCCCCCCCTCGTGTTTTAACCCCCTTAAGCCCCCCTTTCCCTTGGGCTTTAAAACCACTCCCCCACCCCCCCCCCCCCCCCCCCCCCGGTGTTTAAAACCCTCTCAAGCCCCCCTTCCCTTGGGCCTTGGAACCACACCCCCCCCTCGTCTCTTTAAATTTTTTTTATTTTTTTAAACCCCTTAGGGCCCTTCCTGTGGCCTTGGAGATTTCCCCCCCCATAGAAGGGTTTTGACCTTAAAGTTCTTATCTCCCCGGGTTTTTTTTAATCCTCCTTAGGACCCTTGTTCTTATAACCTTCGGGACTACCCCCCTTATATCTTCTCCTAAGGCCTCCTTAGGCCCCCTTTTTCAATAAGCCTTTAAGGCTACTTTTCCCCCCCTTGGAGTTCCTCCCTTAGGATTCTATAAGGCCCTTTTCCCCCCAAGAAAATTTGTCCTTAGCCCTTTTCTTTCCCATGCAAAATACCCTTAGAGCCTTGAAAAGAGAGTTTTCTGACACCTTCCTTTCCGACTCAAAAAGCCTCGTAAGGGATTCCATACTTTTTTTTTCTATTCGTGCGAGTCTTTACAAAGGCCATTAAGCCCTTCCCATGGCTTTAATGGGTCTTATTTGCAAATGATTTTGAAACACCCCTTCTTTTGAAATCCCTACTTCAAGGAGGGAGCCTTCTAAAACTACTTTCGGTAGACGATGCAAGGAAGCGACGGCGGAATTCCAAAGAGGAGTTGTAAAGCTGCTTCCACGTCCGAAAGACTACAATTGTGATGCCTCCTAAGAAAGTCCAAGGCACATCCGTGGAAGGGTCGTCTCCCAGCATCCACGTGGACATCTCACCCCAAGCCCAGGTTTCCCTTCCTAAATTTTTATTTGGTATTGTTGTAATTCAATCATGCAAGGTTAATTTTTGAAAATAGGATATATTTTTGTCCTAAATGCTCATGACGGAGGAACTTAGTCATTAATACTTTTAATGAAACATGCAAAATAAAGAAAGCATAAATGCATTTTTAGCAAATAGCTTTACGCATTGAAATGAATTAAAAATTAGATTATTGTCCATTAAAATAGTATACTTCATTTAAGCCTAGATGTATAAACTACATATTGCACTATTAACCCATATCCTCTTCATAATGAACCATCATGGAAAGTGCAAAGCATGAAATGATTCTTACGATACATAACTCTAGGAAATTATCGTTTGTCAATTGCATAAATCATCAAGTAAAAGGTTGCTTGTTTAGCATGAATTTTGTTCTCAAAGTATAGGAAGATTAGTTGGAATTAACCTAACCTATGCATGACCTCAAATCGATAAGTTAGGGTTGAAAAATCAATTTACACGTAGACAATGACTCAAGTGGAAATGAATGCATGATTATCTTCTAGAGTTAAACAAATTGGTATAAACCTAAAACACCTAAACCACGGAGTACTCGTTTAGAACGAGTTAAAGTCCAAGAAATTCATTAGGAATTAATACGTAACCTAATCGCTACCTATTGCTAAATTGAAACTCCTATACCTTAAATACTTGCCCACATTCACTGAATGCAGGGACAGTGAGATGTAACTAGAAAGTGAGCTAGGGTTTGTCCCTAAGAATCTTACAAGATGGAACTTGGAAACCCTAGTTCTAACGACGTCAGCCTAGTAACCTGAAACATATTATTTTGTGACTCCATTGTCTCATAGTTCGATGCGACACTTGCACAACAAGTGCGGAGTCATATGATCTTGTGATTGGATCACAAGGGAATGGCCAAGTTCTCGCAATGAAGTTGGCATGTCCTTACGCAAGTTATCTTGCAAGAGGATGAATAATTATCCTAATTTAGTGGTCTTTCTTGAGTAAAGAAGATTGATTGGAAACTAAAGACCAGCTGATAAACTGAAGTAACCAATGAACTTAAGGTTTGACCAAGTTGGGTTAATAGGGTATGCCCTAACCCAGGATATAGGGGATCTTACCAAGTTGCAAGTCATCCCGGATCGAGTGCTGGATGCATTCGAAAGGAAGGATTCATTCCTTAGCAGTTTGCCAACAAAAAACGATCAATGGAAATGTTTATGCTTGCTACAGATTTTAGAGCACTATTTGGCTTTGTTTGATCAATGAATTAAAAGATAAATGGATATTTATACTTCAGCTTGAAGTCCTAAAGGGAGAGGCAGCTTCAGCTACCCCCGACTACTTGCTTGACCCTAACGAAGGGGGTTGTTAACCGTGCCGAGCATGTGGACCGAACCTGCCGCGAGAGGTCTCTCCATTGAGCACTACTTCGAGCAGGAGCACGCTTGGGTGCCAGAGGGGGCTCTGGCCTAAATCCCTTGCCTTCCGAGCCCTGCACAAGAGGCTAAAGTGACTCCGGATTGGATCTCAAGGCCTGCATACTAGTCTACGGGCAGAAACTTGGATTGGTAATCCCTGTGGATTGCTGAATAGCCTTTGGGCGGATTGTGGATAAGCCTATAGGCTGGAATATTTTTTTTGTATTTCAAAGATAAATATGATAACCTATTAATAAAGAACTTGTTTGACATTGTTTTTCTATGTCAAGTGATATGATTATGTGAAAGAACCAGTGCCTAATGGGCTAATTAAAGAAGCTGATTGATACATGTCCAACTAATGTTTAGGTAATTAAATAACTAAAACAACCTAAGGAAAGTGCGAAGGATGGGCCATAGGTCCGTCCTACGGATGGGTGGTCCCGGTTGGCCAGGTACTTTTCTCAAATCACGATGGACAGCATGAAGATTAGTCAAAGAACACGAATAATAAAAGCATTGACCTAGATTTATGATTGATCCCGATTTACGTTGTTTTAGGGGAACGGAATGGGACTATGCCTTATGGCAGAGAGGTTGAGCTTTGCATCCCTCTCGTTTCCCATTCTCCTTGAACCAAGTGCAGCGTGAATCTGCTTCAGACCTGGCGTTTCTGCGTAAAGTAGTTCTCTTGGGTCCGACGCTAGCTGTTGTTAGGAAATAACCAATAAGGAAAACCCTAATTCAGGAAATGACCAATAAGGAAATACTTTCGCTACGTGGCAGACGTGGAAAGCCCTAGATCGCAACCCCCATAACATTCCATGGGAGTGCCGGGCGGAGGTTCCTAGACATCCTTTTCGATGGACTGCTAAGACGTGCCCTAAAGATACAAGTGGACACGTTACACTCCTCTCCCTCTCTCATTTCCTTTTTCTCTCTCCTCTCCCTCCCTCGCCCTCACCCTCTCTTTCTCTCTTTCCCTATTAGGTTTAATGGTTTTTCTCTCTTTTTCTCTCTCCTCTTTCTCTCTCTTATTTTTTCTCTTTCCTCTCCCTCTCTCATTTCGTTTTCTCTCTTCCTCTCTCTCTCTCATTTCCTCTCCCTCCCTCGCCCTCACCCTCTCTTTCTATCTCTCTTTCCCTATTAAGTTTAATGATTTTTCTCTCTTTTTCTCTCTCCTCTCTCTCTCTCTCTCATTTTTTCTCTCTCCTCTCCCTCTCTCATTTACCTTTCTCTCTCTCTCCCTCTCTCATTTCCTATCCCTTCCTCACCCTGACCCTCTCTTTTTCTCTTTCTCTATTATTTTTAATAATTTTTCTATTTTTCTCTCTCCTCTCCCTCTCTCATTTTTTTCTCTCTCCTCTCCTTGTCTCATTTCCCTTTCTTTCTTTCTGTCCCTCTCTCATTTCCTCTCCCTCCCTCACCCTGACTCTCTCTTTCTCTATTTTTCCATTAGGTTTAATCATCTTTTTCTCTCTCCTCTCTCTCATTTCTTTTTCTCTCCCTCTCTCATTTCCTTTTCTCTCTTCCTCTCCCTCTCTCATTTCCTCTCCCTCCCTCACCCTCACCCTGACCCTCACCCACACCCTCTCTTTCTCTATTTGCCTATTATGTTTAACATCTTATCTATTTTTCTCTCTCCTCTCCCTCTCTCATTTCCTTTTGCTCTCTTCCTCTCCTTCTCTCATTTCTTCTCCCTCCTCTCCCTTTCTCATTTCCCTATTATTTTTTCGTCTCTCCCCCCTCTCCCTCTCCCTCTTCCTCTCTCATTCCCTCTCCCTCTCCCTCTTCCTCTCTCATTTTCTCTCTCTTCCTCCCCCTCCCTCTCTCATTTCCTCTCCCCCTCCCTCTCCCTCTCTTTAATTTCCCCTCTTTCTCCCTCTCCCTCTCCCTCATTTCTTCTCCCTCTCTCATTACATACAAATTATACAATAAATAAATAAATAAGAGAGAGAATACACTCTTCCTCTCTCATTCCCTCTCTCCCTCTCTCATTCCCTCTCTCTCTTCCTCTCTTTCTCTCTCTCATTTCCTCCCCCTCCCTCTCCCATTTCCTCCCTCTCCCTCTCTTTAATTTCACTCTCTTTCTCTCTCTCCCTCTCCCTCATTTCTTCTCCCTCTCTCATTATATATAAATTATACAAAAAGTAAATAAATAAGAGAGAGAATACACTCTCCCTCTCTCTCGTTCTCTCATTTCATCCCCGTCCCTCTTCCATTTCCTCCCTCTCCCTCTCCCTCCCTCTCCCTCCCTCCCTTTCCCTCTCCCTCCCTCCCCCTCCCTCTCCCTCTCCCTCCCTTTCTCTCACATTTCCTCTCCCTCTCTCAATATATATACACAAATTACAACTATCCAAAAACTGCACTTCATGAGGCAAAGAACTTCATGAGACAATTAAAGGCTGCCTCACACATAGAACTAACACAACTAAGGTCTAACCATGCTAAGGGCATAATACATGATCAATATAATATGAGACCATGAACATGGATAGTAGGAGAGATCCATCGGGGATCTCGCCCATCTGCCTCCCACAAATGGTTTTCTTTAGTTTTCTAATTACCTATCACATTAAGTTATGGCATATGAAAGCAGCTTCGTTAATTAACCTGTTATCATAGGTTCCTTTGCGTAATTTTACGACAAAATACAAAAATAGAAAAAAAAATTGGAAAAACATATTTATTTATTATTTTGTAAAGTTATTTACAATGCTTTTTCCCTTCTACCTACGCAGAAGATAAAACCTCCGTTCTCATCAGAAAATCCCTTCTATCTGTGCAGAAGAAAACAAACCCTCCAAGATTTCTGTCCCTTTACTAGTACCGGGGACTCCAGGATCCCATCTTGATTCCCATGAGGGTCATGCATTTCTTAGGAGTGATTGAGAGATTTATGACCATAGCCCCCTGGCACTCCTGCCGCCTCCTGCCTAATGGATTCCTCATCGAGTGACCTCTCGCCGTCGGGGCCGGTCCAAAGCTCCTCGCAGTGGTATAAAACAATCCCCCTTGGAGCAAGGTTTAGCATCTAGCCGTGGGGGAGGCATAACGTGATCTTTCCTCTTATTATCCTGATTATATATTTACAATCAAATCTAACTATTGCAAGCACAATCAATCTTTCCTATGCAACCATCAATGCATGCACAAATCAAAAAAGAAATAGCAGCAAGTTTTTTTAGCATAGGAGGTAGTCCCACCCAATTCTAGGGTTTCTCTTATTGAGAATAGCAAATGATGATTGCCCATAAGTGACTTTGTATGAGAGATATGAACAAAATGTATACTCTAGAAGCTCTAGGAAGAGATGTCAAAAATTCCATAAGCACGGTGAGGAATAGTGGTACTACCCAAAAGCTATAAAAGCATGTACTTTGTTGACACTCATAATAAGGCAATGAAACTATCAATTTGAGTTACTTAGGACTATCTTTATGACTCCAAGCTAATCTAACTTGGAACCTAATTCACTTGAGTTATAATCTCTCATTCTGATAATGTATCATGTGTTTGATTTGCATCCACCATAGCTAACTAACTCTAGATCCGTGTTTCTCAACATGGTATCAAAGCCATGGCTGAGCTAGTTGGCTAGTGTGTGTGCACTTTCTCAATCATCCTCTCTTCCATTCTCTCATTCTCTCCGTTTCTTAAAGTCATCCAATGTTTTGTTCTTCATTTCAAGATTACGAGGATGCATGGCTGGAGCTCATCACAGGCGACTTGAGTGAGGCACGCCTGCGACATGATCTATACTCTCTCACAATCATTATTGCTCAATTCCAAGTGTGGGAGCCCTGTGCCAGATGAACACGGTTTACTTGCCTCGAAGTGTAGATATGGTGTTGCCATTAATCCTTCTCAAGCTGTGGCATATGTCAGTGGCACTACATTAATCTCATCTGGCTCCATCAAGCAATCAGGGTAGGCATGTAGCATATTGGCTCTTCAAGAAGCTTCCTGCCATGCCTCACCAAAAGAAGACATATTTAGAGCCTCTTTGGTTTCTAGGAAAGCCTCCTGGAATGCCTTAGAAAAAGAGGACATATCAAGAACTCCACTAGTTCCTAGAGCATTGGTGAAACAAGAGGACCAAGGCGTGTTGTTTGATGATGAAGAGGTCATCGATGGTACAAGCCATGATGAAGAGGATGATGCTTATAGTGTTCAAATGGACTATCTAGGAATGGCCGCTCATCTGTGCGTCTCCCTCCTGCCCACTATGCTGCCATGCTCCACTACTAATGATCATCGTCTTCACCGCCATCGTCATCGAGTGGTGTGATGTAAAGGGTCTCTAGAAACCAACGAATTTTCCAATTTTAGGCATAGTGTCATCTTGACCTTCACCATAGAAACAAGTGATAAACTAAAACATAAAGAATCCATATGAATTTTCAAGATAGCCCCAATAAAATCTTGTGATTGTAACCTCCAATCCATACTTGTAGTTCTTCCATGTGGTTGAAGACCCCTACTCTAGTGTACCTATCCATGTAAAAGGGCCCAAAAATATCTACTTTTTCAAAGGTTTCATAAGAAACTTAATAGATATGAAAGAGAGGAGGTCTAGTCTAATGATCAAGAAAGGAGGTTAGAAATGCATCACATCATGATGGTGGCCTATTAGCATGCCCCACTATCAATCAAATGATGCATTTCTACATATTTGATCATTGTTTTTGGCCATAGAAGTTATTCACATGGCAACATGATGCTACATTCATGCAAGGACCCCATATCACCATTAAGCTATCGATTCTCCTCATACTCATCTCATCCAACTTAGCTAGCAAGCCAAAGGGATAATCTCACTATTTACATGCAAAGTATGATTTGATTCATCTCAAATCCATGCCTCCATCTCACATAGCTAGATAGTTCCTTTCCCCCCCATACATCCCTTATCAAGGATTAAACTTAAAATCTTTTAAATTCTCACACCCCCATTCACACAAGGTTTTATCTACATAATTCATAAACCCATAATAGTCAATATATAACCTCCTCCCTCCCCTCCCAATAGATACAACTTCATAACATATGTGGATGGCATTGCATTCACTATGCTGAAATCGTGTTTTTTGAGTTTTCTTTGATTATTCTCTTCAAAAATGTTCCTATGCACCCAAGGTCTCATTTCATCACTAGAAAATAAATTGAAGATTTCATCATCTCCCGAGATCTTGGTCTTGATGGTAGGACATTTTAACATAAAAACCAACACAAGAATTGACACCACATGCTAAGTAGTCATACAAGCATTCTAAATTTTCATATTCTAACTTTTAAAAAGTTGATACTTTACAATATGTGCAACAATCATTTCTCTACTTTGCAAAAAGGATGTTACAACATTTTACAATAGCACTATGACATAAATCTATATGCGAAAATCTCCAAGATCGACATGTCCAAAGTACAGCCACTATATTTGGACTCTATAGTATAGGAATATCTATGTATGTACTATATAAAAGAAGCGAACATAAGTATATTGTCTCCCATTTCTTTCATCACTATTTATCTCCATGCATAATGTTGTCGGAGAATCCCAAAATATCAAAATGCGACAAAATTGTTTTGAAAGCAAGACAAAAGCATTTCTCTTATGTCAAGCACTCATCAATAGCACCTACAAAGTATGTAGCATAACTAAAATCAAAAGAACAAACACTATATACAATATAGTTTGGCCATGATGTAATCCCAATACATCACCTTAATACTTTAGCAACAAAAACATACTTCAGTCAACCTAGTACCTTACCATAAGACTAGTTCAAAGAGCTCTAGCAATACTTTAGCTGCAGAGAGTATGTCCTAGCCTTGTGAGGGGCTAGCTTGAAGATCCATTTCCTACAGGAAAAGGGACTATAAAAAGTGTAATAAAATTATTTAGAAAGAAAATACAAAGCTTGTTCCAAATTGAAATCACTTACTTTGAGCATGCACATGATTACTCAACACACTTGAGAAAGTCATTAAACAACTTATAATCATTCTCATCTAGTTGATATCTTTCATTTGATGGATTGTATGTTAGATTTGCCAATGCAATCACCGACTCTATGGAAATCATATTCAAGTTTGTTAAGTCATATGTGAACATATGTGATCCTTTCACCCTCTGGTACCAACCAAGCTGAACTTCTATGCCTTGACATTGATCTGTCAAATCAAAGCCTCATTTACAATCCACATATCTACCTCCTACTTTTTTTCTCATCTTTTGGACCCTGCCAAGGTACCATGTGCTATGAGACCCATCCATTTTATTCAAGTTTTTGGCTTTTTCATCTCTCTTTGGATGCTTACCACTTCCTTGATCTTGTCTATCATATACAAAATATACTGCATAATTAGAACCTATCCCAAAGAAATTCACATTGCTTGATGATTGTGATTTTAGTTTAGGGTCAAAGTAGACACTTGCCTCACTCTTGTCAATCAATCCTTTGACAAAGTCAAACTCCCATTCAATTGACTGACCAATGTAGCCTTGAAGATATACTTTCCATCAACTTCCATTGTTGGGTTGATCTTCTAACTTTCTGTAACAATACTTGAGCCATGAACCTCATCTAAGAGCCCATCAATTTCATGTCAAATCTCACTAAGAGCAACAACATCATCATCTCCATCTAAATTCTGTAATTGTTCGTCATTACTAGTTGGTTGTCCAAAGTCATCATATTCATCAACCTCCCCCATTTCATCGTCTATCTTTGACCACATAGAATTGTTATCCTTACAAGGCTTTGACCACCACTTTAAGTTATCTCCCTTGCTGGGTTTCAATCCCAATGACTAACACAATGTTTGTGCTTGCTGCAAGCCCCCTTTCAATGCATATACTATTATTTTGTATGAAGCCACACATTCATAGTTACCTAGATCTGCCTCTAAAATATTTTCTTGTATATTCAAACACTTCCATATATGCTCCTGCTTCTTGTGAGCCCTTGAGAAGATTAGCCCATTTGAACTACATTCATGCAAGGCGATCTTATTCAAACTAACAACACTATGTAAAAGGTCTCCAAAGTCAAAAGTTCTTTCTTGTCCCACCATACCTCCAATTTTACTAAAATAAATTTCAACTGCATCTGATCCAATGAGATGTAATGGACACTTGAGATCCGGAAAAAGTTCACGAAACATCTTTATGAGAAGCATAACAAAATGGCACGAAAGTTGTGTATCTGTGTAGGTCTCCTTACTTATAAAGTTTGTCTTCAAGTTCTATGTGTCATGTGTAGCCACCACTTTCAAATCCTAAAGAAGAAACTAACCTTGGATGCCATCACCACACGCTCCCTCAAGTTCAGATGTGGCAACAAGAAAATATCAATGTAATCAGCCACAAAATGCAAATATGCCATAGTTCCTTGTACACTTCTCTCTCTCCTCTATAATTGCCTCATACAATATGTCAAGAATCGTGTGGTAGGGGGATTTGCTCAAGATGCTTCGCCAAACACACACAAAATGCACAAGGAGAAGCTCACTCAAGAGACAAGATAAGAGATGGAGGCCAAAACGTTTTCTTGCTAGTTTCTTCTTCTTCTTCCACACACTTTACAATGTACACAAAGTATAAAGAAGATACAACATAAAGGAAAGTGGCCTACTAAGTCAAACAATGCATAACTAACTACACTAGTCGACTGGCGCTATAACTATACCAACTGCAAATAGGTGTAATAACCTGAATATAATAAGTAATGAGTCAGTGGCCATATGAGAATCATAATGACCACCGACGTACTAAGTGTAGACATGTGGACCCATATAACCAAGCGGTCCATCATCAATGTCCACATGTGTTGAGCTTGTCATCTCAACACAATGTTGCACTTGTCTACTCGCAATCCTTTGGGTAGCTACCCAATTCTGGCGGTCATCTCTTTGTGTATCTCCATCTCATAGCTTGTGCTAATTGATGGAAAATGAGGTGTAGACCATTGTAACATGATTCAAACATTACCAATTGCAAGTTGTCAAGTAGGGTTATCAAGTGGACCAACAAGCTTTTTTCCACAGTGTATAAAGTTTTGATCATGTCAACCATACACATGTCCTTTCACAATTTTCCCTTTTAATTTCCATCCACACCAATTAATAAAGAATTGGTCCTTATTCTTCCCAAGGTAATCTTCAAGCATAAAATCTTGCACCGTCTACTGTCTCCATCTGAAGCATGCCCAATTATTGAGCCTATTGTATTCCTTAGCTTTGCATCCCACAAACCTTCCACAATACTCCATTGATTTGTAACAAAAACACTATCAAATTGATTACATGTGGCTTGTGCCACCAAAGCTAGTCGTGAAAGACTCTCTTGGAGAGGGTTTACTATCAAAAGTCTTGCATAGCTCCCCACCACACGGTTTTGAAAGGTATCCACTATCCTGTCATAACCTTATGATCCCTCTCCCACAACAATTGTATCGTTGCAATAGCATTGATGATGTTCTCCCTTACTTCCACAGAACCCAATAAGAGTATCATCCTTTACGTTCCACCTACACAAAATGAAGTCATCTTTAAAATTTTATCAATTGTATACCTTCCACACACGATAGAAAGTAAGGAAATATGTAAGCCACAACATGTTAGAGCTATCCAGGCTTACCTTATGTGACGTTTGATGGTTGTTTCATCTTCAACTACGATGATTGGAACCATTGATGGCACTCCATGTTTTATCTTTGCATCCATATATATCTTACCCAGTGCATCAAAGATGTATACATGTTCGCTAGGTATGAACTAAATTGCTTTCTTTCCTTGCCTTTTTTTAGTAGACATGGATGGCCCTCCAAGGTTGGCACCCAAAAAGTCTTGCAAGTGCGGCCCACCCCAATGTTTAATGAGCTCAAACATGGTCTTTGTAGACTCGGTGAATCTTTGTGCTTTCTTGGCTCGCACTACATTCCTTGGTACATCTTGAGCAATGTCCCACAAGGCTGGTTTACCTCCAAATTTACATTGTCGATGGGCCTCAACTATGTTATTACAAAAGCGTCGCATGTCCTTCCTATTTAGGCATTCAAAGTTTGCTTCTTTTAAGGACCTAATCCTCACAGAAAGCACAACAACTCTTTCTTGCAACCACCATAGCTCCCTCTTGGCCTCTTTCAAGTTTCTCTTGGTCTCCATTGTCACTTTGTTTAGCTCTTCACCACTAAGATAATCTAATCAGCTTCCTTCTCTTATGTTCCTAGCCCCTCTCTTCTCAATATCAGCCCTCTCTCTATACACTCTCATGCGAAAATCATCGCAAGTGGGAATTTTTTTGCAATATTCACAAGTAAAATTTTCAAAGGGTTTTCCGCCATACGAAATACAAAGACAATTCACATGCCTATAACATCCATCAACCTTGATTTCAATAGATCGATCATATAAGGTAACTTTTGTATATGGCTCTGGATACCACACATTCCCTATTTTAAGGTCATGTAGCATAGATTTTATATTTGAATGACAACCTTTGTAAGTTATAGTTCTTTGCCATAATCCCCAACAAAGTAAATTCAACTCACATGAAGGAGAAATGCTTGAGTCACATGTACAAGTAGAAGGTGTTTCCAAATCTATTGGTGTTGCACGTTTTTGGGTTGACTAGAGAAAGGCACCCAATGACTTTTGTCGTGGATCCACCTCAAAAATATTTATTGGTCTTCCTCGAGCATTTACTAAAACTATTTGGTTGGTGGATGATGTTTTGGATACAGCCATGATGTGAGACTGTAACGTGTCCGCTAGAATCATTCCGGACACGTCTTAGCAGTCCATCGGGAAGGATGTCTAGAAAGCTCCGCCCGGCACTCCCATGGAATGTTACAGGTTTTGCAATCTAGGTCTTCCCGAGTCTGCCACGTAGCGGAAGTATCCTGGCCGTTCTCACTTAGGATCGACCTGAATTTGGGTTTTCCCGTTTGGTCATTAGCTAGCAACAACTAGCGTCAGACCCGAGCGAACTACTTTACGCAGAAACGCCAGGTCCGAAGCGGATTCACGCTGCACTTGGTTCAAGGAGAATGGGAAACGAGAGGGAAGCAAGGCTCGACCTCTCTGCCACAAGGCATAGTCCCATTCCGTTCCCCTAAAACAGCGTGAGTCGGGTAATAGTTAATTCTAAGTCATCGTTCTCGTTACTTGTTCAAGATTCCTATCATTCTTGGGTTAGGGTCATACCCTACCAATGCTTAAGGTTATGTTGTGGCAGGATCCAGCGACCATGTCGCTTTAGTTTATTGTCGGGTCATTCGCAAATACCTAACTTTCCTTTTCCTTGGCAATTATTCCCCAAGAAAAGTGAGTAACATGATGATTACTCATCCTCTTGTAAATTAACTTGCCAACCTCATTTCGAGAGATGACAAAACTCTCTTGTGGACAAATCTCAAGTCTATACAATGTTGCAGCTTTTTGCACATGTATTGCATCGAATTCCACGGGATCATTCCATTGCTTAGTGCTTTCCGTACACGGAATTTACCCCAGCCGAGTAACAGGGTTTTAGGGTATCCTCCAAATCATTCCTAATTAGGTTGACCCATGGTTCTAGAAATATGCAACTCCGTCGGAGTTTCGTCATGATCCTTAGGATAAAACCTTAGATCATTTCATACATGAACATTCCATTGTTTCGACATTTTGTGAACGTGTGTAGGATCTTTAGAATCACGGTTTTTGTCTAAAGCTAGGTCAAATTGCACTAAACCCTAGTTAACACTTAGGATTCCTATCATATCGACTCAATCATGTCCATACGAATCCTTGTGGTTTAGATTAGTTAGTCAATTCAATTATGCTTGTCTTGCGACAAGGATGATCCTTCTCAAGGGTAATAATCTAAATCTAACGGGTAACAATACTTACAACTACACCAACACGCGTAAACATGCGATTTATTGCCTTTACGCATCACATGGCCCATGATAACTTTATCCTTCTTTGGTGCACGATAATCTGGCTACTAACTTTGCCTAGGACCTACTAGGTCTTACATCAATAGTCGTACCTACAACCTTGTTGTCTACACTTTGGCATCTCATGCTTTTGACTCCTAATTGCGGCTCTTAATGAATGACATTTTCCACATGACGGCTACGCGATACACAACATTCTCCTAGCTACGAAGTAGTCAATGAAACTCATACAAAACTAGTGTTAATTTATTCCATCTTACAAGCTATTTGCAAGTTCATAAGATCATCTTCGTACTCTATTATTCCTTTTCGGGTAATACCTTATGGGGTTAACCTTGCCTCATGAAATCATTACGAGAAGTATGTTGCCTAATGTGCGGCACACGCTTATTTCTACCATGTCTAGGACGGAAGATAATGTACTTATAAATTCCATTTCTTTGCCTAAGTTTAGACTCATTACCTTGATAAGGTACCAGAACTACATGCAACTAGCCTTCTACTTGTTCAAATTCACGACATATTTCAATCTTACCTAATGTTTCAGGAGATGCTTTGTCACATGTATTTCTTTCCAATTTCCGTATGCATTAAAATTAAACGTAAAAAAGCAATTGCCTTTATGAGCTAAGCGCGCCTAATCTTTTCCTTATGCGGAAATAACTCGAAAGAACCTGGACTTGTGGAGTCGGGGAGATGTCCACTTGTACATTCGGAGATGAGCCTCCCGCGTTCGCACCTTGTGATCTTTTGGGGGCCATCGTAGGCGTAGATTCGATTTCTGAATTCGCTTTTGTCGTCTACGGGTTGTCTTGCCTTGACATGCAACCTTCCAACCTTTGCCTTTCCTCGTAGGCGGAAGATTTCTTTACGGGATGTCGCTTGCGGTAAAAGGCTTTAAAGACTTATTGCGGAAAGCCTTTCCCGACGGTCTAGTGGGGGTCCTTACGGCTTCACCTTCCCCTCTTCAAAGTCCCGGGGAGGGGGTATTAATGGAACTTTGGGGAGATGTCGTGGGAAAGGGGGTTTAAAAACCCGCCTAGGGCATGGCTTGTGTGAGATCAAAAAGGAAGGGGACTTAAAAATCCCAGTGTAAAATGGGCTATAAAGGCTCCATGGGAAGGGGGGCTTTGGGAAGCCCCTTAGAAGCTTCCTAGAGAAGCTTCTAAGAAGCTTCTGCAGCAGCGTCCACGTGTGGAGGAGGAGGGGGATCGTATTCCAGTGACGGCGGACTGAAGGGCCGGCGGCTTCACAGTGTCTATGGCGGATTGGGCGGCAGCGTGGCGGCGGACTAGGCGGCAGCGTGGCGGCGGACTCCTCTCCACGGCGACCTCACTCTCTCCTCACGGGCCGTCCTCCAACCAGCTCCTCCCACAGTTCCTCTCCCTCTCCCTCTCACACCCCCTTGATGGGGGGTGTTTATATAGGCATGGGGGTGGGGAAGAGGGCCTCCACACACGTGGAGGACTCCCCTCATGCAGTCCCCACTTCACTCCTTCTTGGCCATCCCCCTCCCATTCCCTCTCCTCCAGCCATGCATCGGCTGGGGGAAGGGATAATAATAAAAAAAATTGCCTTGTATTTATCCTATTGCCCCTTCCCAAGCGGTCGTTTCCTTGCGGTTTTCACGGTCCTCAACCTCGGTCTTTAATTCACAATGCGGCGGCCTCGTGAATGGTATAGATTAAGTTACTAATAACCACGAAGTAGGGAAATACTCTTGCACAGGGTTTACATGGCGTGCGGGAAGTTAATATTTGCGGTACGGGGTACACGGAAATATTACAGAGACTTTGACTTTACATGCTCTGTAAGGAGTGTTTGCAAGTTTGATCTTCGAGGACACAAGTGCAGCCACTTTTGATCATACTTACATACAACTCTTACTCTTCCTTTGTCTTTATAGTCATTCAAGGTTGCCTCAACAAGCTCAAAATTAGATCTTGCATGATTTCAAGCTGAAAGTCACAAAACTAATATCCAAAGGGATTAAGGATCACCTATAAAATGATTGCACATACGATCGTTAAACGAAACTAAATTACACTTCTTTCCTAAACTAGAAACTGCTACATTTTAAAAAAATGATTTACTCAAGGTCTCAATTTTTAGAAAAAAGTGACTTGCCTTCATGAGTGCTATTGAAAATATTCATCTCCTCCATAGTAGCTAAGATCATCGTCATGTCATCTTCATTGCTTTCTTCTATGTCCTTTGAGTTAGATATCACTCCAACCTTCAACCCCCGGTTCGTTAGATACCTTCTCTGATGTACTTGATTCTCCAATACATGGGTTCTCATGAAATTGGAAAGGCTTGAGTAGGAGGATTGCTTGCTGCTTATTCCTGGTCCATAAGGAGATCCACATTTGTGGCACCATACTCAAACCAAGGGTCCACCATCTAGATCTTCTGTGGTAAGCTCAAACTTATCATCTCTTGGTGTATTGAGCTCCCTCAACTTCTTGCGAGTACTCTCACATTGGGCTAGCCAACTTTCAAGTGTAGACTTTGAAAGCAACCTGCTCTTTAGCTTATTTATAGCTTTCTTTGGGTTGTCAACTAGATTATGCATAGATTTGTTGCTTGCTTTGAAGCCTATAACTTCTATAGTGTCACTCAAGTCCTTGCGTATCTGCTTTGTGGGCTGAACCTCACCCCCAATCTCGTCTACTATGATTGAATCCCTCCTTATAGCGATAAATTTGAAATTTTCTACATGCCAACGTTCTTCTTGTATTGGGTTTAGTGTGCAACATCCACTATTTTCATCCTCACCTTCAATGAAAAATTTAAACAAATCACAAATAAGCCCATCATGTATTATCTATTGTCATATTGCACCATATGTGGAATCAGCTACAACTCGAACATACCCCAAAAGCACTTTCCCACTAGATTTATGCTCAAAAACATTCATGCAAGTCTTTGAAACCATGAGTTGTTGGTTGCCTTGTATCTAGGTACATGATAGAAAAAGAGATGATATTAATCAATAGCTTCTTAGGGGTAGGAAGCATGCACTCACATCAAGGAAAAAATTCACAAACTACTATATTATACAAGAGTACGTTCATAACAAGTAATTGTACCATGTAACGCAGATATGATTTGTGGTTCCACTACTTGGGACAAGCACTACTTTTTGCTTGCTGTAACAAATGTACTTTACTTTTTTTTTTTGCATTTACAATAGACATCCAATGATAAATTCATAGGTTATCTAGAAACAAGATATAATTCACCATATTAAAGCTATGTCAAAATGATACATGCCTCTATGAAAGACATTCCATTTTTCAGCAAAAAAAGAACAACAGAAAAGAGATGCCCTAAGATAGTGTGAAGTGAAGTCAATAACCAATGTTGTATCATGATTTACATGGTCCCACAAATTATTCATGTGGAAGTTGACTCCAGTTCCTCAAAGCGGCACATGGCCACCTCCTTGTTGTTGCCAGGATGCCTGCAAACAAGTTCATTGATCCCTTCAAAGGAAACCCTGCTTGTTAGATCTGTATTCATCATTTTTTCTTCAAAAATTTGAGACAAGTGTCTTATCATTTGAAAGGAGGGAGTGATAACTTTTATTAAGTCAAAGTAGTCTGAGGCATCCTCATAGAATTGACAAATCTCCCTTAGCACCCATCCCAATGCATAAACATCTAACATGGGTGTATAACAGCCCTTCAATGCTATATCTTCTAACTCAGGGGCTAGCCATATCCTTCGTGCATGACCTACTTTGCAGTGATTTAATTTTCTTGCATATGTTTCATCAGCATCATGACACTCTCTAGGTGGCTTTGCAAATGCCCTTTGTTTCTCTGAAAAATCCAGAGCCCTGCTCCAATCTATTATTTCCACAGGACACACTTCACCAACAAAATCCAAAACAATATTTTCTGGATGTAAATCTGTGTGCATCCACCTCCCTTTGTGTAGCCCACACATTCCCAAAATTAAAGCATGCATAACAAACAAGACACATTTGCAAAATATAGTGATTCGTCGTATTTGATCACTTGCTAATTGACTATCTTCATCACGCATTCTCTTGCCCCTACATAGATGAAAAAATCTTGTGAATCGTCCACGCGATGAAGGGAGTTGGGTCATGAAGCCCCCACGGCTACCTCCATTAAAGTATGGTGTAATTGTCCATAAGGACTCTTCAGCAGTGGCTACAATGACACGCACCAGTACTTGGTGTCTAATCAGCATTATGATCTCCCTGCATTGCTCTAACTGCCTTCTATAATTCTTCCCTTTATAACACTTTCCAACATAGTTTCTATTGGGATCAAACCCAACTACACCTATAATTTTCACTTTGAATAATGTACCATATGTACCTCTTTCTGATTCTTCTCCTTGGACTATCTCATTTTCACTCAGATATGTCATTGTATATACATTGGGCATAGAGCACAAAGATTATGGAGATCTTGTGCTTCAGATCCTGTCTTTGGAGTGGATGTGAGACTTTGCACATATGCAGGAGCATCTTTTTCTGCCAAGAAATTGCACGATCAACACTTCTATCAGATTTTCTTTCTACAACTCGTACTTCAGCATAAAATCAATCCCATTTTTGTACTTTCTCGCCATTAAACTCTTCCCTAAAACTAGATTTACTCTTGTTCCAAGTTTCCATAAGGTTTCCAATCATGCTAGAAATCCATCTAGTCATGGTAATATCTAAGTCTATCTTTCCCAACAAGTGTCCAAGGCCTTCATTTTCTGTGTGTTTTTTAGTTCTAGAAATCAGCTTGCACCTTAACACATCCCTTTTTCAAAGGGTTCCAACAAACCTCCCTCATCTCAACATCGTCCATAGCTAAAATGGCACTAAATAGCTCGTATTTACATATTTCAACAAGCAGCTTCCTATCTAATTTACATAGATTTTCTTGTTGCATTGCTTTCACAATGGTACATACACCTGCTAAGTTTAGTAGGTAGATACAAGATAACTAGAGCCTCTCTCACATTGATATGAGAGATTACTCAAATAAGGCACAAGAAACTTGCATTTATGAGCCTATTTATCTTATATAGAAAGTACCTAGATGCCACGAAAGGTAATGTGTAATATTCCCACCCGTGAATATTGACTTCCCACACACCGCGTAAACCTCGTGCAAAGGTTATCCTTCTTGTTGGAATTACCGGCAGTATGTTCTGTGACCTACACGCAAGAAATCGGGACCTCCGCTTTGGCAAGGCAAACCCGAGAGTTCAAACCCGCAAATCCCACGTAAACACCCTCTTGGGAGGGGCAAATTGGATATTATCAAGGCAAATTTTTTTATTTTTATCCCTTTTCCCCAGCCGATGCATGGCTGGAGAAGAGGGAGTGTGGGGGAATGGGACATGGAAGAGTCGTGGGCTACATGGGAGGGGGGGGGAAACCCATGCAAGGGGCCACGTGGTGGAGGCCTTCTCTCCCCCCCCCATGACTATATAAACAACCGCTTACGTGCAGAGGAGGAGGGCGGATACTAGTCGCCGTGCTGAGGAGGAGGGGACTCTGACACTCGTCGCCGTGCAGAGGAGGATTGCGAAGTGGGGCCTGGGGTCGCCGCCTGCTCAGGCTGGCAGTCACCGTGCTGCATCCGAGGAGGGATGGGCCGATGTGTTGACGAACGCTGCCGTGCTGCACCAGATTCCGCCAGGCTGCCGCCACGACCATAAGGGTCTCCATCATAGTTTTTTTCCCCCCCTGCCGTCGTCAAATTTTCCCCCAATCATTACTTCTCCCACCCACGTTTTCTGAAAAGGATAGAAGCTTCCTAAAGGCTTCTAAAGGGAAGGCCCTAAGCCCTGTGCACGCGGTCTTTACCCAGCGGGCTTAAAATCCCACACCTTGTGACGGGTATTCCGGCATAAGGGAGAAGCGGATAGACTTGGAGGTTGTTTTGCCAAGGATAGGAGGAATCGCCGGAGTTCAAGTCATCAACGATGGCTCCCAAGAAGACGCAAGGCGCACCTGCGGGAGGTTCTTCCCCGGACTTACACGTGGATATCACCGCGGATCCACAAATCCAGGTTCCGTAAATATATTTCCACATGAAGAGATGTTTTAAATACGCTTAACTCCATAGGGAAATTCATTCTACGTTATCATTAATTCATGGGTAGTGATAATAGTACATTCGATAAATTATAGATAAAGGATCCATGCATATCATGCATCTACAAAGTTATGAATGAAAAACACTTATTCTCCTTGTGAACTTAGTTGCAACTGTCTCGTCATGCATCTTCAAAGTGGAAGCCACATATGGCCTAGGATTATTGTTAAAGTGCATTGGTCATGTAGGAAAGGAGTATTTTGCATTTAGTCAATAACTCCCTTCGTTATGATTCGCGTGAGGGATTTATTAACTTCTGTTTCACGGCATGATAAAGAACCCCGATCTTATAAATGGCATGGAGGATGATGCTTGCAAATAGATTAAATCGACTCTTGCCTTATTATTGCATGAACTTCACTCACGATGTTGTTGTATCTAAGGGTCGCACTTTTACTTTCGCAAACTTCATTTCATCATGTAACGTCTAGGATTGATTGCATGGCTTATAAAAGCATGAAATGCAAATACTTAGACACAAGGTTGTAGGTGTTATCCCTTGACCTAAATCCTAGTAAGCCCTATGTAGATTACTCTTCAAATTATCTTGCCTTTTGACTTTAACTAAAAGGAAGGGATAGGGCTATTGCGGATCTTATGGTATGCGAAAGTAATGAATTACAGGTTTACATGTATTGTAACATTTTGCAACTATTTTCGACTTTAGATAAAGTATATCATCTCTAGGAAAGAATTGTCCTTGTCAAAGACAAGTAGGTCAATTTACCCAAGTCATTTGTAGTATCACGACTGCTAGGGTTTCGTATAGGCATAGCTAGCCGATTCAATAAAAACCTCAAGTACTAGTTAGGGCTTGGCACGTTAGAGATGTAGCCAAGTAACGTACTTGGACACCAAGTCGAAGTCCTCAAACCCAAAGGTCCTACCCACCTTTCCGAAAATTTGACCCAATGGGACGCGCAAGCAAATAATGATCTAGGGTTTCTACCCTAAGGATCAATCATTCAAAATGATGAAACTCAAATTGAGTTGGAACCCCTAGGACCAAACGTTGTCGATCTAGTGAAATTAGGAATGGGTTGGGTAAAAAGACACCCTAAACCCTGTTTCTCGTCTGAAGATAATTCCGTGACCAGAAAACGCCATTCAATAGGTGAAATGATCTCTTGGAATGGAGGCGACACTTGTGCAACAAGTTGCAACGTCGCATAGCCTTGTGGTTTGATCACAAGAAAGTTTTGCCATTCCTTGGAATGAGGTTGGCAGGTTCTTGCGCAAGTTGAACTTGCAAGGGGATGGGTAGTCATCCTGTTACATCGCCCTCATTAGGGAAAATTTGCCAAGTTAAGGGAAGTTAGGTATTTGCTCGGGCGCAAATGATTAAATCAATAAATTAAAGCGACATGGCCGCCGGGATTTACTATTAATAAAACCTAAGGTATTGGTTAGGTTGGGTTAACAGGATATGACCCTAACCCAAGGACAATAGGAATCTTGCCAAGTTGCAATTGATTCCGGATCGAATGCTAGATGCATTCGGAGAGAAGGAGTCACTCCTTAACAGTTTGCCAAATAAACGACCACGGGAATTGATTGTGCTTGTAACAGTTTAAAAAAAGCACTGTTTGCATTGTTTGCTCAAGGAACTAAAGGATGAAAAGAATTATAAATGCTTCAGGTTGAAGGCCTGAAGGGAGGGGCAGCTTCAGTTACCCCCGACTGCCTGCCTGACCCTAACCAAGGGGGTTGTTGACCGTGCCGGGAACGTGGACCGAACCCGCCGCGAGAGGTCTTTCCGTTGAGCTCTACTTGGAGCAGGAGGACGCTTGGGTGCCAGGGGGGGCTCTGGCCGTAAATCCCTCGCCTTCCGGGTCCTGCACAAGAGGCTAACGTGACTCGGGATTGGATCTCGAGGCCCGCATGCTAGTCTACGGGCAGAAACTTGGAATAGTGATCCCTAGCGGATTACTGGATGAGCCTTCGGGCAAATTATGGACAAGCCTACGGGCGGAACTCCTTGTATTTCAAAGATAAAAGATGATATGATAACAAAGAAGTTGTTTGATATTGTTTTTCTATGTCACGTGATAAGATTACGTGAAGGAACCAGTGCTTAATGGGATTAATCAAGGGAGCTGGTTGTTATATGTCAAATTAATGTGTTAGGTAATTACATAACTAAAACAAACCGAGGAAAGTGCGGAGGATGGACCATGGGTCCGTCCTATGGTTGGGTGGTCCCGGTTAGCCGGGAACTTTTCTCAAAAATCTTGAAAAACAACAGGATGATCATCATCATCAAAACAAATAACGAGAACGATGACCTAGAGGTATATCTTACCCGATTTATGATGTTTTAGGGGAACGGAATGGGACTATGCCTTGTGGCAGAGAGGTTGAGCCTTGCATCCCTCTCGTTTCCCATTCTCCTTGAACCAAGTGCAGCGTGAATCCGCTTCGGACCTGGCGCTTCTGCGTAAAGTAGTTCGATCGGGTCTGACGCTAGTTCCTGTTAGCTAATGACCAAACAGGAAAACACTAATTCCGGTCGATCCTAAGTGGGAAACGGCCAGGATACTTCCGCTACGTGGCAGACGCGTGAAGACCTAGATTGCAAAACCCGTAACATTCCATTGGGAGTGCCGGGCAGAATTTTCTATACATCCTTTCCGATGGACTGCCAAGACGTGTCCTAGATGATTCTAGTGGACACGTTACAGTTGGTATCAGAGCCGACCAACAATGGAATTGTTTTCGTGAGATCTCAATAAAAATGAAGTAAAGAAATTGTTACTGTCCAAACATTTCCTCATCTTCAATACTGTCTTGCAGAACTATGAAGCGTGGAACAAGTTTTTGGTGTTCCGGATCATGTTTATGACTGCAATGCATTCTCCGCATTATAGGCAGAGAGTTGAAATGATGAACATCCTGGAGCAGATTTATAATCCATCACCTTTATATATAGAATGAAGATGGACTGGGTCTTCAGGAATCTACTACATAGCTGCCCACCGGTTCGCTTATCTACAAACCAACCTAAAGAGGATCAAGTGGTTGGAAGATTTGAAAGTCGTGAAGCTGTTCATTTTTGTGGAAGCTCACGTAAATTCGACTTTGCATATTCAAGGTCGGAGGGTTGAATTGAACTCATATGTATATGAGGAAGTAACCCGTGTAATCCCAGCTGACAGGATTAAGGTGTTGGGCCGCCATGGGAAATATGGATTCCAGCAGAAAGGATATCTTGAACTTCCAATGAAGTATCGATTCCTAAAGATCCATGACCCAAAACCCTACTATTACACAGTTCCTGTAGACAAATCCAATACAATGTTGTTCTCCCCAAACTAAATGTAATGGTTGGATTATCATCACACGAGATGTTGTATAAGGCTACGCCCATGTAAATATAAATAAGGACTTCTTTTATCAATATCTGATTGTGCATCAGGGTTGTTACAAAAAGTTAAGTAGCTTCATGATTTACGAGATAGCTGAACTAAAGATAAGCTAATCTCAATTATCATACAATAATGTTAAGAAAACTTTTACCTAGGCACAACCCCAGGTACAGGTTCCAAATTCGCCCCCTACATCAAGTACTGCTGTGATCCAGGAGAAGAAGTTCCTCCTTAAGCAGATAAAGCCACCCGAGTTTGACGGGAAAGGCAGATTCGTCCAGTCTGATGCTGAAATTTGGATTGAATCTATGGAGGATTACTTCGAAGCAGCTGGTACTGCTCCTACCAATCAGGCCATGCTCGCCAAATTAAAACTCACCGGTGAAGCTAGACTATGGTGGAAACAATGGTGCAGGGATCAAGGGACTTCAGAGGGGTCCGTTACCTGGGAGAAGTTAAAGCAAGTCGTGCTGGGGAGATATTTGCCGCCTGCATATTGCACACAGAAGATGAATGAGTTCTATGAGTTAAAACAGTTAGGACTCACCCTTGACGCATACTACTCTAAATTTGTCTCACTCTTAAAGTATGCGCCACAAATGGACACGACGCAGCAGGTGTCCAAATTTTGCGCAGGCTTAAATCCACCTGTAAATACTCGTCTCAAATCTATGCGACCATCAGACCTTCAGGATGCACTCATTCGAGCGGCACCTATAATTCAGGAAGTACAAGCTAGACCAAGGGGTATTAAGAATTGGTCTTATAGCGACCTGAACAGAGGAGCATTCAGACCCCAAGTAAAGAGAGTTCAAGGCCACAATCAGGGACAAAGGAAGAAAGCAAGGACAAATAACGTCAATAACTTTGTTCCTACTCATAGTAATGGCCGAAACCTCCGATGTTTCCACTGCAACGAACTCGGTCACTTCAAAAGGCAATGTCCCAAGCTCAGCGAGGGACACCGTCAAGGTGCAGGCCGTGGTCAAGGAGCCACCACCCATGGAAGAGGAAGAACTGCCTGCATTACCAATAGGCAAAGATGTGAAGCAGGAGAAGAGGAAGATCCGACTATGGAAGCGGAATTCGAAAGAGCGATAGTCCATGCCGCTTTACACAAGAAGGGGCCGAATCGCCAGTTCTTGGTGATTCAAACACCGTCGGACTATCAAGGTAAAGGTTTCAAAACCTTGATTGATTGTGGCAGTACACATTCCTTTATCTCACCAGCGTGTGCTAAAAGATTAGGAATAGCCACAGTAGAAGCTCCCACCCTACTTGTGGAATTGGCAAACGGTCGTGAGGTAACTTGTACCAGGCAAACTGCTAAGGAGGAGTTCTATCTGGGAGGAAAGAAAACCTCAGTCAAATTCAGAGTCATGAATTTAGGTATCCATGAGTGTCTACTCGGGATGGATTGGCTTAAGCCTAATGACGCTCACATCCACTGTGGAAAGGGTCAAGTTTCCTTTCGAAACTCTGAAAGAGAGTTTGTTACAACTCAAGGTGAGGCAGGAGTGCCAAGAATCCAGTTAGCCAAAGTATCGCGGATCATAAAAGGGGTTAGAAAAGGATTACCTGTTTACCTGATCAAACTCAACAAATTAGATCAAAGGCAAGAGTTTCATGAGGGACCCTCTTGGCTAAAGGAATACACTGATGTATTCCCTGAGGAATTAACTGAACTTCCACCTCCAAGAGAAGTTGATCATGAAATAAGGCTAATGCCTGGAGCTGCGCCAATTGCAAAGAGACCTTATAGAATGTCCATACCAGAAGCTATTGAGTTGAAGGAACAACTCAAGCAACTGTTAGATCAGGGTTACATCCGGCCTAGCAACTCACCATGGGGAGCTCCAGTACTATTCCAGAAAAAGAAAGATGGGACACTTCGACTATGTATTGATTACCGTGGGCTGAATCAATCAACAGTCAAGAATAAGTATCCTATTCCTAGAATAGATGAGCTTCTTGATCGCCTTCAAGGTGCAAAGATCTTCTCCAAAATTGATCTCAGGTCAGGTTACTATCAAATTAGGATCAAGGATGAAGATATTCCAAAAACGGCCTTCAATACAAGATATGGGCACTTTGAATTCTTGGTTATGTCATTCGGGCTTACAAATGCACCTGCCACCTTCAATAGATTAATGCAGGATATTTTTAGACCATATCTTGATGATTTCGTGCTTGTCTTCTTCGATGACACCTTAGTTTATTCTAAACAGGAAGAAGATCATGAACCTCAACTTCGGATTGTCCTTGAAACAATGAGGTCTCATAAGCTGTATGAAAAAATGAAGAAGTGTGCATTCTTCAAGCGTCAGATTGAATATCTAGGATTCATAGTATCATCGGAAGGGATATCAGTAGACCCAGCCAAAGTCAGAGATGTGCTTGAATGGCCAATACCAGTATCCATGAAAGAAATACGTAGTTTTCTTGGCTTGACAGGATGGTATAGGGTCTTTATCAAAAACTATGCTTTGATTGCAGCACCTCTTACCGACTTACTAAAGAAGCAGACTTCTATTACATGGTCAACTCCCGAGCAAAATAGCTTTGACCAATTGAAGCAATGTTTGGTATCAGCACCTATTCTAAAACTTCCTGACCTCAATAAGGAGTTCGAGGTAGTAACTGATGCCAGCATTCTTGCTTTGGGGTGTGTACTTATGCAGGAAGGTCATCCAGTAGCATATTCTTCAAGGAAATTGAAGAGTCATGAAAAGAATTATGCCATGCATGATCTGGAGTTATTAGCTGTCATCCATGCTCTAAAGCTTTGGAGACATTACCTGTTGGGTAACCGGTTTACCCTAGTAACCGATCATAAGAGTCTCAAATGGATTTTTACCCAGAACGAGCTCAACATGAGGCAACATCGATGGATTGAAATATTGGAGGAGTATGATTTTGAAATCAAGTATCGACCAGGGAAAGAGAATGTAGTTGCCGATGCACTTAGTCGCAAGGCATTCCTAAATTCCCTAATCTTGCAGAATCCATCAATGGCCAGATCTCTGGCTACAAAGGTATCTACGCCAAGCAACCCTATACTCGAACTAGCTAGAGAGGAAGCATGCCATGATTTGGCCTACCAAACCATGATAAAAGAAATATCTACCAAGGAGCAGAATCTGAAGTCACAAGCTAAGTATCGGGAATTTTCCATTGATAATGGACTTATCTACTACAGAACAAGGCTGTGTATACCAACAAGCCAGTCACTTAAGCAGAAAATATTATGGGAAGCTCACGATTCCCCTTTCGCAGGACATCCTGGCTATGCAAGAACTCTTAACGCAGTTAGGAAGAGCTACCATTGGGAGAGGCTCAAAGGTGACATTCTCAAATATGTCACTGAATGTTTGTCTTGCCAACGTATCAAGGCTGAACATGTCATGATGCCAGGAAAATTGCAACCACTTGACATTCCCCAAATGAAATGGGAATTCATCAGTATGGATTTTGTGGTGGGCTTACCCCAAGTCCAAGGAGGATACAACTCCATTATGGTTGTAGTTGACATGCTTACTAAGGTTGCACACCTGATTCCAGTAAAGACAAACTATAAAGCCTCCGACATTGCAAGAGTGTTTATCAAGGAGATATTCAAGCTACATGGGTTACCTAGAAGGATCATTAGCGATCGAGACTCTCTCTTCACTTCACACTTCTGGAGAGCTATCTTTGAAGCTATTGGAACTCAACTCTGTTTTAGCACCGCCTACCATCCCCAAACGGATGGACAAACAGAGCGAGTGAATCAAATTATTGAGGATATGCTTAGGGCTTACTGCTGTCGAGAGCCGAAGAGGTGGATTCAATACTTGCCGTTAGTGGAATTTGCCTACAATGCTTCTTACCAGCAGAGCATTCAAATGACCCCTTTCTAGGCATTGTATGGTCATGATTGTCGAAGTCCCCTAAACTTTTCTGATCCAACCCTAAGAGTGGAAGCTTCAAGACAAATGTTGGAGGACATGGATGACCAAATAAGGTCAATAAGACAAGACATACAAGCAGCCAAAGATAGACAAAAGGCATATGCGGATTTGAAACGCCAAGAGAGGGTCTTTGGAGAAGGAGACATGGTCTTCATTCGTGTACGCCCTAAAAGGAGTTCTCTATCTCTAGGAGAATGCAAGAAGCTAAGTCCAAGGTATTGTGGGCCGTATAAAATCCTCAAATGCCTGGGACCCAATGCTTATAAATTGCAACTTCCGGATAACCTAAAAGTTCACAATCTATTCCATATTAGTCTCTTAAAAAAATATGTGCCCAACCCTAATCATGTACTTGATGACCAACAAATTGTAATGCCTAGACAAGGAGTCCTTGAACTAAGACCGGAAAAGATTTTAGATGTTAGGGAGAGACAGCTAAGATCTAGAACCTTGAAAGAATGCATCGTCCAGTGGAAAGATTATCCCGAAGAGGATGCTACCTGGATGGATGAAAGCTCTCTCTATCTTCAATATCCCCAGTTTACCTCGAGATGAGGACATCTCGATTCTTCTAAGGGGGAGAGAATGTAATATTCCCACCCGTGAATATTGACTTCCCACACACCGCGTAAACCTCGTGCAAAGGTTATCCTTCTTGTTGGAATTACCGGCAGTATGTTCTGTGACCTACACGCAAGAAATCGGGACCTCCGCTTTGGCAAGGCAAACTCGAGAGTTCAAACCCGCAAATCCCACGTAAACACCCTCTTGGGAGGGGCAAATTGGATATTATCAAGGCAAATTTTTTTATTTTTATCCCTTTTCCCCAGCCGATGCATGGCTGGAGAAGAGGGAGTGTGGGGGAATGGGACATGGAAGAGTCGTGGGCTGCATGGGAGGGGGGGAAACCCATGCAAGGGGCCACGTGGTGGAGGCCTTCTCTCCCCCCCCCATGACTATATAAACAACCGCTTACGTGCAGAGGAGGAGGGCGGATACTAGTCGCCGTGCTGAGGAGGAGGGGGCTCTGACACTCATCGCCGTGCAGAGGAGGAGAGGAGGATTGCGAAGTGGGGCCTGGGGTCGCCGCCTGCTCAGGCTGGCAGTCACCGTGCTGCATCCGAGGAGGGATGGGCCGACGTGTTGACAAACGCTACCGTGCTGCACCAGATTCCGCCAGGCTGCCGCCACGACCATAAGGGTCTCCATCGTAGTTTTTTTCCCCCCCTGCCGTCGTCAAATTTTCCCCCAATCATTACTTCTCCCACCCACGTTTTCTGAAAAGGATAGAAGCTTCCTAAAGGCTTCTAAAGGGAAGGCCCTAAGCCCTGTGCACGCGGTCTTTACCCAGCGGGCTTAAAATCCCACACCTTGTGACGGGTATTCCGGCGTAAGGGAGAAGCGGATAGACTTGGAGGTTGTTTTACCAAGGATAGGAGGAATCCGCGGAGTTCAAGTCATCAACGATGGCTCCCAAGAAGACGCAAGGCGCACCTGCGGGAGGTTCTTCCCCGGACTTACACGTGATATCACCGCGGATCCACAAATCCAAGTTCCGTAAATATATTTCCACATGAAGAGATGTTTTAAATACGCTTAACTCCATAGGGAAATTCATTCTACGTTATCATTAATTCATGGGTAGTGATAATAGTACATTCGATAAATTATAGATAAAGGATCCGTGCATATCATGCATCTACAAAGTTATGAATGAAAAGCACTTATTCTCCTTGTGAACTTAGTTGCAACTGTCTCGTCATGCATCTTCAAAGTGGAAGCCACATATGGCCTAGGATTATTGTTAAAGTGCATTGGTCATGTAGGAAAGGAGTATTTTGCATTTAGTCAATAACTCCCTTCGTTATGATTCGCGTGAGGGATTTATTAACTTCTGTTTCACGGCATGATAAAGAACCCCGATCTTATAAATGGCATGGAGGATGATGCTTGCAAATAGATTAAATCGACTCTTACCTTATTATTGCATGAACTTCACTCACGATGTTGTTGTATCTAAGGGTCGCACTTTTACTTTCGCAAACTTCATTTCATCATGTAACGTCTAGGATTGATTGCATAGCTTATAAAAGCATGAAATGCAAATACTTAGACACAAGGTTGTAGGTGTTATCCCTTGACCTAAATCCTAGTAAGCCCTATGTAGATTACTCTTCAAATTATGTTGCCTTTTAACTTTAACTAAAAGGAAGGGATAGGGCTATTGCGGATCTTATGGTATGCGAAAGTAATGAATTACAGGTTTACATGTATTGTAACATTTTGCAACTATTTTCGACTTTAGATAAAGTATATCATCTCTAGGAAAGAATTGTCCTTGTCAAAGACAAGTAGGTCAATTTACCCAAATCATTTGTAGTATCACGACTGCTAGGGTTTCGTATAGGCATAGCTAGCCGATTCAATAAAAACCTCAAGTACTAGTTAGGGCTTGGCACGTTAGAGATGTAGCCAAGTAACGTACTTGGACACCAAGTCGAAGTCCTCAAACCCAAAGGTCCTACCCACCTTTCCGGAAAATTGACCCAATGGGACGCGCAAGCAAATAATGATCTAGGGTTTCTACCCTAAGGATCAATCGTTCAAAATGATGAAACTCGAATTGAGTTGGAACCCCTAGGACCAAATGTTGTCGATCTAGTGAAATTAGGAATGGGTTGGGTAAAAAGACACCCTAAACCCTGTTTCTCGTCTGAAGATAATTCCCTGACCAGAAAACGCCATTCAATAGGTGAAATGATCTCTTGGAATGGAGGCGACACCTGTGCAACAAGTTGCAACGTCGCATAGCCTTGTGGTTTGATCACAAGAAAGTTTTGCCATTCATTGGAATGAGGTTGGCAGGTTCTTGCGCAAGTTGAACTTGCAAGGGGATGGGTAGTCATCCTGTTACATCGCCCTCATTAGGGAAAATTTGCCAAGTTAAGGGAAGTTAGGTATTTGCTCGGACGCAAATGATTAAATCAATAAATTAAAGCGACTTGGCCGCCGGGATTTACTATTAATAAAACCTAAGGTATTGGTTAGGTTGGGTTAACAGGATATGACCCTAACCCAAGGACAATAGGAATCTTGCCAAGTTGCAATTGATTCCGGATCGAATGCTGGATGCATTCGGAGAGAAGGAGTCACTCCTTAACAGTTTGCCAAATAAACGACCACGGGAATTGATTGTGCTTGTAACAGTTTAAAAAAAGCACTGTTTGCATTGTTTGCTCAAGGAACTAAAGGATGAAAAGAATTATAAATGCTTCAAGTTGAAGGCCTGAAGGGAGGGGCAGCTTCAGTTACCCCCGATTGCCTGCTTGACCCTAACCAAGGGGGTTGTTGACCGTGCCGGGAACGTGGACCGAACCCGCCGCGAGAGGTCTTTCCGTTGAGCTCTACTTGGAGCAGGAGGACGCTTGGGTGCCAGGGGGGGCTCTGGCCGTAAATCCCTCGCCTTCCGGGTCCTGCACAAGAGGCTAACGTGACTCGGGATTGGATCTCGAGGCCCGCATGCTAGTCTACGGGCAGAAACTTGGAATAGTGATCCCTAGCGGATTACTGGATGAGCCTTCGGGCAAATTATGGACAAGCCTACGGGCGGAACTCCTTGTATTTCAAAGATAAAAGATGATATGATAACAAAGAAGTTGTTTGATATTGTTTTTCTATGTCACGTGATAAGATTACGTGAAGGAACCAGTGCTTAACGGGATTAATCAAGGGAGCTGGTTGTTATATGTCAAATTAATGTGTTAGGTAATTACATAACTAAAACAAACCGAGGAAAGTGCGGAGGATGGACCATGGGTCCGTCCTATGGTTGGGTGGTCTCGGTTAGCCGGGAACTTTTCTCAAAAATCTTGAAAAACAACAGGATGATCATCATCATCAAAACAAATAACGAGAACGATGACCTAGAGGTACATCTTACCCGATTTACGCTGTTTTAGGGGAACGGAATGGGACTATGCCTTGTGGCAGAGAGGTTGAGCCTTGCATCCCTCTCGTTTCCCATTCTCCTTGAACCAAGTGCAGCGTGAATCCGCTTCGGACCTGGCGCTTCTGCGTAAAGTAGTTCGCTCGGGTCTGACGCTAGTTGCTGTTAGCTAATGACCAAACAGGAAAACACTAATTCCGGTGGATCCTAAGTGAGAAACGGCCAGGATACTTCCGCTACGTGGCAGACGCAGGAAGACCTAGATTGCAAAACCCGTAACATTCCATTGGGAGTGTCGGGCGGAGTTTTCTAGACATCCTTTCCGATGGACTGCCAAGACGTGTCCTAGATGATTCTAGTGGACACGTTACATAATGTGAGACTACTAATAATGGTACAATGAGACCAACAATAATAGTACTAAAGAAGTACCAAAAACTATCAATTTTGGTACCGTAGGATAGAGAAAACCCAAGGTTAGGTTAGGTGTGTATGGGGAGGTTTCAGCAATTGTCCACCTGTAAAGACATTGTCGAGCACTCTTAGAGATGTTTTTGAGGGTAGTCTTAGTGAGTGTGTTCTGTTAACCTACTAGACATTTGGTTCTAGGAATCCCTTTTAGTCGGGACGCAACTAGGAAAGAAAAATAAATAAAGTGGAAAATAATAAATATATTGAATTATATATAAGACATAGAGATGTGTAAAAAGGGGTTCTAACCCCTAGACAAATCGAAACAAAGAAAGAAAAATTTCCAAGATTAGATCTTCATTGCCTTGCAAAGGCTTGGTAGGTTCATGGGGACAAGTTTTTGACTTGGGGGGGCTGATGCCTTGATGTCCTATGGGTGGCATTTTAGTCAAAAAATAAGGATGGTTGGAGCAAAAATAAAAGTGAGCGAGAATAAAAAGGATTTAGTGTCACCTTACGAGAGCTTGGTAGGATCTTGAATACCAAGACTAGACCTGAGATCAATGTCATGTTCTCCTTAAATCATAATACCGTCAACTCCCTCCTTTTTACACACTTGAGTATTCAATATTGAAGAAAAAAGAATGTGGTAAAATGAAAAAAATATGTGACTTTTTATAGACCAGGCTATAGGAGTCCTTGCCTAGTAGGAGTTTCTAGTCTAATTATCTTAGGTTAGGTAGATAGGTCAAACCACCACTTAAGATGACTTCTTTGATAGTTCTTTTTAGCCGGGTGTATTAGAGAAATCGGTTAGCGCCTAGCTCCATATCTTTATCAAATTATACTTGGCCTATCCCTCATGGACTTCATGCCTTGGGTTTGTCGGGGGTAGGGTGAGGGCTATGTTTGTGCTCTATTGTGTAGTTTTACTTGAAACAACTTGATGCTCTTTATGATTTATGTTTGTGCAAATCAATTTGTGGCTCAACGGACTGAGTCACCCTATCCCATGGTCACCAAGAAGAGCAAAATTTTAAAGCCAAATTTAAAGAACAAAAGTGGCTTGAGATCCATAAAAGAGGCATTTTAGGCAAAAAATGTGTTGATATTGATCAAGGATCTAGATTTTTCCTAGGTGCATTTCAATACCAAGAATCCAATGCAAGTGTTTGTTTGTCAATCAGAGTCAGTTATTTGATCCCCCTATTTAATGGCCACAAGATTTGGCGCTATGAAGCAGTTACTAGATCCAAAAGCCGAAAAGCAAGTGATGAAGGCTAGGCTAATAGTTTTTCGATGCCAGGAAGTCGCTCTCTAGTCGAATTGCAAATCCAAGGTTGTTTGCCCATCCATTTAGCCTGAAACCACTTTTGAATAGTGCAAACGCGAGAGGAATAAACGAGGTTTTTTGCAAGTTATGTGTTAATTGAGCTTAAAAGAGCCTAAAACTTCATGAACTATCATGTATGGAGGGGACAAATGTGCCATTTTTTCGATGCTCCATTTTTATGTAAAAATGAGTTTTTTTGCATATTGGAATCATGCCTTCTCCTCATGGGGCTGAGATGTAGATTTTTCACGCTTCATACTGCACAAAACAGTGAGAGATTTAGTGCACTCTATGAAAAGTTCTAATCTCAATATTTCTCTCGCCATAATTGTTGTTCATATGGGCTGACACGATGAGGGGAAATGGATACTGGTTTGTGAGACAAGATGTGAGAAATGGAATAAGAAAGTGCAAAGGAAGTGTCAACGACTATAAAATAGTGTTAACAGCTTCTCATTTTTGAAGTATGATGGGATACGTATGTGGATTATAGTGTAAGCAGTCTTTTATTGAATTTTATGATGGATCTCTCATTCTTATTATGGAAAATGATTGAGAATGGTCAAATATGCTTGAATATATTTAAAATTATTGAATAATCAATCATTTCTAGTAATTTACGTAATGGAAATCAAAATAATAAAATCCACAATGTGAGATGATTTAGTAAAAATTTGATAATTTCATGGATTTTTATGATTCAAATGGTGTTCTTATGAAGTGATATTGAATAAGATGTTGAATCACAATCCACATAGGCTTCATAAATTTAAAAATAAAAAAATAGAAATTAATATTATAATGAATGATTAAAAACTATAAAAAATAAATTTTTGATGGAAAAGTTTAGTTTTTATGTGTACAAATTTACTATAAATTAGGTATGTGTATGTGGATGCATAATGAAGACAGGACATGAGAATTTGCATTAGCCTCGCTCTGGCTTTATGTGAGAGCATGTGCTTTATTACTTTTTTTACATGAAACACCCTCATAAATCAGTGCAAGTTTGCAAAACCTAAGCAATATAGGGAAAGGGGTTATGAAAAGTTAAGTATGAATTAAGTTCTAGACTTACTTCATTTAAGTTTAAAGGGACAATAACACAGATTAGTTTGATGTTGTTTCTAAGAAGTAATAAATACATTAGAAAGGAAGAATTAATGTTTTCACACAACACATTAGCTTATTTGTGGTTAATCTATTTGAGCACTATATTGTATTACACCTTGCATTTGTGTTCTTATATATGGTGTCAAGAAAGAGGAAGTCTCCTAGATGCATTGCAATTGGTTGCTAAAAGTATTGACTAATGATGAGAGTGTAAGGATCCATGTGCTATGGGATAGTACAATTTTCTTTGGGAACTGATTAAGTGACAAAACAAAAGTATCTCCTCAAATGTGCAGCTTGAAAAAGACAGAAGAGTCGACACCACATTAAGAGGGGCCCCTCCCCCTTTACAAGAATTTATTGAAACAAAACCACATGCACCAACTGCCTAAACCTTATACAAAAGGACTAATTTTTTGCAATTCTAAAAATTAGGGTTTTGCAATCCCAATTTTTGCAAACTTGGACAACAAGCTGATTTTGTTCTTTAGTGCTAGGATTAGATCAAACTAAGTAGAAAATGCTTCTTGGATGAGACAAAGATGGGACAATACAAAGCATGTGGCTCAAATCTTAGCATGAGACCTTATTTCAAATGAAGAGAGAGATCTATGATTTATAGGTGTGGGGCTTGGGTGCTCAAAAGTGGAAAGTAGAAGCTACAAATGAAAAGTGTTGGTTGAAAATGGCAAGTGTAGGGACACTTGTCTCTTCAAAATGACACATGTCCTCTTCTAGATGCCACATCAATTTTACGATTATGTTTTATGTTTGAGATGGTGCATCCTAGGGCCAATCATTGGGGTGTAGGAGAGCCATATGAGCTACAAGAATCAGCTAGGGATGCTCTATACGTGTGTGCAACAAGGTGTTTGTCACCTGTATGTGTGGAATACTCCCTTTGTTGGAGTTGGAATGGGATAAATAATTGGACTACAAATTGATACAAACACATAATTTAGTTAGATTACCATATAGCCTCTAAACATTCATGGCTGCCATGAGGCTATGAGAGTGGTTTGGTGAGCACAAGAGCCCAGATAGAGCCCTAGAGCCAGTGTCAGTCTATTTTTGGTCTTGATAATGATGATTCCAAGTTGCGCAAATATATCAAGTTAGAGCCAAGACTCTCTATTGATGTAATAGCTCAAAATCATTGATGCAATCAAATTGACTAAAAGATATGCAAGAAAATCTCGTAAGAATGAGGGTTTCTAGCAAGGTTTTGGATAGCAAAGGACTCCCATAAGATCAGGCCAATATGGAAAATTATATAGAGGAAATCCCATGCCTACTACCAACCCCAACATCCCCTTTTAACCCTTATTTAATGTTGAAAGAAAACAAGGCAGCTTTGGGATAGTAGTTAACCCGTGTGGATAGATGGTAAGTATGTTGAAAACACACCAAGAAATGTCTTAGTATCAAGTGGCCAAAGAGGTTATAAGTTTATTCCACTAAATGTAGTGAATGATAGAAAAGAAAAGGGGCTATATTTTAAGTGTAGGGAAAAGTACACCATGGATGATGCATCTAAATGTGCTTATAAGAGGGCTAAACTTAACAATATGTGTCTTTGAGGATATGGAAGAGCAAGTGAATGCTAGCATGCTAGTTAACAAGTATCTTGCACCACAATAATTGCTACCATGCTTGTCATTGAGGATCTTGTGTCACAATCATTGCTTGAGGATGACACCATGGATCACTTCCATGGGATAGTAGTTGTATTGGATCACAATATCCTTTTGACCCTGGTGGCAAAGCTTAGCCATATACTTACCATACTATGATCATGATACCTCCCATGTAGGTTATCCATTTGATCCAAAGGGGAAGTAATGGCTTGGAAAATATCTACCTAGATCACCAATCCCTTGATGTAGTTCTTCTATCTTGAAGATGCAATCTTGCGTGTAGATTTTGGTCGGGTTTGGATTGCATGTATCTTGTAGACAACAACTGTTTTAAAGCAACTTTTAGCAAGCATTAATGATAGAAAATTGTAACTTGTATCTATTGAAATTACACTCAAGAGCTTCTTTTTCACATGTCATACGTTCCATTTGGAGCCACCGATAGAAAGTTTGGCCAATTTTTTGTAGTAGGTCTATTCTAGACATCATATTGTTTGTTGTTTGTAAGACCCTTAACTATCTATAATTGATGGAAATAGTCATATATTGCTAGCTCTTGCATGATGTACATATCACATAAACATCTGTACACCCCAATTCCACATGGATCAAGCTTCTCCACATACATATTACCCTTTGTAATGATACACATAGTACTACTCTAATGCCCCACTATTGAGCCACACCAATAAGTCTTCTTTTTGTTTTTGAGGGAAATAATCCTAGGAGTTGGGATAAAATATAAAGGATGGGATAGATGGGATATATAGAAGGTTATTATGGGAAAATTAGTCAATCATAGTGACAGGGTATACAAAGTCTTAAGAGCCCTCAACTAGAGTATCAGTTAATCAAATAATCATTGTCTCTTCAACTTCTTTTCCAACTTTCATGGCCTCTCTTCTTATTTATCTCTCTTCGTCTCTCTCTCTTTGTCTATTATTTCTCTCTCATGTTCTCTCTCTCTTTCTTTCTCCCCTCTATAGTCTTCTCTCTTATTCTTCTCTAGTTCTCTTCGTTATATCTATTCAAAAAGTAACTTTCTATTTTGTGGACTCTAATTCAGTAGCCAAGTTTTGAGAAACTTAAGTAGAGCCTAGTAGTAGACCTATTTTGAAGCTTCCAATCTAGATCAAGAATTTAAGGTCATAATAGATACAACCTCTTGCACATTAGGTTGTGTACTCATGCAAGAGGGATATCCCATTGCCATTCCTCAAGGAAACTCAAGAGTCATGAGAGAAACTATGCTAATCATGACTTAGAATTGCTAGCCATGAACCATGCTCTTAAGTTATGGAGACACTATTTGCTTCGAAAGAATTCACATTGGTTTGATAGATCACAAACATCTCAAGTGGATCTTTACTCAGCAATATCTAAATATGAGGCAATGAACGTGAATTGAAGTCTTACAAGAGTATGGCCTTGAAATAAAACTATAGGCCATGCAAGGAGAATGTAGTGGTAGATGCTTTAAGCCACAAGGTGATTCTCAACATTCCCATTACAAAAGAACATAAAAGAGAAAAATCATTAGTTGCTATAGTATCAAAGCCAAGTAACCCCATTATCCAAATGGCAAGGGAAGTTGTAAAGGAGCCTAAGTATCAAAAGATAAGAAAGGAAGTGCAAATAAAGGATCAATATCCTAAATCGTGAAAGGGAGAGAAGGATCGAAGCTTGGACTCGAGAGCTATGGCAGGAGAGCAAGAGCAAGAAAGAGAGAGACAAGAAATGGGAACTCCAACAGTCACAATATGTGGCCGGGCCTTCCTTTATTCAAACTGTCACTAAAATAATAAATAATAAAGTGACGGTGACGGGCACCTGCCACCTGCAGTGTGCAGTGGCAGTGACTATCAGTGTAGTAATACATGGGTGGCTAGGCGGAGACGCCTTTATCCCCAACAAATCACAAATTAAGTGTGAAGACCTATCTATTGAAGAATAGCTTGTGTACTTCAAGATAAGATTATGCATTCACTCCAACCATAATCTGAAGAAGAAAATCCTTTAGAAAGCACATGATTCCCCATTTTCCAGACATTCTAGTTATGCCAAGACACGAGCAAGACACTCAATGTATTGTGAGAGACTAAGAAGTGATATTCTAAAACATATCATTTAATATGTAAGTGTCCAAAGAGTAAAAGTGGAGTGTGTAAAAATTCCATACAAACTTCAATCTCTTGATTTCCCTTAGATGAAGGTGAAATTCATTAGCATGAATTTTTTAGTAGGATTTCCTTCAATTAGAGGAGGACACATATTTATCATGGGGATTGTAGATATGCTAAAAAGATTTCTCACCTATTTCTAGTCAAGAAGAACTACAAGGCTTTTGATATCGCAAGTTATTTGTCAAGGAAACATTTAGACTTCATGGACTCCGAAAAAGAATTGTGGGTGATTGAGACTCTCTCTTTTAAATTGTAAGAGATTATTTGAAGCTATTGGTATATATATCTACTTTAGTACAACATATCATCTGATAGCCAAGCACAATGATTCAATCATATTATATAGGATATTTCCAAGGGTATACTATTGTAGAGAACCTAAGTGGTGGATGCAATATCTACCCTCAATGGAATTTTCTTACAATACATCTTACCATCAAAGCATTAAGATGACTCCATTCTAGGTCTTGTATGGATATGATTGTCTTATTCCACTCAACTTCTCAGAATCAATATTCAAGTTAGAAGCATCCAAGAATATGTTATAGGAAATAAATGAGTAAGTTAAAGCCATAAAAATAGGATATTCAAGCTGCCAAGGATAATGAAAAAGCCTATGTTAATTAATAGATTTTGATGCCAAAAAGAGATCTATCTAGTCAAATTGCAAATCTATGGTCATTTACCCTTGTGCTAAACCCTAAACTGCTTGTGAGATAATGTGAACATGCGGCGAGGGTGAACCGATTTTTTGTAAATCTAGTCAAATTGCAAATCTATGGTCATTTACCCTTGTGCTAAACCCTAAACCGCTTGTGAGATAATGTGAACACACGGCGAGGGTGAACCAATTTTTTTGCAAATTAAAGCTTAAGAAATCTTAGAAGAAGATTATGAACCAAAAAACATGATGAATGGGGGAAGGGGATTAAGAAAGAGGAAGTCTTGTGGATATATTATAGTTGGTTACTAAAACTATCGACCAATGATGAGAGTGTGAGAATACTTGAGCTGTAGGATAGTATTATTTTCTTTGGGGACTCATTAAATAAGGAAAAAAAATGTGTTGTAACATACGTCTTGAAAAAAGAGTGGAAAATGTTATGATTGTGTTTTATGTTTGAGACAGTGCATCCTAGGGCTAATCCTTAGGGTGTAGGAGAGTCATAGTAGGAGCCAAAACGATCAGCTAAGGGATGCTCTGTATGTGTTTGCAATGAGATATTGATCACTTGTATGTGTGGGATACTCCCTCTGTTGGGGTTGGGATGCAAAAAATCATTAGATTATAAGTGGATACAAATGCGTGATTTATTTAGAGTAGTGTATAGCATCCAGATGCTCTAGTGGGCTACGAGGCTGTGAGGGTGGTTTGGTGAACATACGAGCCTAGTTACAACCCTAGAGCTAGTGTTGGCCCATTTTTTGTCACGACAAGTGGTGCATTTGTTGGAAGTTTCTGATAAGTAGTAGTTTCCAAATTTTGGTTAACAAGGACCAATTGTTCAATGTATGCCAAAGAGCATTGAAATACATAGATTATTTCTTGATAGACACCATCAAGCTAAGAATCTTAGTTAACAAGGACCAGTTGTTCAGTGTATGCCAAAAAGTATTGAAATAGATACATTATTTCTTGATAGACACCATCAAATGGAGATTCAACATCAAGAAAGAGACGAAAGGGCTAGATGGTGAGCTAAGATCATTATAAGGTATTCTCCTAAGCATAATAGTCTGATATCCTTGAGAAATATAGGTCTTATTGACAAAATTAATATCCCAATCAGTCCATCAAGGGAAGGGGGAAGCTCTATCATGCCTCTTACCCTAACAAGCTAGTCTATGTTGAGGGGGGTTGTAGTCCCACTGATATAGAACCCTATAGTGAATCTAGTCATCATTATGGTGCAACCCATTGTAATACTTGTAGGAATGCTAGATTTGCTAGCCTTAGGTTTCCCTCTATCCATCTTTAATGGGTTAGTACAGGAAGATGTGGAGCTCCACATTAGTGAGTTCGAGACATTAATGTTTCCTTATTGAATTTAGAATGGAGGACATCTCATTATATTTTCCAACATGACTTTGAAAGGAAGAGCTATAATGTGGTATCATGGCTTGGAAGTTGGGACCATAACCACAATCAACTTATTCTTTATGGCCTTCCAACAAAGAGAGTTTGTCCCCTGAGAGAGGTGGTTAATATCAGTTGCACATTTTAAATGTAACACATCAACAGCCTCATGAGAATGCTCGAGCTTATGCTGGCAAGAAATTAAAAGAGGTGTTGCTCTTACTAATATAGACGCTACTATTACATGAGAAAAGGAAATGGAGTCCTACTTACAAGTGGCATACACATCTAAGAAAATCCTAAATTTGAGTCTAGGTCTTGGAAATAATTTGGCATTAATCAGTGGAAGTAAAGGTGTGACTAGTACACCTAGGTTGAGAATAGCCCCTGTGGGAAATGATTGGTTTGGACACTCAGAAAACCATTGTCCAAGGGTGGCAACATATGTTAATGGCATATTAATGGATCATGTCATTCTGGATACGAGATCCTTTGTTAATATTATGAATTTAGAATTGATGGAAAGGTTGGGACTAGAAATCCAAAGGGATGCGTTCACAAATCTCCAGGTGGCTGATGACAACTTAAGGTATTTTAGACTTTAAGATTATTATATTTGTAGGGCAACCAAGCTATCAAGTATTATTAGGAATTCCATGTATCTTGCAATCTAATTGTCAAGTTTATATACTCGCCAATCCTCTAATTTTTGGCAGAGATACCAGCACATAATAGTGGATGGATATCCTGAATCTCAACAAAGTGAGAGAGTACATTTATCCTCAATAGAATTAGATGCCACATTAGCATTTTAGACTTTAGGATTATTATATTTGCAGGGAAACCAAGCTATCAAGTATTATTAGGAAGTCCATGGATCTTGCAATCCAATTATCAGTTTGATATGCTCGCTGATCCTCTAATTTTTGGTAGAGATAGAGACACATAATAGTGGATGCATATCCTAAATCTCCTCAAAGTGAGAGAGTACATTTATTCTCAATAGAATTAGATGTCTTAGAGGATCCTTTTGGTAGTGAGACTTCATCAAGAAATGAATCAAGAGAGGGGTCCATTACATGAGATGTCTAGCAGGTGACTCTGAATGAGCCAATAGAAGCTCAAGATAGAATCAGAGATGCCAATGCGATTGAGCTAGATCTCTATATGTTGGATGAGCCAGGATGGATTAAATTAGGATATGTTCTTAGTCTAGAAGAGAGAAAGGGCTATGTGTCCTTGATCCAAGAATTCTATGATATTTTTTCTTGGATGATGAGATGAGGGGTATTCATCCTAGTTTGACGGTGCATTCTATTCCTTTGAAGGAAGGTATTCGTTCTATTTTACAAAAGGTGAGGTGTATGTATTTTGAACTAAGGGATGGAATATTTGAAGAGCTAAAAATTTTACATCTCATGTAATGGACCCCTCATGTTATCAGGAAAACGTAGTTATCAGGATATTTTCTGTATAACACACATAGTGGTGTTCACCAGTAGTTATCAGGAAAACGAAAAATAATCAAATCCAACTTTACATAGATTTTAGGGAGCTCAATAAATAGACAGTTCAAGATTACTACCCCCGCTACCATTTATTTATCAAGTTCTACATAGGGTAGGGATATCTATTCATTTATGGACTATTTTTCTAGTTAGAACCAAATGGCTATCACAGAGGAAGATAAGTTGAAAATGACATTTATCACTATATTTGACACCTTTGTGTATCATGTTATTGGCTGTTGAATTATGCAATGTGCCAAGTTCTTGGCAATGTACGATTGATAAAACTTTTGATAATGTTTCCTTAGAGGAGTTGAAAGTCTTTATTGATGACCTGGGGGCAACCACCACAAGAGAAAGATAGTGTATCATTTTGAGAAAATGTTTTGAGCGATGTAGGCAATTTTGTATGACTCTCAACCCAAGGAAATGTATCTTTGGAGTGCCCTATGGATTGCAATTGGGCCATGTGACTCACTCGACAGGTATTATGACTAATCTTGAAAAGATAAAGATTATCATCGCCATGAGTCATCCACGTACTCCTAAAGAAGTGCATAGCTTTCTATTTGCCAGTTGGGTATTATCGACTATTTATTAATGCCCTGACTGAGAGGACATTTTCATTGACAAATCTATTATCATTAAATTAGGGATATCCATAATTAATCATACCTACATGGAGAAAATCTACTTTAGGATGGTCTCTTCAATGAAGAAATCTAGGCACTACATCTTGTATAAAAAGGTAATATTTTATACAAAAGCTAAGGGGTTGAGGATATTATTGAATAAGTTGCAGCTACCTGACTACCTAGAGAAGTGGCTAATCAATTTCTCAAAGTTTAATTATAAAATTAGGAGTAAGCTCGTGAACTTGCGTGTAACGCGTCCGCTCGTCCACTTGTGGGACACGGCTTAGCAGCCCATCGGGAAGAAAGACTAGAAAGCGCCACCTGGCACTCGCAAGGAATGTCACAGGATTTGCGATCTAGGTCTTCTCGAGTCTGCCCTGAGTGGAAGTATCCGGCCGTTCCCACTTAGGACCGACCTGGAGTTAGGGTTTCTTTCCTATCAGCAAAGTCTCTAGGAAGTAGCTAGCGCCAAGCTCCAGATGAACCACTTTGCATAGGAACAACAGAGTCGACGTGGATTTATGCTGAACTTGGTTCATGGAGAATGGGAAGCGAGAGGGATGCGAAGCTCAATCTCTGTGCCCATAAGGCATAGTCCCATTCCGCTCCCCTAAAACAGCATAAATCCAGATTCTAACTCTACTGACGCTAGGTCTTCACAGTTTCGTTATCACGTCTTTTGAGAAAATTTCCCAGCTAATCGAGACCACCCTTCCATAGGACGGACCCAAGTCACGTCCATTGCACTTTCCTTGGGTTGCTTAGTTATCTAATTACCTACCACATTATGCTTGACATGCAAAAGCAGCTTCCTTAATTAATCAATTTAAACACATGTTCCTTCACGTAACTTAGGCAATGACACAAAAACAATGTCAACCAAGTTCCTTTTTCAAATATCTAATCTTTATTTATCATAGTCCTGAAATACATCAAGTATCATGCCCAAAGGCTATCCCAACAACAATCAACAGGATTGCTACTCCAAGTTTCACCCCTAGACTAGTACACGGGGCTCGATATGCCATCTCCAGTCACGTCAGCCTCTTGTGCGGGATCCACAGGCAAGGAATTTACGGCCAGAGCCTCCCCTAGCACCCAAGTGTCCTCCCGCTCCAAGCAGCACCCACGGAGAGACCTCTCGCGACGGGTTTGGTCCATATACCCAATGCAGCTAGCAACCCCCTTGGATAGGGCCAAGCAGGCAATTGGAGATAACTGAACCTGCCTCTCCCTCTAGGCTTTTAACCTAAAGAATTAAGTGTTTTTCCTTGAATTAGTTCCTTGAGCAAACAAGTTCAAACAATTCACCTAAGTGTACAATCACGATCATTTCAATGGTTCTTCGTACGACCAACTACTAAGGTGTGATTCCTTCTTCACGAATGCTCCCAGCATTCGGTCCTGGATCGTTCGCGACCTGGCAAGATTCCAAGGGCTTGCCAAGCTAGGTTGCTTGTTTCCACTTTTTCTTTGGGTTAGGGTTTGTACCCTACCGACCCTAATTATCCTTACCTTAGGTCTCCTTGTAAAATAGATCATGGAAAAACCCATCGTCCTCGGTTGGTCAACTTGCTAGTTATCTCCTAGATCCCTTGAAGTACCTATGTACCTTTATCTTTGATCTTAATTGATCAAGATTGTCTATCCCCTTGACCATGGTTGGTCAAGATGGTTCTATTTAGAACAACTCCTACTCTGTCTTAAGTATAATCTTCTTAAGCCCTCTTAATAATGCTCGCATGCGCTAAGCTTTTACCTATCCCTCTTGAAGTCACCAAGGACTTTGACATGGGACTCATGGATCTCAGTTCCATTTGGTAAATTACAAACAATGTTGAATTTTCCCAACAACTTTAATGCATGCAACGTAATGCCATGCCTTCATTTCAATGCTTACAATTTTGATATAATCCATACGATATTTTATGCCACACATGCGAATGTACTTTCTATGCATGCAATCTTAACATTATCCTCTATGTAATTATTTACACGATCTATAACCTTCTTAAATGATCTGATCTTTATAACTTTATGTGATCATTGTATGAGTCTAGCTGCACTTTAATTTTTCCTGCAGTTTACTGCATGTACCTTAGAATCCATCTTGCGATATGGAGATACACTTTGCTTCTTTCGATGTCCTCTGAAATGTATTTTGCAGGAACTTGTGCAAGGAGCAATGCACTTTATGCAAGAATTCATGCAAGAATTTTTTTTGGCGTAATTTACGATGCAATTACCTAATCAATTTGACCTATTATGATGTCATCTTACAATGATATTTATCTTGTTTGTTACAAACATCACAACTAAATTCATACCAAGGAAATTACCCATCAATCGCGCAATCAATGTGATGCATGTGAATATGATTTTCACCATGATAATTATAATCTATGATTTAATAATAGAGCAACTTGGGTTTGGAGTGATGTCTTGATTCGAGTGGTATTTACGCCTGATAAACCATTCGTGGTTGTGGTGCCATCTTGATTCGAACCGCCATCCACACTTGCAGGGTTTTCGACCATCCTTGTGGATCTACGCTTCGAGGCCATACTCGAAGACACGTGTATGAGAGATAGAATTCTCACACTCTCCTATGCAACTATAAGTAAATTCTTGTAGCCTCTCCTTCAGTGGAGAAAAGATAATGAAGGAGAGGGGTGTATTTTTGCAAATATTAGAGTGGTGTGTGACCTCCCTTTAAGGGGGGGAAAGAAGAAAATTCCAGAAACTTCCCCCCCTCTCTCTCTCTCTCTCTCTCTCTCTCTCTCTCCTTGCTATCAGAGTAGCATGCCAGGCATCTCCCTTGCAATGATGATGAGGAGGGGGCTGTGTGTCAGGCGGAGGGGGGCGTGATGTGTAGGCGATGAGGGAGTGGGGGCTGTTGTCCAGGTCCATGAGGGAGGGGGGCGTTGCCTTTTATAGAGGGGGAGGAGGTGGTTTATGGGGGGGGGAGAGGGATGTTGAACGGCGGCCACCACCCCTCCACCTAGGGGGTTGCATGCCCCCCTCTCTCTCTTTACTCCCTCTCTCTCTCTCCCCCCTACATGCTCTCAGCGAGGAGAGAGAGGGAGAGTAAAAATAATAATTTAATTTTAAACATTTTAAGAGGGGGCGTTCTTTCGCACGGGGGAAGATATTACATCCTCTCCCCCTTAGAGGAATCGAGATGTCCTCATCTCGAGAAGATCTTGGGGTATTGTTGGTTGAGAGTATTTTCATCCATCCGGGTGGCATCCTCTTCGGGATAATCTTTCCACTGGATGAGGTATTCCCTCAAGGTTCTTGATCTCAAATGCCTCTCCCTAACATCTAGGATTCTATCAGGCCGTAGCTCAAGGACTCCTTGGCTAGGCATTACAATTTGCTGATCATCAAGTACATGATTTAGATTACGTAGATACTTTTTCAATAGGCTAACATGGAATACATTATGAATCTTTAGAGTCACGGATAGCTGTAGCCTGTAAGCATTAGGCTTTAGGCACTTAGTGATCTTATAAGGTCCACAATACCTCGAACTTAGCTTCTTGTACTCTCCCAAGGACAGTGAACTCTTTTTAGGGCATACACGAATGAAGATCATATCACCTTCGACGAAGGATCTGTCTTGTCGTTTCAAGTCAGCGTAGGCCTTCTGTCTATCCTTGGCAGCCTGAATGTCTTGTCTTATTGATTTGATTTGATCATCCATATCTTCCATCATCTGTCTTGAAGCTTCTACCCTCAAAGTTGGATCTGAGAAGTTCAAAGGGGTACGAAAATCATGCCCATACAATGCTTGAAAAGGGGTCAGCTGAATACTTTGTTGGTAAGAAGAATTGTAGGCAAACTCAACCAAGGGTAAGTATTGAATCCACTTTTTTGGTTCGCGACAGCAGCATGCCCTAGGCATATCTTCAATGACTTGATTGACTCATTCTGTTTGTCCATCAATTTGGGGATGGTAAGCTGTGCTGAAAGAGAGTTGTGTTTCAATAGCCTCAAAGATAGCCCTCCAGAAGTGTGATGTGAAAAGAGAGTCACGATCACTAATGACACTTCTGGGTAACCCATGAAGTTTGAATATTTCCTTGATGAATAATCTTGCGATGTTTGAAACTTTATAGTTTGTCTTAACAGGGATGAGATGTGCGACCTAGACGATGTATTTGGTGCGATAGTACAGAGCATCAACACTGCAGAGATTGTGATGCTTTTCAGGAAGCGCGTAAGAAGAATATAGTGTTCCGGGGACAAGATGGGAAGATATGGCTGACAGAGACTGGTGCTCCTCTTGACACGAACTTTGATAAGGGAGGCATGAAGAAGCTCGTTGATGATATGGTTGCGCGATCCTCTGCCTTGGAGATAGCGAGAAGAGGGAAAGTTCAGGCATCTACTATGACTTGTATGGGCTCCAGCATTCGAGGAGAAATGGGATGGGATTCTCCTGTTGACAGGTATTCTATTTTTGCTTATATGGTGAAAACACAGGGTTTAGATGCCATGGTTGAGGAAAAGAGAAGAAGAGAGGAGGAGGGTCTCAGCACCTCCAAAAAGACTAGAGGGGGTGACTTTTTTTCACCACCTGTTACAGCTCCACCTATGACAAGTTCTCCAGCTCAATCAGGTCCTGAACAACCTATGGGAGACAAACATATGAAATAGAAGAGGCAACCAAGAAAGGAGCCAGGATTCAAGCTCTTGTCAGACCTTGATATGCAGACGGATATGAGTAAGATTTTTCATGAAAGAATTTTGAATAGTGAAGTCACTTTTACTGTTGGAGAAGCTCTTGGGATTGCTAGAAGAGAAATACAGGATCAGATGCAAGATCTTTTGCGGAGGAAATAACATGCGATGGAAGGACCTACTTTACAGGGATTATGGCATGGAGCTCTTGGGAAAGAGCATGATTATGCAGTGATGGTTGAGAATGCTTCTGTCAATCCGCAATTGGAGAAAATAGTTCAGCCTATGCAGTATGAAGATGATGAGTCCCCTATCCTCATTCCTCATAGCCATTTTTCATGTAGTCATTGGGCTAGAGCAACCGTTGAGACGGTGGTGGTAAGGATTGGAGAGAAACAGATTCTTTTGGTCGCTTTAGTCGATCATGGTTACGAGATTAATCTTATTTCTTGAGGTGTTTATGAGAGTGGCAAGTGGCCTATGGATGCAGAGCATGGCTGGCGCATGAGAGCCGCCAATAATACTTTTGGTGATATGTATGCTGCTTGTCCGAGCATCAGAATTTCTATTGTTAATGTTGAAGAGGATTATCATTGCTTTGTTCAGGATTCTTGCTCTTATCCGATTATTCTTGGACAGCCTTTCATTACAGAGGCAAGAATGGAAACGAAAGTGATGGATGACGGCTCAGCCTATGCACGGATACGCAGTAAGGATGGTATGCGAGCTGTTCAGTTTATGACTGTTGGGGTAAATCATCCGAGAAACAGGGACTCCTTGCGTGAGGCACCACTACCTGCGAAGGAGTTGGATTTTCATTAGGTACCGCTGTCTTGCAAGACGCCAGTGGTACGGAGCGGAGAAAAGAGGAGATCTCGCCTTCTGGCAGCCAGTCTTTCTCCACTAATTTTGTTGGTTTTTTTTCAAATAGTTCAGTGAGTTATCAAAAAATTTCAGATTTGCCTAGAGTTGCCAAGCAATACATTGGTCGTAAGGAGAAAGAGTTGAAGATTGCAGGTATTTTGCAAGCAGAAGAGCATATAGATGGATTGTATGAAGGGATGTCTTATGCAGATACATTGTTTGAGATGGAAACAATGCTGAAAAATGATGTATGTAAGGGTTCAAAGATCATACCTGTGCAAACCTTGGATATGTTTCAGGAAATTTCTGATTTTATGCTGAAAACAGAGTTAGAGGCTGAGAAAGCTCAACAAACTGAATTTATGGCTGATCTTGATCAGCTTACAGAGTTGCAGAGGGCTGAAACCTTTCAGCCAGCAGAGTTAAATGCTGGAAAAATTCAGCATATGGAGTATGAGGGTGCACCCATTCAGTCCATAGAGCCGAGGTCTGAATCCATTCAGCCAACAGAGTTGAATGCTGAAAAATTTCAGCATACAGAGTTTCAGGCTGCACCCATGCAGTCCATAAAGCAAAGGGCTGAAATCTTTCAGCCAACAGAGTTGAGAGTTGCTGAAAATTTGCAGAAATTGCAGCAAAGAAAAGAGTGCCTGACTGATGCCAAGGTTGACACGAAGTATAAAACAGTTGATAAGAAGGTTAAGCCGGTTGCAGGGCCGCTTCCTCCTGATAGTGATGAGCAGATAGAAAAAAGCTATGAAGTAGCCTATGTTGAGAGATCCTGCAAATATTGGACATAAATTTACAGTTGAAACTCTTGCAGAATTGAAGATTGGAAATGATGATTTCTTGCTTCCAGTGGAAAAAGAATGTTTTAGAGAGATGCGTGGACGTCATGGTAAGGCATTTGCTTTCTTTCCTCATGAAATTGGTTGCATTAGTCCCGAATTGGTTATGCCTATGGTCATCTTTACTATCCCTCATGTACCATGGAATATACGTCCTATACCTGTGCCTAAAGCACACTTGCCAAAGCTGATAGAGTTGCTGAATGAGAAGATTAAGATGGGGATTTTGGAACCCTCTTCTGCACCCTATTCTAACAGGTGGTTTACTGTACCAAAGAAGAATGGTACTTTGAGATTTATTCAGGATATGCAGCCCGTGAACAAAGTGACAATTAGGAATGTGGGAACAGGTCCAGTTGTGGATGAATTTGCTGAGGCTTTTGCAAGACGAGCCATCTATTCTCTAGGTGACTTGTATTCTGGTAATGATCAGTTTCAGCTTGCCTTGGAAAGCAGGGATATTACTACTATGCGGACACCTATTGGTCTTGTGAGGATGTGTACCTTGCCTCAAGGTGCCACCAACTCAGTTGCTCATATGATGAATGCTATGCATAGAGTTCTACGAGACTATATTCCGCAATATACCATGCCTTTCCTAGATGATGTGCCTATTAAGGGTTGTGCAGAAGAAGAAAAGAATGAAAGTCTTAATTTATGAGGATGTAGACAGTTTGTGGCTGAACACTTGGTTGGTTGTGAACAAATATTGACACGATTAGAGGAGGTAAACTTGACTCTTTCAGGGCTGAAATCTGTCTTTGGTGTTAATGAAGTCATCATAGTTGGGCATATGGTTGGTTATTATGGTAGGAAGCCTTCACTTGCAAAGGTGGATGCCATAAGCAGGATTGCAGAGTATTGCTTGACTACTTCAGAGGTGCGGAGATTTGTGGGAGCTTGTGTATTTTACATGATTTGGATTTCTCATTTTTCTCACATAGCAGATGTTCTCTATCAGCTGCTTCGAAAGGGGTAGAAATTTCATTGGGATGAGAAGCATTCGAAAGCCATGCGTAAACTCAAGAAGCTGTTGCAGTCAGCTCCTACTCTTCGCAAGGCGGATTATCACTGTGGACGGCCAATCATGTTGACAGTTGATACTAGCCCTATTGGCATAGGCTGGGTAGTGGGATAGGATGATGCTGATGGAAATAGATATGCAATCCGCTTTGGAGCTAAAGTTCTTAATGAGCGCAAGAGGAGATATCCGTAGATTAAAAGAGAGTTGTGGGGAGTAGTCACTGCACTGATGTGTGATAAAGGGTATTTTATTAGAGCTTCAGTTGTTGTGGAAACAGATTGTTTGCCTTTGCTTGGCATGATTACTAGTTATTCGACTCTAGATATAGCGATGCTTCGGTGGATTGCCTACATCAAATCATTGAATCCAGAATTTCGACACATAGCAGGGAAAGATAATCCAGTTGCTGACATGCTATCTAGAGCGAGATATGAGGATGAGGAGTCAATGCTTGCAGAAGATGATGAGACAGAGTTTGCAGCTTCTGTCCTTGTTCATGATTGTCATGTATCTACTGTTGAAGCCTTTATTGAAGAACTTTATGTTGACGAGTGGCTGCAAATTGGACAGTATCTAAGTTCATTGACTCAAAGAGTTGATTGGACAGATGATGAATTCAAGAAAATCAGAAGGAAGGCTTATGGGTATTTCTTGAAAGATGGTTTTCTTTGGAAGCATCCAAAGAAGAGAGGCGGCTTACCCTTGAGAGTAGTTTGTGAGGTAACGATGCAGATACATATTATGCGAGAGTTTCATGAGAGTTCATGGGCTGGTCATAGAGGTATATGGGCTACCTATGAGAAAATCAAAGAAAGATACTGGTGGAAAGGGATGTATAAAGATGTTTCTCACTTTGTGGAGACTTGCAGGGACTGTCAGCTTTACTCTTTAGTGCGGCATCGTGATGAGTTGCATCTGACCTATCCACTATGTATGCATTATAAGTGGGTGGTAGACTTGGTTACTTTGCCAGTGGGACTTTGGCAGATGAGATATCTTATCTTGGCAAGGGAGGATCTTACAAACTATGTTGAAGGCAGATCTTTGCGGACGAAGACCACCACTACAGTATGTAAATTCTTGTTGGAAGAAATATTTTGCAGGTATGGATGTATAGGCAAGATTACAGCTGATCGTGGAGAGCTAGATGCAGACGAAGCTAGAGAATTTTTCTCACGACTTGGGATTAAGTTGGCTCTTACTATCCAGAGGGAAATGGGAAGAGCGAAAGAGGACATCCGCCAATAGTTAAAGCATTGGAAAAAGCTTATAGAGGTAGGATTAGAGATTGGCCGAGATTACTACCTTTTGCATTGTGGGCAGACCGCTCTACACATAGCGTGACTACTGGATATATGCCTGCAAAGTTGATGTATGGGCAAAAACCTGTCATGCCTATAGAAATCTGTGCTCTCACGTGGAGTGTTCTTCCATGGCATGAGAATTTATCAAGGGAGGAGCTTCTAGCTCTTCGGATTTGTCAACTAGAGAGAAGGACAGAAGATGTGCAGCTAGCAGTTGATCATTTGAAGGCAGCCCGACTCAGAAATAAGGATAGGTTTGATTTGAGGCATCGCTTGAGGCCTAGAGCCATAAAAGAAGGAGATTGGGGTCTAGTCTATGACAGTAGTCTAGAGAATCAGCATAGTAGCATGAGAAAAATGGTTCAAAGATGGTTTGGACCGTATGAGGTGAAACAGGTTTTTGACAATGCTACCTATGAGTTGGCTAAATTAGATGGAACAGTATTGAGGGTGCCCATTGCTGGAAAACGGGTCAAGATTTTCAAGAGAAGAGAAGATGAAGAATATTCACTTGAAGCATTGGCAGAAGAAGAGCAAGTAGAAGAAAGTAAAGAAGAAGAAGTAGAGAATATGGATGATGAAGCTGATGGAGAAACAGGTCTACTAGAAACTGATGAAGGACTCGACCTGTTTGTGGACTTGAATGATCCTGGATAGTTGGCTCATCCGGAGGATGCGCAGATTTAGAGGGAATGGATGTCATGCTGTTGCGCATCCGAGCCGTATACACCTCCATTTTTTTTGTTTGCATTTGTGTTATTTTTCTGCGTGTGATTCATTGTGTGTGATTGATGCATTACGATAATCCGTCCTTTCAGTACCCGCATCCAATGTATATATTCCGCTAGTGTGTGTGTGTGTTTTTGTTTGTATGCATGATGTGTGTGTGTTAGAAAAATATGAAAAATTGATGCCAAAGGACATTATCAAGCTTATAATTTCAATGATGATCTCTAAGAAAAGTGCAGGGAATTGTGGAACCAAAGGAAGCTTTGTGGAAGCCAATAATCTAAGTTCAATAGTTCCCATGAAATAGAGTTGAAGGAAGTCTCTCAAAAGCTACTTAAGTGAGTAAAGCACTAGTGAAGCACCGAGAGAGCATTTTGCTACCCAGTCCTCAAGGCCGAAGTCGAAGTTTGTGCGCAGATCACCCATCGTAAAGCTGACTCTTAATGGGGAAATTGATGACTCCAAAGATACCCTAAGTCAATCCTCAAGGTCAAAATCAAAGTTTGTGCGTAGATCTCCTGTTGGTGTAAAGAAACTAGAGGTAGCAATGCCTCAAATTTCTGCTAAAGAGTCTTTGATATCTAAAGCACTAAAGATAAATGATGCTCCACCGAAGAAACGCTCAAAGATGGATGTAATTATATTCGGTGGGCTTTTTTTTGTCAAGCTATATCGAAGGAATCAGCGAAAAGTCTGGGGGGAAAAGAGGAGGATGATCGACTAATTTGGGAATGCAAGCACAAAAGACCAAGAAGAATCACAAAGCATTCCTCATCAGTGGTGCGCCAAAGCTTTTCCTCCTACAGCTTATGATTGCCATCTTATGAATAAACGCATCACTTGCTCTTTCTCAGCTTTGGCGATTTCTGCTTGGGGTAGATGGTCGAGTTCATTCAAGAAGAAACGAAAAGGAGAAGATACACAATACCGTCATGGAGGCAGAGGAAGCGAAACAATAACACTCAGAGCGACAGGAGAAAGATTTTACTGATCTTTCAATTTGATATTGGTGCAGAAGAGAGTATGTACTCAGACTCACAAAGAGGAGGAAAAAAGCTTATGGAGAAGAGGATAGGATCAGAGAGCTGGACGGAAGGGAACGACATGCTGAAGGTGACGTTAAGGAAGATAAGCAAAAGACAGCGACATCAGAGAGTAACGGTGTGAGGCCTTACTACATCGAAGCTTACTGAAGGATTCTTCTTCTTCCCACAAGCTTCGCGATTGGAAGAGTGAAAGCCCATGGTCAGAAGACTTGAGGTTTTTCTCACCCGTCCCTTGTGAAACGACTCAGAAAATCATCCCAGGAGCTGATGATGTTGGATGTGATTCCCAAATAGCCAACTTGGCTGATTGCTTGAGAGATTAGCAGTTAGATTCCATCGCGGCCCCAGTCACACAGGCAGATTGAGAAACAGACTTTATCGCAGAAGAAACAGAGAATCTGCCTTGAATGTCTCTATAAAAAGTACCTCAGAGAACAACGCTCTAGCCTCTGGTCATGGCTAGGATAATTGCTGAGACTGCTCGCCCTTTCTTCATTGACGATCAATGAATCAGTGCATTGAATGTCTCTATAAAGTGCCTGAGAGCGAGGCTTTCTTCTCGGTCTGGCTAGTTGCTACTTTGACTGTTAGTGTATCAGCTCCCTGAATATCTCTTCAAAATGCCTCAGAGAGCACCACTCTGCTTTTGGCGAGAGCTCAGGCTATAGACTGCTCGGTCTTGCTTCATTCACTATCGGCAAATCGGTTCATCGGCCATGAGATATTTTTGTCCTCTGGCAGGCTTGGCTTTGGCAGAAACCTTAAAAAGGCTCATTCAATTCATTTATGTGAGCTTCTTTGCTGAATTAGTGCCTCTGTCTTTGTCTTCTACAATACTCCTGTGGTGAAAGAATCTTTCAGGGCATTTGAAAGAATCTGTCTCTCATTGGTTTGAGAGAGCAGTTGATCACATTCGCCCGCCTGCTGCAAAGGCTCTGAAGCTCCAAAGCGAATTCTAAAGCATTCATAACTATGTCGCACATCTCCTTCCATGCCGACAAGAAACCAGCCTCATCTATGTGTTGTGATCCATTTGACTCCCTTCCTGATTCTATCATTCTGTATATATTCAACAAGGTCCTTGATGTTAAAAAAACAATGGCAAAACTAAACTCGAACATCTGAATGTAAAGCTGGATATGAGTTACTACAGCTTTTTCTGAACATGGACCTCATGTAACTCACTTGACAAGGAATATAGTGAACTTTGGCATCAAAAATTCGATTTCTTCTTGTTAGTCTCTTCACTTGTTGCAACTTGAACTCCGTGTTCAGCAGCCCTTACACGAAATCTACGATAGCGTATTGACAAAATGCGCTCCACAATGGACTATGGTATCATGGCAAGGTTCAAGCAAGAGAGCCGGCAACGAGCAATGGATCCAAACACGGTTGTGGATGAGATGGAGTATTTTGGGAACTTGCAAAGTATTGTTACGGTGGATTACCCTAGCTTCTCCATGATACTATTCGATGTGTAGTGGTTCTAAGTGGTACTTGGAAGAGCTGGAGCAATAGTTCGATGAGGTCCATCTGGATTTCTCGAAATAGATTTTGAAAAAAAATGGACGGATTTGCACGACACCTTTGTGTTGCCGGCCCATTGTGAACAGGTGCATGGACTCATTTGCTTACTAATTGTATTACGACATGGTTTATGTCACAATGGTTTGAACTCTCTTGTACGTGTTTGTGAACAGGTAATCTTCTATCCAAACCCCTGACAACCTTGATGGTGGCATGTTATACCTTCAACTCCCCGAAGTGCAAGAGTATATGATCAAAGCGATGTTTCGAGCATAGATGAAGATAATATGTAAATAGAGGGGTCAATATTGTAAGGGGTGGAGGCCGTCAAAAGCTTGGAGCCAGCATCGGCTAATAATGATGGAAATATAGGAGTCCAAGAATTCTTTGAGAATGAGGTGGACTCATTCTTTTGTGGTGACATGTCTATCGACCTTCCAGTGTATAAGGAGTTATGTCAGGAGATTAACATGGGACTATAGGATACTTTTCATACTTGAAGCATCCACTTACTCAATTCGTTGACCAATCACTTATAAGGGTACATAAGATATGCATTTTAAGTGAGAATTTTTTTAAATGATTTATATTATTGTGCTTTGTATTATTTAAATTGATTATTCTAACATCATTTTTTGTTTGTGCAGGTGACATTTTCAGGATGAGTCAAGGGATGAGCGATGAGGAGTTACAGGACATCTTTGCATGCATGTCTCTAGACAGATCACGAGATTCAGAGAGATGGTAGACCAGGAGCTATCTCTGTCTTCGTCAGGGCGCTCTGCTAGATCTGCTTCAGCGTGATCGGATGCTTCGGCTTTGAGCAAACGAGCTTGACGCTCACGACTTGGGCCAGAGGGAGGGAGTGTATCGGGATTAGGGGGATGCTGCAGAGATACAGAGGCAATGAGCCCGTGGTCGACATGGGATATAGGTGCGACTCCTCGCTCTTGTGGCCCTTCCAGGGAGCATGGCTCAGGCTCAGGTGGATGCTGTGGAGACACGGATGTGGTGACTCTGTCTCATTGTTCAGCTGGAGCTGTGTCACCTCACGGATTTGTCACACCTGTGGGGACGTCTACTCCAGTTACTCTGGCTTTTTCTCAACCGTCAAGCAGGTGGCACCCCTGTGGGTGCCACTCCGAGAGATATTACCCCGGTTTGTACACCGGATGCATAGGGGTCTCTTGGATATGCCTAGGAGCGTGGACGCAGATGGGAGAGGACCCATCTTAGGCAGACTCTAGGGGGTTATGGATATCTAGTTGATAGTAGGTCAGGAGCCATCATCATGAATGATGAGGGGAGGAGGGTGATGGCTCGCATGAGAGAGTTATGCCAATAAGTTTTTGGCACAAAGTCTTGGATCATTGGAAGAACATACCGGAGGGGAGCAAGTACTACATAGTAGCATCCTTGCACGAGGAGTTTTCTGTGCCAAGCTCAGTAGATAGATTCTCTATGGGCTGGATGATGGATTGCATGCGTGCATACATGTCACATAGACGATCTGATGCACGCAAGGCAATCAAGAGGGGGGCTGCAAAGCCTGAGTGGTTAGATGGAAATGACTAGCGGCCACTGAGGGAGGAGGCTATAGATTCTCCAGGACGTTGGAGTCAGTAGCGCGAGGCGATGAGGGCACGACTCGAGGCTGGAGTGGTCCATAATCTTGGGAGTGGCGGCCACAGGACATATTTGGAGGACTTTGTAAGTTTTTCTTTTGTTTTGCTTGTTTATTTTTTTGAAATATTCTTTGTACTGACAATCATGTTTCTAACAGTTAGCATTTTGCTTTCTTTGCAACACTGGCCTTGAGTCTCGATATGCAGAAAGGCACGGTCTCACTACATTGATCGACCGATTGTATAGACACGGCGGCCCTGTAAGTCACTCATCTTTCTTGTCCGTAGTTACCATGAGATATTTGAATGCATTATTGTATGGTGGACTGATGTGTTGTTTCTTTTTTTGCAGAGTCTATTCGATGCTCCTTTGCGGTGGGACGAGCTTTCGGGGGACGAGGATTTGTAGCTCGCCCTTGGATCCCTGGAGCTCACACACCTTTATTTTTGAGTCGCCTGATCTATGTAGACATTTTCTATGTATTAGTGATATCCTGTCATGATTGTACCAATCGCTTATTATGCGATCATGTATTTATTTCATGTATCAGTTTTATGATTTCAGTATACATTGTTTTTGTTTGCAAGCGCATTGTACACAGTAGTGCAGCTGCCCTACCACAAATTTTTTTTCCCTATTACCGTCACTATTGGCGTCGCAAATTTTACTGCTCATGTCGTTATTGGTGTCATTATATACGTTGCAAACTGTCGCTATCAACGTCGGTATCAGCGTCACAAATATTGATGCCAATACCGACGCTGATAGCGACGGTAATACCAACTGTTCTATGGCATCGACGACGGGGGAAAATTTTGTTATTTGCATTTTCGTCGCTTTAAACGTCGGTATAAGGCCTATATCTTGTAGTGTGCCATCATGTCTAGTGTATTTGTTCTATTTATAGCATGGTTTATGCATTATGGTTCTTATTCTCTGATTTGTAGTGCTGAGTAGAGTATATCTATGTTCTCATATGATTATTTTTGAGTTTCTATGATTTCTGGGCACGATATGGAGTTTATGAAATATTCTCTATTCTTTTATGCATTATATATAGAAAGGGAAGCAACACTTTGGTAATCCTACCATGCTTTTTTGAATCTCTAGTGTGGAAGTTTAGTAGCAAAACGACTTCAGTTGATGCCCAAAATTTGAAGATTTGCCAAAAACGACATTGTCTCATGGAAGAAAACCAAAGTTCCTATATACAGTTCAAAGGGTTTTCTGCATATAGATCATATCATTCTTTTCTTGATCATTTGGTGAAAGACCTAATAAAAAACGATTCTATTTGGGGCCAAAAATTTGAATTTTCCACATGAAGTAGAGGTTGCTACATGAAGTAGTTTTTTGCATGGAGGTTTTCCAGGTGCAGAATGTGTGCAGAGATTTGAAGAAGGAAAGTCAGTTCTTGTTCAAGCATTAGGCATATTGGGAGATTGCTTACAGCAGTTGAAAAGCTCAAGAAAAGATATGAAGATGTTTTGGATTGTGATTTTGATTCTGATTCAAGTTCAAGTGATGTTGATGATGATTGGTTCTCTTTACCCATGGTCTTGCCAAAGATTGAGGTACAAGGAGAAAGAAAGGACAAGAGCCAAAGAATCCAAGAATCCTCGAGTGCCCTAAACCCCACAGAGCAACTTGCCAATGGGAGAGTAGATCATCATACACTTTGCATCAATAATCTCAATGTATTTTCCATATTTTGGTATTTTGCAAACTGTCATACTTAATCTCCAGTCATCTTTAATCAAGAAGAAAGGAATTAGGTAGTTATGTACAATGAAGATGATCAGATTGGTGATCAAGAAGATCAGTTATGTATTCAAGAAGATGATGATGTTATGGATGATAAGTTTGAGTATTATGGTTATTGCAATGAAGATGTCATTGTGCATGATTTTCTTGGTTCTCTTATTGATGCTAAGGAAGATAATACAGTTACTAAGTTGGATTTCAATGAAGGAACATTGCCAGAACTTGAAAAAGTGTCACTACTTGTAGTGCAAAATGAACCATCTTTGGATGTATTTGTTCAGGATACGGATGTTTCCAACATGAAAGATAATATTTCAGGTCATTGCATTGCTTGACTTGAAGAACAAGTCAGAGTTCCACTCCTAGAATTGAGGAATTGCAAGATTAGCACAGTAATCCTTTTCTAGGACAAGCAAGATTGCAAGATTTGCACTACATTTCATTTGCAAGAGTTGGTTGAATATGAAGCATTGCAGAATGTAGTCAGTTTGCATGGTTTTTCTAGAGTTCCCTATGAGGTACACTCTATGCTTCAATCTCCAACTAAGATGATTCATTAGTTTTTTGTTGAGCTTGAAAAGGAGAGAAATGCAGCCAATATTGTAGCAATTGAAGTTGTCTGTTATTAATCGGCTCCAAGAGGAGAAAACATTACTCCAGCAAGAGGTTTCTCAATTGAGGAATGTAATAGATTTCCAAGTTTCTCATTGTTTTGAAGTCATTAATGCTCTTGAGGAAGTTGTTCTGTAGAAGGATAATGAAATTGTTGATTTGCATACACAGTTGGTATTTTCTCATGATTCAAGTCAAGATATTATTCTCAGGATCTCTATGCATTGAATGATTAGGTTGTTGATGTTTCAATTCAAACTGTTATTTATGAAGTTTGTGAGGACTCTGATCAGTCTATCACTAAAGTTGCAGTAGCTACAAGTATGCAAGTATCTACAGTGGATATCTATGCAATTCATATTACAGCAGGAATGGTTGATGTTATTCATATTGATTGGTTTCTTAGCATGAAAGTATTGATGTTGTATGAGGTGGATGCTTGTAGCAAGTGTATGTTACAGTTTTTTGTATCATGAAACCTTCAGAGTGATCTACAAGAACCTAAATTTCAGCAATTCTTACTGTTGAATTCTGAATTCCTACAACAATTCTTAACTTCATGCAGCAGCAAGCTAAATTTCTACAGTACCTATAAGAGCAAGCTAAATTCATGTACTTCCTATAGCAGCAAAATGTACTACATCAAGCTAAAATGCAATTAGAAGTGCTACAACAACCTCAAAAATAGCAAAGACGACAACCACATGATGATTACTTGTCCCAAGTACCTGAAAATCAGTAATTTCAAGTTGTTATAGATTATCTTACATATTTCTTTCAAGATGCAGTGTCTTATTCAAGATCCAAATTTGGTGGTACATTGCCATATATTTATTATGCTAGAAATGCTAGAGCATCATCGATATCTTTTCCACTCAATGCAATTATTCTTTGCAGTTGGAGCAGTAGTCTACTTATTCTGTTATGGTTTTATATCTTCATTCTCTATGATATACTATGGATGTCATTGTATATGATGAATTCTCAGACTTGGCATATTTCATTGAATTGGTTGTACTATATAACTATGGTTCATTACCTATTAGCAGTTGCAGATACTTTCATTCTAGCTAGAATGCAAGGGGACATTGTTCAAGTTGGTTATGATGAGCCATAGAAGGATTCATAGGTTCAGCCTAGTTGGAATCAATTTTATGCAAGTCACTACTGCAGTGCCTCATGCAGCAATAGCGCGGAATTCTATGGATATTATGGTTATTTGTCAGTTTTATGAGATAAATAGTTCTCAAACTTTGACAATATCTCATTATACTTATGTTGGTGATATTTTAGTGCTGGCAATAGTATTTGTTTGTCTTGAGTGGACAAAACAGATCTCATTCATGTTACATGAAATTACAATCTTGATAAAGGTCTTTTGAAGCATGAAATAAAAAATTTCGCAATACATCGCTAGAGAATGGACCTGCAAGACATATGTCAACTCTTGATTGTTAGTATTCAACAATACTAAAAGTTCTTCCATGGTATCTGAGCATGAAAGGCCATCATGGAGACCATCTATCCAATCTTCTTCCTGCAAAACACCTGCAAGAATATTGCAATTATTTTAGTTCTTAAAGACAATATGCAAATTTCCATAGTGCTTCATGAAGTGCAAGGTCTTTTGGACTTTTTTTTAGTGATGATAGAAGTAGAAAGAAACTTCATGAAGTGGTGGCACTATATGATATTCATATTTGATTTATGCAATTTGCCTTATGGAGACTCTATTTTCATATCTAGTTCTCAAGGTATTATGCCTTGGCAAAGTGATATCATGGTTGTGGGAGAATGTATCTTGAAGTGACTTTTATATTTTTATTTCAAATTTGTGTGTCAAGATTTAGAGGGTCAACAGACTTTAACTCTAGTTTATTTGGTACTTCGAGTGTGTGAAGTCACAAAATTTTAGTTGCATGAAGTCTTTTTGAGGAGACAAGAGACTTATGTCACATTCACTGGGAGTACAACTAGTTATCAGTGTGGTATCATCTCTCTTTTTTTTAGGAGTTCAATTGATTCTCAAGTAAGGCAAGTGCAAAAAGGCCAAAGTATGGGAAGGAAGGTTTATGTGTTGTTGCCTGCACCCATACAACAACGCCTTCCCCCAATTTCATGCCATCATCCTTCGTCAAATTCTTCTTCTCTCTTCATCCGCAATCAGCAGCAAATCGTGGCTATTGTTGCCATGGTGAAGACAAGGCAAAGAAATAGTGCAAAGCTTCCTATGAAGCATGGGCGATAGCTGTCCAAGAGCATGATGTAAACTGGAGCATTGAAGGTCAAGGACTCTACAACCAAGGCATCCTCTACTATGTTAAGTGAGGATGAATGTGAAATGCTTACACCTATGTTGGATTGTGCTATTGTTTTGGATACCCATAAGCCTGATACCAAGGGTTGGTTAAAGCAAATCGGTCTTCTTGGTTTTGCTGAGTTGCCGTGGGATATTTGGATAAATAATATTCATGTTTAGCAGCAATTGTTATTGATTCAGGAAAGTGGAAAGATTGATAGCAAGTTAGAGCTTACTCCTTCTCTTATAGCTCAAGTCTTCTCTCTTAACTTGAATGATTGACCTAAACATTGGCGGTGTACTGATGAGGCTATGCAGCAAGAATTTGGGCCTCTTATAAGTGTTTGAAATCAGTATGTTCTTCGTCATGCAGACCTGAAGAGAAGGTTCTTTATAAAATTGTTTATGCAAAGATTTTTGTTGTTCATTAAGGAAGATGTAATGAAAAATGATACCTTTGGGCTTTTATGGTATGCTGAGAATGCTGGGGTTGGGGAACTCTATATGATAAATTGATGCAAGAAGTTTTGCCTCATAGAGAAGGCAGTGTAGTTTTTCCTCATAGAGAAGTTTATGATTTTCTTACTCTTTCTCGGCCTTATGCAGTTCTATAGGAGTCCTTTATGTTTGAGAATATGGAAGCATTGATACATAAGAAAGACATGTTGCAAGAGAAGTTTGATGGTCTACAAGATCAGGGAGCTTATAGTGGATAAGATTCATGATATGGATGTTTTACCTCTTGGATTGCATGAGCAACATAACCAAGAGTAGTCTATTACGGACTGCCATGATGCTCATGAGCCTCATAGTTCATGAGTTACTTTGATGTACCACTGTTAGATCCATTTCTGTCATTGTCCATCATGCTTATTTCATATTTGATATGTATGCCTCTATGATTATGCCTTTAAGTTTTGTTTTGACTATCTCTTAAGGGGCTTGTGTAACTGCAGTAGGGGGCTATAAGTATCCTACTGGAGAGGCTCTACTTATGGTTACTCTTTGTGGCTTACTTCACGCTGAAAGGCTATGGAGAAGGCATAATCTTTCTCATTAGGTATGCCAGTTTTGGATAAGGCATTTGCACTTCATACATCATGTAAGGGTTCGTGTCATGGCTGTGCTAGGTGTTAGCCATGGTCATGGTCTCATATTATATTGATCATGTATTATGCCCTTAGCATGGTTAGTCCATAGTTGTGTTAGTTCTATGTGTGAGGCAGCCTTTAATTGTCTCTTGAAGTTCTTTGCCTCATGAAGTGCAGTTTTTGGGTCGTTGTAAAAACATGACCTGATGAGGCATTATCATGTATCCTTCTTATATATCTTATCATCTCTGATGTCTACTTCTGATGTGTGATGGATTTACTTCAAAATATGAAGGATTTGGCAGTTGGTGCCATCATTTCTAGTGCATCTATTCTATTTACAACATGCTTTATGCATTATGGTTCTTATTCTCTGATTTGTAGTGTTCAATAGAGTAGATCTATGTTGTCATATGATTATTTTTGAATTTCTATGATTTCTGGGCATGATATGGAGTATTTGCTTCATGAATTATTGTCTATTCTTTTATGCATTTTGCATAGAAAGGGCAGCAACACGTCCTACAGATGGGTGGTCTTGGTAAGCTAGGAGCTTTTCTCAAGAGATTGAATGAAATGTTAATTAGGAAAAAATAGGTAGAGCCGAGCATTGACTTACATAGGGTCACGCCTTAAAACCTTGATCAGTAATTATCTTAGGGGAAAGGTGCGGCGGCTGTGCCAGAATTCTGTTAAGGCTCCCTAAATCCTAACTAGTTGCTGGAAAAAAGTGTTGCACTCCATGAACCAAGGGTAACTACAATCACTCCAGTCGGACAAGAACCCCTTTGATGGAGCTAGCTGATGCATGAAGACCTCAATTGTCAAATTAGGACCCCGAGCTTGCAGGTTGATTCTCATGGGGATGACTGGTACCTTCCATTACGGGGTGGACTTTGGGAAACCTAGACGATAGACCGAGTGCATTGTCGTGAGTGCCGGGCAAAGCCATCTAGGATAATGCCCCGATAGACCACTAAAATGTGCTGTCAAGGAATGGTTAGGTAGGCACGTGACACGTGGTATTAGAGCATAATTGAAATTAAGAATATCTATGGTTTTTAAGATCAATTATTCTAAGGAATAATGAGCATACTAATTGTTAATGGATAAACTTTGGCAAAATAATGAAGCCTGAAACGAGTTCCTCATTTTTCAAGCAACGTACACATCTGCGCTGAACTCTATAAATGATGAGTGGAGAAGAGAAATGATGAGGATACTCGATTGCCTATACGATCCATCCCCCCTATATCGCGAAAAAAGATGGTTATGAGATAGTAGCCCCAAATGGCTACCAAACCCTACAAAAGGGTATATAGGACCTGTGGGTACCCTATAGTACCTGCACCTGTGCTTCAGTAATAAATGGTGTACCTGTAACCACCTGTAAATACCCTGTAAGTGACCTGTAAATTCCTTATTTTACCTTGTTTTGATCATGTAGGAACTTGAGTCCTTGGAAAGTCTTCAATCTTCAATCCTCCACTCGCTGTACCTGTGTGAGGGATAAAACGGCATGACAAGATCCCTACATGGGCTCCGAATCACCGGGAGGTGGGCAAAGTTTCCCTTGGGTCAGTTGGTTGCACCCCTTCGGGATCTTCGATACTGAGGGAGCGTCACCTCTCTTTTGTTCCACTATCTCCCCCGTCATCCACCTTTTTCCTCGGTGGGAATATCAACATGGCAGAGGCTAGTGTTCAAAGCAATCAGCATGATATGCATTTCTAAAATATTCATTTAGCCTTTCATGATATGCAATTGAATGAGATTAGAAAAAATTGGGATAGGAGAAGGGTCTTACCGATGCAATTTAGTGACTCACTGATTGCTAGTACTTACCCTTTTACAATATTTCAACTTGGGCAAAAGAAATTCAGCCAATCAATTGGATTAGAGTAAACAAATTCATCAATCAATGGATTCAGCCAATAGGATTTAAGTATTATGCTGAAATTTCAGATTGAAGCCTCTAATTCACTGATGGGAACTAATATGCATAAAGCAAGCATTGCATTCATGAATAGATGGATTCAAGCAAAGGTTGGCTGAGAATTTGATGAATAATGTTCAATTCTTTAATCTCTCAATCAAATGGATTAAGCTCAGCAATTGGATTAATGAGAGAGATTAAGAATTGAAGAAGAGTACATTTGACATGGCTGAAGATGACTTAATCAATCTCATATGCTTGATAGAACCCCCGGTTGTCCAATGTTGGTAAAATAATCCATAAGGCTTGCTTATATGGTGCTTAAGAACAATCTTGGAGCCTCAAATGCTTGAAATTGAAGCATTAAACCCGTTTCCCCCAAATTTTTTCTCCATAGAAGCTCTTGATCTTCAATCTTTAACCATTCCGTGCTTAATCCTTGCAATTTGTTGAAGAATCCTTGCTGAGATGATTCCACGGGCTAAAAGGATGAAGAATCTTCAAGAAATTGTGAAGAAATGAAAGCTTGGACTGAAGCTTTCATGGCTGCCCATGGACTGTTCATGTAGGGTTTCAAGAGAGTGAAAGGATGAGGAATATAACCCTATTGGAGTAAACACACTAGGAAGTTGAAGAAATCACTGCCAAGGATCATTTAGAAGCTTCATAGCCGAAGATTGACTGAGGAGAGATGAAGAACAGGGCTAGAAAAATCAGCGCAAATTTTGGGCTGTTGTCCAGTCCACGTGGTAGTTCCTACAGGCCATAAAATGGTGCTCCACCTGTTGCATTTGATGTCTAGAGTGCCATTGTGCGGGCCATTGTTGATGGAGAGCAAGGATCAGTGAGAAAAGAAGATATCTCAGCCAGCAAACTCCATGGAAGCTTGGGCAGAGCTTGAAGAAAGAGGAAAGGAAGACCTCTTTTGAAAAGTAACTGTAGTTTAGTCTCTAACTAAGCCTGGTTAACCATCCTTTACCCTAGTTACCTCCATTTTTGCATGAAAATTGATGACGTCCAGCCATTTAAGCCTTCATCCGCCATATGTGACCTTGGATATCTCCAGATGTAGTCTCTTACTAACTGTAGATGTCCTACAGCACTCCACTAGTCACTGTCTTGCACCATTTTTGTCTGAAATTGATTTGAAAATAGGAAAATGGGACTGAAAATGAAAGGAAATAATGGATCAAAGACTCAAGTTCTGATACCACTTGTCATAGAGAGAACCAGGGAGAGAGAAAGAGGAGAGACAAGACTACAGAAGAGAGAGAAAGACTGCAGGAAGAGAGAGAATAAGAGTGACAAGGAGAGAGAGAGATTAGATTTAGAGAGAGAAAGACAAGAAAGAAGGGGAAGCCATAGAAGCTGTGAGCAAGAAGGGAGAGAAAGATTGTAATTGTATTAATGTGTCAAAAAGATGTGAAAAATTACATCTTCTCTCCTTTTATACCAATGTCAGTGTGACATGGCATAATATCAACATTATTAACACTTATTTGTTATTCCCAGCTTCTTACAATATTGCTCAAAGTTTATCTCACTTATTAAATATGCGCCTTCCATGACTATTGTGTGTCTAAGTTTTGTCACGGATTGAATGCTCCTTTGAACACACGCCTTGAATCTATGCGCCTAACTGATCTGCAATATGCACCTAACTTGTGGAACTTGCTAATGGAAAAGAAATTCTATCTACTCAGCAAACTTGCAAAGTGACATTTAGCCTAGAAAGCAATCTCTCTGAAATGGGATTTAGGATCATGAATTTAGGGACCTATGAATGTCTATTGGATATGGACTAGCTAATCCCCAATGACGCACATATTCAGTGTAGAAAAGGCCATGGGACTTTTCAAAATCTAAAGGGTGAAAAAGTAATGACCCAAGGTGAGGCAGGAAAACCCAAGGTTCAACTAGCCAAATCATCTTGCATAATAAAAGAGCTAAGACAAGGATTACCTATGTATCTCATAAAATTAAATAAGGTTGAGGAAAAAAAACAAGACGAGGGAGAGCCATATTGAATGAAGGAATATGATGACACCTTCCCAGAAGAACTGACTGAATTACCACCTCGAAGAAAAGTCAAGATCATACTTGAACCAAGAGCCGCTCCAATCGCTAAGAGTCTGTATAAAATATATATCCTTGAAGCAATTGAGCTGAAAGGCCAACTCAAGTAGTTACTGGATCAATAATACATCAGACATAGTAATTCGCCATGGGGAGCCCCAGTACTATTTCAAAAGAAAAAGGACAAAACTCTCTGCCTTTGCATTGATTACCAAGGTCTAAACCAGGTAACAATCAAGAATAAATATGCAATCCCAAGAATAGACGAGCTAATTGATAGGCTGCAAGGGGTGAGAATCATTTCCAAGATTGATCTCCGGTCTGGTTATTACCAAATAAGGATCAAGAAATAAGATATCCCCAAAACTGCCTTCAATACCATATATGGTCATTTTTAATTCCTTATAATGCCTTTTGGTCTAACTAATACCTCTGCTACATTTAACAGATTAACACATGGCATTTTTGGACCTTATCTTGATGAGTTTGTCCTAGTCTTCTTTGATGACATCCTAACATACTCCAAGAGGGACGAAGACCATGAGCTAGAATTGTACATTGTGCTAGACACAATGAGAATGCATAAGCTCTATGCGAGGAAAAAGAAGTGTGTCTTTTTCAAAAGACAGATGGAATATCTAGGATTCATAGTATTTGCTAAAGAAATCTATGTAGATCCAACCAAAGTTAGATATTTTCAAGAGTGGCAACCTCCAATGACAGTTAAGGAAGTGGGAAGTTTCTTAGGGCTGACTGGATGGTATAGATTTTTCATTAAAAAATACACCTTAATAGCTACACCTCTCACTGATTCACTAAAAAAGTAAACTGGTATTGTGTGGATGCCTATTGAGCAAGTTAGTTTTGAGTAGCTGAAGAAAAGTTTGGTAGCATCACCCATTTTAAAGCTACCTGACCTAAGTCAAGAGTTTGAGGTCGTAACAGATACAAGTTCTCTTGCAATAGGTTGTGTGCTTATGCAACAAGGTCATCCGATAGCCTATTCCTCAAGGAAATTGAAAATCCATGAAAGGAATTATGCCACCCATGATCTCGAGCTGTTAGCTGTGATCCATGCTCTCAAATTATGGTGACACTATCTACTTGGAAGCAAGTTTACTTTGGTCACTGACCACAAAAGTCTCAAATGGATCTTTACTCAACAAGACCTCAACATGAGGCAGTGTCGATGGATTGAAGTATTTCAAGAATTTGATTTTAAAATCAAGTTCAGATCTGGGAAAGAGAATGTGATTGCTGATGCATTAATTCAAATGCACTTATCATGGAAGAGCCATCTAAAGGAGAAACTTTAGCTACCGTGATATCGATGCCTAGTAATCTAGTTATTGAGCTAGCCAAAGAAGAGGTAGATAAGGATCCTAAGTATCAACTAATGCTTAGAGAAATCCTAGTTAAGGATACTGATCCTAAGCTTAGATACAAATACCAAAATTTCACTATGGATGATGGACTTGTCTATTTTAGGACAAGGCTCTAAATTCCCCTCAATCAAGTGCTAAAAAAGAAGATATTATGGGAAGCCCATGACTTCCCATTCTCAGGGCACCCTGGCTATGCAAAAAATCTTAATGCAGTTAGGAAAAGTTACTAGTAGGGAAGATTGAAGCATGATGTACTCAGATATGTTACTGAATGCCTAAGTTGCCAGCGGGTGAAAGCTGAGCGTGTCAAAATGCCACGAAAGCTCCAGCCACTTGATATTCCACAAATGAAATGGGAGTTCATTAGTATGGATTTCATAGTTGGCTTACCCTGTGTTTAAGAAGGGTATAATTCAATTATGGTGATTGTGGATATGCTAACAAAGGTCATTTATCTTATCCCAGTCAAGACCAAGTACAAAGCTTTAGATATTGCACGATTTTTTGTGAAGGAAATCTTTAGGCTTCATGGATTGCCTAAATGGATTGTTAGTGATTGTGACTCTCTGTTTACACCACATTTCTAGAGAAGTCGATTTGAAGCAATCAATTTGAAGCAATTGGAACCTAGCTTTACTTTAGCAAAACTTACCATCCCCAAAATGATGGTCAAACAGAGCGGGTTAATCAGGTCATTGAAGATATAGTGAGAGCTTACTATTCCAAAGAATCGACAAGGTGGATACAATATTTGCACTTAGTAGAATTTTCCTACAATGTGTCATATCACCAAAGTATTCAAATGACTCCATTTCAAGCATTGTATGGCCAAGATTGTTTGATGACACTGAATTTCTTTGATCTAACCCTAAAGGTTGATGCTTCTAAGAAAATGCTAGAAGACATGGATGATCAAGTCAAAACTATCAGACAAGACATCCAAGGTGCCAAAGATCACCAGAAAGCTTATGCTAATCTAGGATGGCAATAGCGTATCTTCCAAGAGGGAGACATGGTTTTCATCCATGTATGCCCAAAGAAGAGTTCTTTGGTATTGGAAAAGCTCAAAAAGTTGAGTCTAAGGTATTGTGGACCATACAAGGTTCTCAAATGCCTAGGAGCTAATGCCTACAAACTGCAACTTCCTAACCATGTAAAAGTCCACAATGTATTTCACATTAGTCTTTTGAAAGCTTATGTGGCAAATTAAGATTATATTCTTGATGACCAGAAAATCATAATACCTAGTTAAGGAGCCCTTGAAGTCTACCTTGATAAGATCCTAGATGTAAAAGAGAAACCTCTGAGAAATAGAACCATTAGAGAGTATCTTATCTAGTGGAAAGACTATCCTGAGGAGGATGCCCCTTGGATAGAAGAGACAGCTCTAGAAAAAAAGTTTCCCCAGTTCTTTTCGAGATGAGGACATATCCATTCCCCTAATGAGGAGAGGATGTAATATTTCGGCCATAACACTTCATATCAAGAAACAAATTCGGGCTTGAAATGATTTAAAAATTACTCCTTGAGTTATCACATAACTGACCGCACGTAATATCGAGTCTTTCATTAAATCAATTCTGCAATCCGACATGAGAAGATGCATCAATGTTCCCAGCCAATAAGAAGCAAAGACTTCTTGTAAATAATATTACGAGGACTTGATCATAATATTTTCCGCATTATATTTGATTTAGCATTCATGATTGCATTTAATGCATCAAAGATCACATTGATTTCGTAACGGCAAGACAAATCACAAAAACCTTAATCGGTAGGCAAAGAACACGCAAGAACGAATATGATATTGATTAAGTCAAGTATTAAAGAGTATGGCATGACTTTATAAACTAGATAAGTCATGAGATAACTTGGCCAAAAACCACTAGATGAAGTCGTTTTGAAGAAAAAAAAGACGTTTTAAAAAAAATAGACAAAAAATCATGACCTTTTTTATGCTAGAGGGAGAGAAAGCATTTTAAAATCATCCCCATACCAACATCTAATAGGTAAGCAATCAAAAAGAATTTTCTATAAAGCTTACTTAGCTCTTGACAAGTAGCTAAAAGAATGAGTCGACTGTATGCTCCCCCTCATGGCTATAAATACACCCCCTCTCCTTCACAAAGTAAGTAAGAAGGAAGGCCTCTTGATGATGGAAAAATTTCTCTATATCTCTTTTCAATTCTAGCTTGAGCCTTGAAGGAGAAAAATACCCCTCTTCTATCTCATTTCTATTTTCTCTATCCCTTGTTACGTAATCCTTCCATATAGCCATATCGCTAAGCAACATGCTGGCAAAATTTTTCGGGATGACCACCAGCCCTCCTTGAACTACCACATTAATTTCACCTGATATCCATGGCTCTACAAGGCCGCAAAAATTCAAGAAGCCTATTTGAAGCAAGAGAAGCAAGAAACACGACGACCGATGGAGAAAATGACGCAATAGAAATTGGCGAATCCTCCATTCCTACAAACCTGATAGAGGTAGCATCTCGTCAGTTTGGAGAAAAATAATGTTTTAAAACTTATCGCTATATTTGGCTTTAAATGAATATAAACGCATTCTAAAGAAAATGCATATGAACTGTCGCTTAGAAAAATAGCTTAAGTAATATAATAACTAACTATTCAGTGAAAATACTCTTTCACTTGGAAAATGAATATATGCATATCATTAAGAAAATATCATAACTATGATTTATTTTGTGATATTTATTGTTATTTCATTAATGACGCATGTGATTATAATAACTAAAAAAAGCTAGATGGTGTTAGGGAATGGGATATTTTATACTTTTTCCATGACATTGACTATCTCTATTTTATTTTGCTAATGATAAATAGGCGCAAATGAGTTTGATAATAATTTATAGAAAATCATTTAGATAATATCATGAAATAATCAATGCATTAAATCAATAGAGAATTACATAGAAAAATATATACTAGATACACATAAATTAGGTGCGTGGAAATATAATTCGATGTATGACAGATGAAAAAAAAATTCACTTACGATTTTTGTATTGCTTAGAATAAAGTTTTTAGAAAAACAATAAGTAGTGCACTTAGGACATAGTTAAATGAAAATTGATCTTTCTAGATAACGTTGAAAGTTTGAGAAATGGTCAGACATCATTGATTAAACCATAGAATATGAGTAGAATAAAATAAAAATTATTTTCTTACTGAAAACACACACAATGATAATATTAATGGTTATATTAGCAAGAGCGTCAATATCATGAGTTGACCCACATATGAATCAACGAGAAAACCTTACCTAAAATATCGAGAATATTGAAGTAAAAACAACTATGAAATACTCAACAACCATGAAACTATCAGTATCAAGAAATTAAATAAATATTGGAAGTATGTGGGACTTGTTGGACATTAATAAGAATTTGTCGATATAAATTATAAAGTCTAAATAGACCTGGAAAAGCATTTGAAATCCTGCTAAGTGCAAGTTAAGGTAGGGTAGCGCATGAATTGCCTACCATAGGTATAGATGCCCATATTATCTTTTAAGGAGAAAATACCAAGTTTTCATAAGGATAAAATAGACTTTAGATTTGCGAAATAACTTGCAGATCCAAAACAAAAAGTTGCAAACAGGAAGTGAAACCCTAAGAATAAGGTAGGACCTTAAAAGAGAAACCCTAGAATTGGGTGGGGCTGCTTTCTATGTTAAAAACACTTGCTGCTATTTCTTTTTTGATTTGTGTATGCATTGATGGCTGCACAGGAAAGATTGATTGTGCTTGCAGCAGAGTTAGATCTGATTGTACATATATAATCAGGACAATAAGAGAAACGATCGTGTTATGCCTCCCCCATGGCTAGCTGACGCAAAACCTTGCTCCAAGGGGGATTGTTTTATACCGCTCTGAGGAGCTTTGGACCGACCCGATGGTGAGAGGTCACTCGATCAAGAATCCATTAGGCAGGAGGAGGTGGGAGTGCTAGGGGGGCTCTCGCCGTAAATCTCTCGATCGCACCTAGGAACTACATGACCCTCATGCGAATTAGGATGGGATCTTGGAGTCCCCGATACTAGTAAAGGGACAGAAATCTTAGAGGGTTTGTTTTCTTCTGCATAGACAGAAGGGATTTTCCGATGAACGGAGGTTTATCTTCTGTGTAGGCAAAAGGAAAAAAGCATTTAAATAACTTTGTGAAATAATAAATAAATATATTTTACCAAAATATTATTTTTCTCTGTCTTTGTGTTGTGTCATAAAATTATGTGAAGAAACCTATGATAACGGGTTAATTAACGAAATTGCTTTCATATGTCATAACTTAATGTAATAGGTAATTAGAAAACTAAAGAAAACCATTTGTGGGAAGCGGGTGGGCGAGATCCTTGATGGATCCGTCTTACAGATGGATGGTCTCGGTAAGCTAGAAGCTTCTCTCAAGATATTGAATAAAACATTAATTAGGAAAAATTAGGTAGAGCCAAGCGTTGACTTACATAGGGTCAGGTCTTAAAACCTTGATTAGTAATTATCTTAGGGGAAAGGTGTGACAGCTATGCCAGAACTCCATTAAGGTTCCCTGAATCCTAACTAGTTGTTGGAAAAAAGTGTTGCACTCCATGAACCAAGGGTAACTACGATCGCTCTAGTTGGACAACAAGCCCTTGTGGGACACCTCTGATGGAGCTAACTGATGCATCAAGACCTCAATTTTCAAATAAAGACCCTGAGCTTGTAGGTTGATCCTCGTGGGGACGGCCGGTACCTTGCGTTATGGGGTGGACTCTAGGAAACCTAGACAATAGACCCTGTGCATTCTCGCAAGTGCCGGGGAAGCCATCTAGGACAGTTCCCCAATGGACCACTAAAACGTGATGCCAGGGAATTGTTAGATAAGCATGTGACATAAAGGTACCCACATCCTGGACCTCCTCTCTAAATGCTAAAAATATCTCTTCATCCAAGGTGCCAATTCCTCTTGCTTCACCACCATCATTTTATAATAACCCAAACTATTGTCATGCAAATAATTCTCTTAACTCTTTGGAGCTATTTTGGGTGAAGATGACATTTGATGGATGCGAATAATTTTTTGACATATATGCAAAAATGCAAATTAGACCGTTAGATTGCATCATGCTGCTTCAAGCAGTATGTCATTGCTCTAGGTTTTGACAAAAAATTTAGATTTTTGGCATCAAACAGTGGCATATTTTATTAGGCTTTAAATCGAGAGATATAGAACACCATAAGAAGGATTATACCATCTTACTTTCAGAAATGTGTTATTACTTCATATAGGAAATTCAAATTTTTGATATCAAACATTGTTATTTGTTTGGTGTTTTAACATAGAGAAATGTTAAAATACACAGGATCTAGAGCATGGCAGACGCGAAAGCTGTGGAGGTTGAAAGAAGAAAAACAAACTCATGAAGACATTGACCCTAACAAGGACAAATTGTTACACACTCTTGGACTCATAAACACAATCTTGTGTATTGACAGTGACATGAAACTTTGCTGGAAAGAAAAGAGTACTATCATTGCATTAGAAAAAGAGTGCAAGTACAATGCTTTATAGGAATTGAAAGGTGGTACTTTCTCCTATTGTGCATATGGGATTCTGGTCCTGAGCCCTCACTACTCCTCACAAAGGGACTAAAGTAGGTGTGAATGCAAATATTTCAACACCCCTCCTCGATCACAACTAGAAGTACAAAGCATATAGAGGCTTTAGTGAAAGTAATACCTGCAAAGTGTGGGCGCACCATAAACATGGTAAATCTCCAGAGCCTATCGTAGAAAGACTGAGTGTGGGTACCATAAACATGATGGACATCTAGAGGCTATAGTAGGGGCCCCACAAAGTGTACAGAGGCTGTAGTACAAGGCTACCTGAGGAGTTTACAAGTTTATGTCTAAGGCATTAGGGCTAGGAAATGCGAAGCTAAAAAAGTCCATCTGAATAGACGGACTAATGAGATTTGTCATTTTCCTAGTGGTCTTCTTCTTATTATTGTTCCTTTAATCCGTTTTCTTCTTCTTTATTGACTGCAACTAGATAGGCCTTTTGGGACCTTTTTTTGGAGTGGCAGAACTTCTCGGTGTGTCCGGTCCATTTGCAAAAGCCACAAAAGAGCTGATCCCTCTTGCCTTTGTACTTGTTGCCAACATATAATGCATGTTCATCTCTAGAGGTGCTTGGTTTTTCCTTAGCTTTTAGATTATTTTTCTCCTCTAATAGTGATGTTTGGATATCAATAAGTTCAAGATTTGGCATGTTGATTAAAGTTGTTGATACATTATTATATTTAGGAGGCAAACTCTTAAGTAGAGCACCGATGCAAACATCTTCTTCCATTTTAATGTTGATTCCTGCAAGTTGGGTTAGAAGTCCTTCAATGTAATTTAGATGTGTGGCAAGTGATGTGCTGGACTTCATTTCAAGCCTGGAAAACTCAATCAGGAGAACATACTTTGATGATTTAGACTGTGTACCGAACAAAGTGTGAAGTCTCTTCCATGCATCCTGTGAGGTCTCACATTTATCCACATGGTGGATATAGCTGTCATCTAGCTCCAGTTTGATAATGGCCTGAGCCTTATCATCGTTCTTTTTCCAAATGACAGCAAGTTCCGCATCAGGAGGGTTCTTTTCTTTTCCAGTGGTAATGGCCTAGAGGCCCTTCTTCATTAGGATGAGTTTGATGCAGGTCTGCTAAGTGTGAAACCCAACTCCTTTGAAGTGAGAATTTGGAGAGTTTTTTCCCATGTTAGACTTGTGGGAATAGCAACAAATCAAGTTTAGAATTATTAGATTTGAGCAGTAGAAGAGTTGGTTGAGATGTGTCAAAAGATACAAGTGCTAAGAGCACTAAATGAGTGTCAATGGACACTATGTTTCTTCCTTGAGTCTTCCAAATTTGCAAAATCCATCAAATTCTTTCAAATCCAAATCTTCACCTCTCGATTTGATTCTAGGATAGTAGATCGGAGTGGCAGTGGGTTGATCCAGTGGTATAAGAGAGAAAATGATGAGATTTTTGAGCTTCAGTGAAGTTTGGCTATGGCTTACTAGATTAGGGTTTTGACCCAGCCTTGGTTTTTTGCTCATTGTGGGAGCTACATTGGATCATTTTTTAAAAAGTTTAAATGAAAATTAAGGTTTAATGATGGGCTATCATGCCCTATGGTGATAGTCAACATCGCGGCCTGTAGGCGATGGTAGGAGCAGCATGAATGGCAGCATGCACATTTTGGACAACGACCATGATTTTCTTCAATGCTAGGCTCTGGAGTAGCCAATCTCAAGGTGTCAGGTGATAGGAATATTCTCCGTGAGTCAAGGCAAAACTCTCTAGAAGGAAGCTTCCAAATATATGAGCTCTATGATGAGATATGGAAGCTCCAAGTGTAGCACGTCCTGTCTAGCTATGGAGGCCACAAAATAGAACCTGATAAATTTGACAATACTAAGTAGTGGAGGAGGAAAAGTGAAGTTTTGAGATGATACAAAGAATCATCAGTAGTGGGAGAACACATCTCTAGAAAGAAGCTTGGTAAGATTTGGCTTGTGGAGTCAACATGATAGGGTGTTGCTAGCTATGGCAGTCATGAAGGGAAGCTTAAAGGTGGAGATAGAAAGTGAGTTCATAGATTGAGACGAAGTTAAGTAGAGATGGATTAGAGGTGAAGATCTAATAAAACAAGCTAAGCCATGCTCAATTGCACTCTGATACCATGTTAAAATACGCAAGATCTAGAGCATGGCAGATGCGGAAGCTGTGGAGGTTGAAAGATGAAAAACAAACTCATGAAGACATTGACCCTGACAAGGATAACTTGTTACACAATCTTGGAATCATAAACACAATCTTCTGTATTGACAGTGACATGACACTTTTCTGGAAAGAAAAAAGTTTTATCATTGCATTAGAAAAAGAGTGCATGTACAATGCTTTATAGGAATTGAGTGGTGGTACTTTCTCCTACTGTGCATATGGGATTTTGGTCCTAAGCCCTCAATGCTCCTCACAAAGGGACTAAAGTAGGTGTGGTTGCAAATATTTCAGCACCCCTCCTTGATCACAACCAGAAGAACAAAGCGTATAGAGAGTTTAGTGAAAGCAAGACCTGCAAAGTGTAGGCGCACCATAGACATGGTAAAACTCTAGACAATGTCGTAGAAAGGCTAAGTGTGGGTACCACAAACATGATGGACATCTAGAGGCTATAGAAGGGGCCCCACAAAGTGTACAGAGGCTGTAGTACAAGGCTAACTGAGGAGTTTACAAGTTTATGTCTAAGGCATTAGGGCTAGAAAATGCAAAGCTGAAAAATTCTATCTGAATAGAAGGACTGATGAGGTTTGTCGTTCTCCTGGTGGTCTTCTTCATATTATTGTTCCTTTAATCCGTTTTCTTCTTCTTTATTGACTGCAACTATATAGGCCTTTTGGGACCTTTTTCTGGAGTGGCAAAACTTCTCGGTGTGTTCGGTCCATTTGCAGAAGTCATAGAAGAGCTGATCCCTCTTGCCTTTGTACTTGTTGCCAACATATAATGCATGTTCATCTCTAGAGGTGCTTGGTTCTTCCTTAGTTTTTAGATTATTTTGCTCCTCTAATAGTGATGCCTAGATTTCAACAAGTTCAAGATTTGGCATGTTGATTAAAGTTTTTGATACATTATTATATTCATGAGGTAAACTCTTAAGAAGAAAACCGATGCAAACATCTTCTTCCATTTTAATGTTGATTCCTACAAGTTGGGTTAGAAGTCCTTCCATGTAATTTAGATGCATGGCAAGTGATGTGATGGACTTCATTTCAAGCTTGAAAAACTCAATCAGGAGAACATACTTTGATGATTTAGACTGTGCACTGAACAAAGTGTCAAGTCTCTTCCATGCATCCTCTGAGATCTCACATTTATCCACATGGTGGATATAGCTATCGTCTATCTCCAGTTTGATAATGGCCTGACCTTATCATCATTCTTTTGCCAAGTGACATTAAGATTCACATCACGAGGCTTCTTTTCTTTTCTAGTGGTAATGACCTAGAGGCCCTTCCTCATCAGGGTGAGTTTGATGCGCGTCTGCCATGTGTGAAACCCAACTTCTTTGAAGCGAGAAGTTGGAGTTTCTTTGCCCATGCAGATTGTGGGAGCTACATTGGATCATTTTTAAAAAAATTTACATCAAAATGAAGCTTTAATTATGGACTATCAATTCCCTATGGTGATTGTCAACATCTCGACTTGTAGCACTAGCAGCAGCATCGCACGAATGGCAACAGGCACATTGTGGACAACAACCACAAATTTCGTCAATGCTAGCCTCTCGAGTGGTCAATGTCAAGGTCTCAGGTGATAGAAATCTTCTCCATGAGAAAAGAACAACTATCTAGAAGGAAGCTTCCAAATATATGAGCTCTATGATGAGATATGAAAGCTCCAAGTGCAGTAGGTCCTGTCTCGCTATGGAGGCCACAGAACAGAACCTGAGAAAATTGACAATATTGAGTAGTGGATGAGACAATGTCAAGTTTTGAGATGATACAGAGAAGCATAAATAGTGGGAAAACACTTCTCTAGAACAAAGCTTGGTAATATTTGGCTTGTGGAGTGACATACAAGACCTTCAATCTAACAGGGTGCTGTTGGCGATGGCAGTCATGAAGGCAAGCTTAAAGGTGGAGATGGAAAGTGAGTTCATAGACTGAAACTGAGTTGAGTAGAGATGGACTAGAGGTGAAGATCTAATAAAACAAGATAATCCATGCTCGATTGAACTCTGATACCATGTTAAAATACGTGGGATCTAGAGCATGGCAGATGCGGAAGCTGTGGAGGTTGAAAGAGGAAAAAGAAACTCATGAAGACATTGACCGTAAGAAGGACAAATTGTTACACAAGTGAATTAGGTTCCAAGATTGAGACTTGGACTCATAAACACAATCTTGTGTATTGACAGTGAAATGACACTTTACTGGAAAGAAAATAGTGCTATCATTGCATTAGAAAAAGAGTTCAAGTACACTGCTTTATAGGAATTGAGTGGTGGTACCTTCTCCTACTGTGCATATGGGATTTTGGTCCTGAGCCCTCACTGCTCCTCACAAAGGGACTAAAGTAGGTGTGATTGCAAATATTTCAACACCCCTCCTCGATCACAACCAAAAGTAAAAAGCCTATAGAGGCTTTAGTGAAAGCAATACCTACAAAGTGTGGGTGCACCATAAACATGGTAAAACTATAGAAGATGTTGTAGAAAGGCTAAGTGTGGGTACCACAAACATGATGGACATCTAGAGGCTATAGCAGGGGCCTCACAAAGTGTACAGAGGCTATAATACAAGGCTAACTGAGGAGTTTACAAGTTTATGTCTAAGGCATTAGGGCTAGAAAATGCAAAGCTAAAAAAGTCTATCTGAATAGAAGGACTGATAAGGTTTGTCGTTCTCATGGTGGTCTTCTTCTTATTATTGTTCCGTTAATCTGTTTTCTTCTTCTTTATTGACTTCAACTAGATAGGTATTTTGGGACATTTTTCTGGAGTGGCAAAACTTCTTGGTGTGTTTGGTCCTTTTGTAGAAATCATAGAGGAGCTGATTCCTCTTGACTTTGTACTTGTTGCCAACATATAATGCATGTTCATCTCTAGAGGTGCTTGGTTCTTCCTTAGTTTTTAGATTATTTTCCTCCTCTAATAGTGATGCTTGGATATCAACAAGTTCAGGATTTGGCATGTTGATTAAAGTTGTTGATACATTATTATATTTAGGAGGCAAACTCTTCAGTAGAATACTGATGCAAACATCTTCTTCCATTTTACTGTTGATTCTTGAAAGTTGGGTTAGAAGTCCTTCCATGTAATTTAGATGCGTGGCAAGTGATGTACTGGACTTTATTTCAAGCCTGAAAAACTCAATCAAGAGACCATACTTTGATGATTTAGACTGTGCACCGAACAAAGTGTGAAGTCTCTTCCATGCATCCTATGAGGTCTCACATTTATCCACATGGTGGATATAGCTGTCGTCTAGCTCCAGTTTGATAATGGCCTGAGCCTTATCATTGTTCTTTTGCCAAGTGATAGCAAGATCCACATCACAAGGCTTCTTTTCTTTTCCAGTGGTAATGGCGTATAGGCCCTTCTTCATCAGGATGAGTTTGATGCAAGTCTACGAGGTGTGAAACCCAACTCCTTTGAAGCGAGAAGTTGGAGAGTATTTGCCCATGTTAGACTTCCGAGAATAGCAACAAATCAAGTTTAGACTTATTAGATTTGAGCAGTCGAAGAGTTGGTTGAGATTTGTCAAAAGACACAAGTGCTAAGAGCACTAAATGAGTATGAATGGACAATATGTTCTTCCTTGAGTCTTCCAAATCTGCAAAATCCATCAAATTCTTTCAAATCCAAATCTTCACCTCTTGATTTGATGCTAGGACAATAGATCGGAGTGGCAATGGGGTGTTCTAGTGGTAAAAGAGAGAAAATGATGAGATTTTTGAGCTTTAGTGAAGTTTGGCTATGGCTTACTAGAGTAGGGTTTTGACCCAGCCTTGGCTTTTTGCTGACTATGGCAGCTACATTGGATCATTAAAAAAAAATAAATCAAAATGAAGCTTTAATGATAGGCTATCAATACCCTATGGTGATCATCAAGATCGCGACTTGTAGTGATGGCAACAGCAGCACGAATGGCAAAATGCACATTTTGGACAACGACCACAAATTTCGTCAATGCTAGGCTATGGACTAGCCAATGTCAAGGGGTCAGGTGATAGGAATCTTCTTCATGAGCAAGGTACAACTCTCTAGAAGGAAGCTTCCAAATATATGAGCTATATGCTGAGATATGAAAGCTCCAAGTGCAGTAGGTCCTGTCTAGCTATGGAGGCCACAGAACAACACCTGAGAAATTTGGCAATACTAAGTATTGGATGAGGCAATGTCAAGTTCTAAGATGATATAGAGAAGCATCAATAGTGTGGTAAAACTTCTCTAGAAGGAAGCTTGGTAAGATTTGGCCTGTGCAGTGAGATACAAGACCTTCAATTTGATAGGGGGCTGCTGGCTATGGCATTCATGAAGGTAAGCTTAAAGGTGGAGGTGGAAATAGAGTTCATAGATTGAGACTGAGTTGAGTAGAGATGGACCAGAGGTGAAGATCTAATAGAACAAGCTAAGCCATGCTCAATTGCACTCTAATACCATGTTAAAATATGCACACTACAAGATATAGACCTTATACCGACGTTTAAAGCGACAAAAATACAAACAACAAAATTTGCCCCCGTCATCGTAAAAAGCATCGTTATTAATGACGCCATAGAAATATCGCTATTGACATCGCTATTAGCATCGCAAATGCGACGCCAATAGCGACTTCAATAGCGACGTAACCAGTAAGTTTGTGACGCGCATAGCGACGGCAATAGTGACGCGAGCAGTAAATTTACGACGCGCATACGATGGCAATAGCGACGCGAGCAGTAAATTTACGACGCTAATAGCGACCGTAACAGGGATTTTAAAAAAAATCTACATACATCAGGCAACTAAAAAATAAAGGTCTGTGAGCTCCAAGTATCCAAGGGCGAGCTACAAATCCTTGTTCCCCGAAAGCTCGTCCCACCGCAAAGGAGCATCGAACGGACTCTGCAGAAAAAGAAACAACACATCAATCAACCATACAATAATGTATTCAAATATCTCATGGTAACTACGGACAAGAAAGATGAGTGACTTACAGGCCCGCCGCGTCTATACAATCGGTCGATCAATGCATTGAGAGCGTGCCTCTCTGCATATCGAGTCTCAAGGCCTTGCGGATTGCGATTTGGAATGAAGTGCTACAAAGAAAACAAAATGCTAACTGTTCGAAACATGATTGTCAATACAAAAAATATTTCAAAAAAACAAACAAGCAAAACAAAAGAAAAACTTACAAAGTCCTCCAAATATGTCTTGTGGCCGCCACTCCCAAGATGATGGACCACTCCGGCCTCGAGTTGTGCCCTCGCTGCCTCACGCTCCTGACTCCAACGTCTTGGAGAATCTGTAGCCTCCTCCCTCAGTCGGTGCCAGTTGTCTGCATCTAACCACTCAGGCTTTGCAGCCCCACTCTTGATTGCCTTGCGTGCGTCGGATCATCTACGTGACATGTATGCACACATGCAATCCATCATCCAGCCCGTAGAGAATCTATCTACTGTGGCTGGCACCGGAAACTCCTCATGCAAGGATGCTACTATGTAGTCCTTGCTCCCCTTGGTATGTTCTTCCAATGATCCAGGACGTTGTGCCGAAAAACTTGTTGGCACAATTCTCTCATGCGAGCCATCACCCTCCTCCCCTCATCATTCATGATGATGGCTCTTGACCTACTATCGACCAGATATCCATAACCCCTAGGAATCTGCCTAAGATGGGTCCTCTCCCATCTACGTCCACGCTCCTGGGCATATCCAGGAAACCCCTCTACATCCAGTGTACCGACGGGGGTAACCTCTCTCGGAGTAGCAACCAAAGGGGTGGCACCTGCTGACGGCTGCGCAAAAGCCGGAGTAACTGGAGTAGACGTCCCCACAGGTGTGACAAATCCTGGAGGTGACGCAGCTCCAGCTAAACGACGAGACGGAGACACCACATCCGTGTCTCCATAGTAGCATCCCCCTGATCCCGATGCACTCCCTCCCTCTGGCCCAAGTCGTGAGCGTCGAGATCGTCTGCTCAAAGCTGAAGCATCCGATTGCGCTGAAGCAGATCTAGCAGAGCGCCCTGACGAAGAACGAGACAGCTCCTGGTCTGCCATCTCTATGAATCTCGCGAGCTAGTTTGGAGACATGCATGCGAAGATGTCCTGCAACTCCTTATCGCTCATCCCTCGACTCATCCTGAAAATGTCACCTGCACAGATAAAAAATGGTGTTAGAATAATCAATTTAAATTATACAAAGCACAATAAAATAAATCATTTTTAAAAAATCTCTCTTAAAATGCATATCTTATGTATCTTTATAAGAGATCGGTCAATGAATTGAGTAAGTGAATGCTCCAAGTATGAAGTATCCTATGGTCCCATGTTAATCTCCTGACACAACTCCGCATACACTGGAAGGTTGATAGACATGTCACCACAAAAGAATGAGTCTGTCTCGTTCTCAAAAAATTCTTGGACTCCTGTATTTCCATCATTGTTAGCCGGTGCTGGCTCCAAGCTTTCGACGGCCTCCACCCCTTGTAATATCGACCCCTCTATTTGCATATTATCTTCATCTATGCTCGGAACATTGCTTTGATCATATACTCTCGCACTTCGGGGAGTTGAAGATATAACATACCATCATCGAGGTTGTCGGGGGTTTGGATAGAAGATTACCTATTCACAAACACGTACAAAGCGATTTCAAACCATTGTGACATAAATGATGTCGTATTACAATTAGCAAGCAAATGACTCCATGCACGTGTTCACAATGGGCCAGCAACACAAAGGTGTCGCGCAAATCCATCCATTTTTTTTCAGAATCTATTTCGAGAAATCCTGATGGACCTCGTCGAACTATTTCTCTAGCTCCTCCAAGTACCATTTTGAGCCACTGCACATCGAATAGTATCATGGAGAAGCTACGATAATCCACCGTAATAATACTTTGCAAGTTCCCAAAATACTCCATCTCATCCACAACCGTGTTTGGATTTGTTGCTCGTCATCAGCTCTCTTGCTCGAACCTTGCCATGACACCACAGTCCATTGTGGAGCGCATTTTTTCAATACCTCCACGCGAATATGCCGTCCGCGCAACCACGATGCACTATATATTTTGTACTGTACATTGAAACACTCAAATTATATTTCGCATATAAAATTTAGATACGATAGATTCTAAACTCCTCATCACCTTTGGACTACATCCCCTCGAGAATTCCCACTCCTCCATTGAGACCTCTGTCCCTTCGCTGGATGTTGCGGTCAAGGCTCCATGCAACCATCGCGTTGACATAAACTGCGGCATCTTCTCCATGTCTTCGGGATATCAAATCATTCGATGACGCATACTACGTCAGAATTCAGCTCGCGCTTCCTCTCGATCTTGCCTTGCAATCTGGTACTTGGCGAGCCACGTCTCCATGGAGGCATGGTGCAACATACAAAAACGATTCACCTTCTCTTCCATTGAGGCATCCATTCTTTTTTCTACCCCATTTCCAACCACCACATCTCCAATCAGTCTATCATCATCCTTCAGCATCCATAGCATTTCATTGTCTGGTTCCACCGTTGGTAGCCATTGTGAAATATGCACTAACGCCTTTGACACTAACCAATCTTTGGCCATGCTACCTTCTGACTGAGCTCGTTGTCGCACAAAGCCTTTCAAGGTTTTCATGAAGCCCTCCAGGAAGAACATCCATCGCGTATGGATAGGTCCAGCAATCTCCACTTCGTCCACAAGATGCACAAGAAGGTGGATTTGTATTGTGAGCATGCTAGTGGACAGATATTTCTCAAAGAGACAGACCATCTCCACTGTTCCCCGCCTCACGGATTCAATAGAGGACGTCTTAATCTCTTTCTGTGAGATCCATTGCACCAAAGTCGACAACTTGTAAATGGCCCCGCGAATTTTTGGAGTAAGGCATCCTGCGATCGCGATCGGTAGGACAAACTGCCACAAATGAGAAAGCATTATGAATAATGGCCACTTTCCAAATTGCAAAATGACCATGCTAATTACAATCCATTCGTAGCACAAACCTGACATATCTTATGCCAATCATGGGATTTTAGCCCCGAGAATTGGTCATCTTTAGAAAATGCGGACCTGAGAGACTGCATCATAGCCATCGGAGTGCGGATAGACTTGATTACTTGCCTCACAATGCGCTCTTCTTTAGTGGACAAAACCCAAGGAGCGCGAGGAAGCTGCACGCGATGATCAGCACTCGAGTGCGGCCAAAGCGCCTCCATCTTACCTACCTCCTTTAAATCCATTCGTGCCCCTATAGTGTCTCTCTTTCCTGTGATATGGTCCCATAGCAAGCTGCCCACATTCTTGAAAATATGCATGGGATCCAACAAGAGGTTGACTTGTAAGTGGGTTCAATATGGCAACTCATAGAAAACTGAGAACCGTCGCATTCCATTTGGATGTGATTCCGCGGGGACCATTTTCAGCTCGTACCAGCTTGCGGCATTCATACGTGTTAGAGGTCGTCCAAGGAAACCTTCCCTGAGTTCATGATTCTCCGGCAAGAAAGCAGCGTGTCCTTGATATACCATCTTCTTTATGGTTCGTGACCTTCGGGAGTCTAATTGTGGCCCACACAATGGACATGTATGATAACCTGAGGTAACCAGACCTGTTCTGACACCACAACCTAGTGAATACTTGATTGAATGAGATAAAATATAGATATTACCAGTGAGAACGGAGGCCTGCTCACCTGAGCACTCTCCCAATCCCGGAAAGTCATGTATCGTCCACATGAAAATGGCTCGAATGTTGGCTGACCGCCGCCAACCATCGCGCCTGCTCATATCTTGCACAGTGACCCCCTCGTCCCACAAAATCTTAAGCTCATGGACTAATGGATGAAGATACACATACATATTTTTTACTTTGTAGCAGCCTAGGATGAGCAAGCTAAGGATGAGATGTCCTTTCTTCGTAGAAAGCCATGGAGGGATGTTATAGTTGACAAGGACTATAGGCCACACACTGTAAGAAGTTGAGCACAGACCGAATGGGTTCACACTATCCATTGCAAGACCGAGCTGAAGATTCCTTGGCTCTCGCGCAAAGCCTGGGAAAGTAGAGTCAATATGGCTCCATGTGCGCGAATCTGCTGATATTCGTTGAACTCCATCCATGGACCTATTCTGCACATGCCACGTTGTCAAGCTCGCCATGCCGGACGTAGAAATATGTGGTTTATGCGGGGGATGAGCAAAAAGTGTCTGAGAACTTTTTGAGGGATGGTTTTTCCTTGTAAGTCCTGTCGATACCTGTGAGCACCACACTTTGGACATGTCTCCATAGTCTCGTATTCTTCTCGAAATAGTATGCAATCGTTGATACATGCATGGATGTTATTGTAGTCCATGCCAAGCTTTCGTAAAACATGTCGTGTATCATCACGAGACTCAGGCATGGTATTTGCAGGTGGTAATATATGATATTTCAATAACCTGAAAAAAAATCATAAAACACCTTGGAAAAGTACAAATGTTTGTAATAATAGTGTCAAAAAAAAAAATCAATGAAGCCTATGTGCAAGGTACCTGAATAACTCGGTCACACTCATATTGCTCTACCCGTATTTTGCTTGCACACTTAAGAGTGAAAGCAAGGCCCTCAACCAAGATACTCGGCACCCATCATATAATGGTATGGATGCTTTCTCTCTAAGCGGATTAGATGTCTCGACATCCATGGGAATCAATGCATCGATCATTGCCTCCATCTCAGGCTCCAAGATTGTAGCTAGGTCTGGAAGGTTGTCTGTCTCCTCTGGAATTGACGGTATAGATTGGCCTTGCGAGTGGTAGATTGGCTCCTGCACTCCATCCATCACACGCCCACGAAGTCTTCTAATTGGCCACAAAGGGTGCACTCCCCCTTGGGACGAGACATCACCTCCCTGGATAGAAAATTTGCCAACAAGACCCAATCTTATTGTGTATGGTTTTCAATTAGCTTGCGAGTACAATGCATGATTAATATTAACTTCAAATTACCGTTTGCTAAAAATTCACAATCGCTTGATCAATGATCTCAGATTGAAACTCGCCAAATCCTCATACGTGTTCTATAGACAATCGGCATTTTCATCTTATTGCCAACTTGCATTGAGAGCAAGGACATGGGACACGCTGATTAAGATACGCCTCGCGATCTTGAACAATAAGAGCTTCTTTGTTTTCCATCTTATCTATATTACAACAAACGAGGCTCAAATGGATAGCTTTATGGAGATGTATGTCAAGTTGCAAGTTGACCATAAGCTCTTGCTTGAGAGGTTTTAGCCTCTGCAAGAGCTTGAGAAGCAAATTTTGTAAAACATTGAGGTTAATATTGATGCATCCAAGGTGTTGAAATCTAAACTTCAAGATATAATAAATGCTTTACTGATTGATGTAAAGAATGCATTGGACATAGTAGTTGAGAGATTTATTGATGTTATATCTCGGCCATATACCATGCTCAAGGATTTGTTTGTCCCGGTAGATAATTATTCATTATTGTAAAAAAAAAGCATTGGTTCATAAGGTTCATGAATCGAAGACTAAATGTTTGGACTTGACTAAAAGATTGGATAATGCCTTAGATGCTAAAAGGAAAAGTGATGAATATGTTACTTCATCATTGCAACAAAAAGATTGGTGACAAGGATGCTATGATTAATGAAGTTCTTCACGAGGTGAATATAGAGTTGAAAGGGATGGAACACGATTCTTCTTTGGGATTTAGTGGTGATCAGTCAATTATTGAGGTGTCTTCTTGTACGACCATTATACCTTATACACCTAGCTACGGTCTCTAGGCTATGTACTTTGAGTATCTTAGAGGGGCTCTACTAGGATTACTTATACAACTGCACTAGAGGGCTTTGAGTATAAGTAATCAATTTATGAGCATCATTGAGGATCTCTTAGTCTAATAATAAATCAGTCTCAACAAAAAGCATCTTAGAAATGTGGTTTTCTTGTCCTAGTTCCATGTATAAAAATTAATGACATCTATGAAATTTATCAACTATAGTAATAAAATTTGTTTCAATCAATTCTACTCATAGTCATAACATTTGAAGAAAATATCCTATGCTCAATTTAAGGGATTCTTCTTCTATAGCAAAACTTTTGGGTTCATTTTGATGAAGTACCATAATGACCATTAGCTAGGGTATCATTTTCTTTTAGTCCTTCCATTGACTAGTTGGCATGATTACTAATTTGTTATGCCTATAAAGTTAATACAAAAACAATGAATTATGCATATCACAATTAGATCCCCTACTTGGACATTATGAAGGATATGACAAATTTTAAGCCATCTTAAAGAGTCACCAATGTACGTGGCCCATGGCAAAGCACATTGCATACCATTATTGATAAGTCTATTATCGTGCATCTTAAATCTCCTAATTAGACTTTATAAAGTGTATGTCTAATTTTTAGCCCTCTTAAGAAGTCGATGTAATGGTACCCATAAAAAAAGCAAAGTGCATACCATTACCATAATCATGGATATGTTATCGTTCCAATATATACACACACAGGTGGACTACATCTTGAGTAGACAAAAGCTATCCATTTGAGTAGACATACATCTCCATAAAGCTATCCATTTGAGTATACATCTCTTTCTCTTTCTCTCCCTCTCTCTCCCTCTCCCTCTCTTTCTCTTGCATTTCCTCTCCCTCTCACAATATATCCTAACACTCTCCAAAAGCAAAAGGGAGAGGGAGAGAGAGAATGCACTCTCCCTCCCTCTCCCTCTCCCTCTCTTTCTCTTTCTCTCCCTCTCTCATTTCCTCCCCCTCCCTCTCCCTCTCCCTCTCCCTCTCTTTCTCTTTCTCTCCCTCTCTCTCTCTCTCCCTCTCCCTCTCTTTCTCTCTTTCTCTCTCATTTCCTCTCCTAAACAAGCAAAAGAGAAAGTGATTTAAACCTTAAACAAGCAAAAGGGAGAGGGAGAGAGAGAATGCACTCTCCCTCCCTCTCCCTCTCTCTCTCTTATTTCCTCTCCTAAACAAGCAAAAGAGAAAGTGATTTAAACCTTAAACAAGCAAAAGGGAGAGGGAGAGAGAGAATGCACTCCCTCTCCCTCTCCCTCTCCCTCTCTTTCTCTTTCTCTCCCTCTCTCATTTCCTCCCCCTTCCTCTCTGTCTCCCTCTCTTTCTCTTTCTCTCCCTCTCTCTCCCTCTCCCTCTCTTTCTCTCTCATTTCCTCTCCTAAAGAAGCAAAAGTGAAAGTGATTTAAACCTTAAACAAGCAAAAGAGAAAGTGATTTAAACCTTAAACAAGCAAAAGAAGAAGAGAGGGAGACTCACCGATGAGATATCGCGAGTGTGGGGCGGCTACTCTTTGCGATGAAGGCTCCTCCTCTCCTTCGCGAACAACGGCTACGGCAGCGGTGGCAGCAAGTCTTCTTCCTCTCATTCTCTCACGACGGTCGCTCTCTCCCTCGCTCTCACTCTCAAAACACAAAACGCGAAATAAAGGCGTGCTCGGTTTCGGCCGACTTTTTTCCCTGTGGACTGACGCTACTTGCGTTGCTATGTGCGTCACTATTTGCGTCGCAACATAGCAATGCCGATAATAGTGACGCCGATACTTGCCGTCCCTAATCGCCATCGCTACCAGCTCAAATCCTTGGAGTGGTGAGATCTACAGCATGGGAGATGCGGAAGCTGTGGAGGTTGAAAGAGGAAAAAGAAACTCATGAAGACATTGACCCTAGGAAGGACAAATTGTTACACAAGTGAATTAGGTTCCAAGATTGAGACTTGAACTCATAAACACAATCTTGTGTATTGACAGTGACATGACACTTTACTCGAAAGAAAAGAGTACTATCATTGCATTAGAAAAAGAGTGCAAGTACAATGCTTTATAGGAATTGAGTGGTGGTAACTTCTCCTACTGTGCATATGGGATTCTGGTTCTGAGCCCTCACTGCTCCTCACAAAGAGACTAAAGAAGGTGTGATTGCAAATATTTCAACACCCCTCCTCGATCACAACCAGAAGTACAAAGTGTATAGAGGCTTTAGTGAAAGCAATACCTGCAAAGTGTGGGTGCACCATAAACATGGTAAAAATCTAGAGCATGTCATAGAAAGGCTAAGTGTGGGTACCACAAACATGATGGACATCAAGAGGATAGGGGCCCCACAAAGTGTACAGAGACTGTAATACAAGGCTAACTAAGGAGTTTACAAGTTTATGTCTAAGGCATTAGGGCAAGGAAATGCAAAGCTAAAAAAGACTATCTGAATAGAAGGACTGATGAGGTTTGTCGTTCTCCTGGTGGTCTTCTTCTTATTATTGTTCCTTTAATCCGTTTTCTTCTTCTTTATTGACTACAACTAGATAGGCCTTTTGGAACATTTTTCTGGATTGGCAGAACTTCTCGGTGTGTCCGGTCCATTTGCAGAAGCCACAGAAGAGCTGATCCCTCTTGCCTTTGTACTTGTTGCCAACATATAATGCATGTTCATCTCTAGAGGTGCTTGGTTCTTCGTTAGTTTTTAGATTATTTTCCTCCTCTAATAGTGATGCTTGGATATCAACAAGTTCAGTATTTGGCATGTTGATTAAAGTTGCTGATACATTATTATATTTAGGAGGCAAACTTTTAAGTAGAACACCGATGCAAACACATTCTTCCATTTTAATGTTGATTCCTGAAAGTTGGGTTAGAAGTCCTTTCACGTAATTTAGATGCGTGGCAAGTGATGTGCTGGACTTCATTTCAAGCCTAATAAACTCAATCAGGAGACCATACTTTGATGATTTAGACTGTGCACCAAACAAAGTGTGAAGTCTCTTCCATGCATCCTGTGAGGTCTCACATTTATCCACATGGTGGATATAGCTGTCATCTAGCTCCACTTTGATAATGGTCTGAGCCTTATTATCATTCTTTTGCTAAGTGACAGCAAGATCCACATCACGAGGCTTCTTTTATTTTCCAATGGTAATGGCATAGAGGCCCTTCTTCATTAGGATGAGTTTGATGCGGGTCTGCCAGGTGTGAAACCCAACTCCTTTGAAGCGAGTAGTTAGAGATTCTTTGTCCATGTTAGACTTGCCGAAATAGCAACAAATCAAGTTTAGACACATTAGATTTGAGCAATAGAAGAGTTGGTTGAGATTTGCCAAAAGACACAAATGCTAAGAGCACTAAATGAGTGTCAATGGACACTATGTTTCTTCCTTGAGTCTTCCAAATCTACAAAATCCATCAAATTCTTTCAAATCCAGATCTTCATCTCTTGATTTGATGCTAGGACAATAGATCGGAGTGGCAGTGGGTTGTTCTAGTGGCAAAAGAGAGAAAATCATGAAATTTTTGAGCTTCAGTGAAGTTTGGCTATGGCTTACTAGATTAGGGTTTTGACCCAGCCTTGGATTTTTGCTAATTGTGGTACCTACATTGGATCATTTTCAAAAAATTTAAAATAAAAATGAATCTTTAATGATGGGCTATCAATGCCCTATGGTGGTCATCAAGATTGCGACTTGTAGTGACGGCGATAACAGCATGAATGGCAGCATGCACATTTTGGACAGCAACCACAAATTTTGTCAATGCTAGGGTATGTAGTGGCCAATGTCAAGGGGTCAAATGATAGGAATCTTCTTTGTGGGCAAGACACAACTTTCTAGAAGGAAGCTTCCAAATATATGAGCTCTATGATGAGATATGAAAGCTCCAAGTGTAGGAGGCCATGTTTGGCTATGGAGGCCACAGAACAAAACCTGAGAAATTTGGCAATACTAAGTACTGGATGAGGCAATGTTAAGTTCTAAGATGATACTGAGAAGCATCAATAGTGTGGGAACACTGCTCTAGAAGGATGCTTGGTAAGATTTGGCCTGCGGAGTGAGATACAAGACCTTCAATCTGACAGGGGGCTACGGGCTATGGCATTCATGAAGGCAAGCTCAAAGGTGGAGATGGAAATAGAGTTCATAGATTGAGACTGAGTTGAGTAGATATGGACCATACATAAAGATCTAATAGAACAAGCTAAGCCATGCTCAATTACACTCTAATACCATGTTAAAATACACGGGATCTACAGTATGGGAGATGCAGAAGCTGTGGAGGTTGAAAGAGGAAAAACAAACTCATGAAGACATTGACCTTAAGAAGGACAAATTGTTACACAAGTGAATTAGGTTCCAATATTGAGACTTGGACTCATAAACACAATCTTGTGTATTGACAGTGAGATGACACTTTACTGGAAAGAAAAGAGTACTATCATTGCATTAGAAAAAGAGTGCAAGTACAATGCTTTATAGGAATTGAGTGGTGGTACTTTCTCCTACTGTGCATATGGGATTCTAGTCTTGAGCCCTCACTGCTCCTCACAAAGGGACTAAAGTAGGTGTGATTGCAAATATTTCAACACCCCTCCTCGATCACAACCAAAAGTACAAAGCGTATAGAGGCTTTAGTGAAAGCAATACCTACAAAGTGTGGGTGCACCATAAACATGGTAAAACTCTAGAGGCTGATGTAGAAAGGCTAAGTGTGGGTACCACAAACGTGATGGACATCTAAAGGCTGCAGCACGGGCCCCACAAAGTGTACAGGGATGTAGTACAAGGCTAACTAACGAGTTTACGAGTTTATGTCTAAGGCATTAGGGCCAGGAAATGCGAAGCTAAAAAATTCCATCTAAATAGAAGGATTGATGAGGTGTGTCATTCTCTTGGTGGTCTTCTTATTATTATTGTTCCTTTAATCCGTTTTCTTCTTCTTTATTGATTGCAACTACATAGGCCTTTTAGGACCTTTTTCTGGAGTGGCAGTACTTCTCGGTGTGTGCGGTCCATTCGCAGAAGTCACAGAACAGCTAATCCCTCTTGCCTTTGTACTTGTTGCCAACATATAATGCATGTTCATCTTTAGAGGTGCTTCATTCTTTCTTAGTTTTTAGCTTATTTTCCTCCTCTAATAGTGATGCCTGGATATCAACAAGTTCAAGATTTGGCATGTTGATTAAAGGTGTTGATACATTATTATATTTAGGAGGCAATCTCTTAAGTAGAACACTGATGCAAACATCTTCTTCCATTTTAATGTTGATTCATGCAAGTTGGGTTAAAAGTACTTCCATGTAATTTAGAAGTGTGGCAATGATGTGCTGGACTTCATTTCAAGCTTGAAAAACTCAATCAGGAGACCATACTTTGATGATTTGGACTGTGCACCAAACAAAGTGTTAAGACCATGCATCCTCTAAGATCTCACATTTATCCACATGGCGAATATAGCTATCTTCTAGCTCGAGTTTGATAATGTCCTGAGCCTTATCATCATTCTTTTGCCAAGTGACAGCAAGATCTGCATAATGAGGGTTCTTTTCTTTTCCAGTGGTAATGGCCTAGAGGCCCTTTTTCTTCAGGATGAATTTGATGCGGGTCTGCCAGGTGTGAAACCCAACTCCTTTGAAGCGAGCAGTTGGAGAGTCTTTGCCTATGTTAGACTTCCAAGAATAGCAACAAATCAAGTTTAGACTTATTAGATTTGAGCATTCGAAGAGTTGGTTGAGATTTGTCAAAAGACACAAGTGCTAAAAGCACTAAATGAGTATGAATGGACAATATGTTCTTTCTTGAGTCTTCCAAATCTGCAAAATCCATCAAATTCTTTCAAATCCAAATCTTCACCTCTTGATTTGATGCTAGGACAATAGATCAGAGTGGCAATGGGTTGTTCTAGTGGCAAAAGAGAGAAAATGATGAGATTTTTGAGCTTCAGTGAAGTTTGGCTATCGCTTACTAGATTAGGGTTTTGACCCAGCCTTGGTTTTTTGCAGATTGTGGGAGCTACATTGGATCATTTTTAAAAAAATTTACATCAAAATGAAGCTTTAATGATGGGTTGTCAATTCCCTATGGTGATTGTCAACATGTTGACTTGTAGCGATGGTAGCAGCATCGCACGAATGGCAGCAGGCACATTGTGGAGAGCGACCACGAATTTCGTCAATGCTAACCTCTCGAGTGGTCAATGTCAAGGTCTCAAGTGATAGGAATATTCTCCATGAGAAAAGCACAACTCTCTAGAAGGAAGCTTCCAAATATATGAGCTCTATGTTGAGATATGGAAGCTCCAAGTGGAGCAGGTCCTGTCTAGCTATGGAGGCCACAGAATAACACCTGAGAAATTTGGCAATACTAAGTATTGGATGAGGCAGTGTCAAGTTCTAAGATGATACAAAGAAGCATCAATAGTGTGGAACACTTCTCTAGAAGGAAGCTTGGTAAGATTTGGCCTGTGCAGTGAGATACAAGACCTTCAATTTGATAGGGGGCTGCTGGCTATGGCATTCATGAAGGTAAGCTTAAAGGTGGAGATGGAAATAGAGTTCATAGATTGAGACTGAGTTGAGTAGAGATGGACCAAAGGTAAAGATCTAATAGAACAAGCTAAGCCATGCTCAATTGCACTACATGTTAAAATATGCGCACTACAAGATATAGCCCTTATACCGACGTTTAAAGCGACGAAAATACAAACAACAAAAGTTGCCCCTGTTGTCGCAAAAAGCGTCGTTATTAATGACGCCATAGAAACATCACTATTGGCGTCGCTATTAGCATCGCAATTGCGACGCCAATAGCGACGTAACCAGTAAGTTTGTGATGCGCATAGCGACGACAATAGCGACACAAGCAGTAAATTTGTGATGCTAATAGCGACCGTAACAGGGATTAAAAAAAATTTGTGGCTTGCTGCCCTGCCACATATAGCACTGTGTGCTGTATGAGAGCCATACAAAATAGTTTTTGTACTACTGTATACAAAGCGCTTGCAAACAAAAAGAATGTATACTGAAATCATAAAACTGATACATGAAATAAATACGTGATTGCATAAAAAGTGATTGGTACAATCATGACAGGATATCATTAATACATAGAAAATGTCTACATAGATCAGGCAACTAAAAAATAAAGGTGTGTGAGCTCCAAGGATCCAAGGGCGAGCTACAAATCCTTGTCCCCCGAAAGCTTTGTCCCGCCGCAAAGGATCATCGAACAGACTCTACAGAAAAAGAAACAACACATCAATCCACCATACAATAATGCATTCAAATATCTCATGGTAACTACGAACAAGAAAGATGAGTGACTTACAGGGCCTCCGCATCTATACAATCGGTCAATCAATGCATTGATACCATGCCTCTCTACATATCGAGTCTCAAGGCCTTGCGAATTGCGATTTGTAATGGAGTGCTGCAAAGAAAACAAAATGCTAACTGTTAGAAACATGATAGTCAGTACAAAAAATATTTCAAAAAAACAAACAAGCAAAACAAAAGAAAAACTTACAAAGTCCTCCAAATATGTCTTGTGGCCGCCACTTCCAAGATGATGGACCACTCCGGCCTCGAGTCGTGCCCTCGCCACCTCACACTGCTGACTCCAACGTCCTAGAGAATCTATAGCCTCCTCCCTCAGTCAGCGCCAGTGGTCTGCATCTAACCACTCGAGCTTTGCAGTCCCACTCTTGATTGCCTTGCGTGCGTCGGATCATCTACGTGACATGTATGCACACATGCAATCCATCATCCAGCCCGTAGAGAATCTATCTACTGTGGCTGGCACCGGAAACTCCTCATGCAAGGATGCTACTATGTAGTCCTTGCTCCCCTCCGGTATGTTCTTCCAATGAACCAGGACGTTGTGCCGAAAATATTGTTGGCACAATTCTCTCATGCGAGCCATCACCCTCCTCCCCTCATCATTCATGATGATGGCTCTTGACCTACTATCGACCAGATATCCATAACCCCTAGGAGTCTGCCTAAGATGGGTCCTCTCCCATCTGCGTCCACGCTCCTGGGCATATCCAGGAGACCCCTCTACATCCAGTGTACCGACGGGGGTAACCTCTCTCGTAGTGGCAACCAAAGGGGTGGCACCCTGCTGACGGCTGTGCAAAAGCCGGAGTAACTGGAGTAGACGTCCCCACAGGTGTGACAAATCTTGGAGGTGACGCAGCTCCACCTAAACGATGAGACAGAGACACCACATCCGTGTCTCCACAGTAGCATCCCCCTGATCCCGATGCACTCCCTCCCTCTAGCCCAAGTCGTGAGCGTCGAGATCATCTGCTCAAAGCCGAATCATCCGACTACACTGAAGCAGATCTAGCAGAGCGCCCTGACGAAGAACGAGACAGCTCCTGGTCTTCCATCTCTCTGAATCTTGCGAGCTGGTCTGGAGACATGCGTGCGAAGATGTCCTGCAACTCCTCATCGCTCATCCCTCGACTCATCCTGAAAATGTCACCTGCACAGATAAAAAATGGTGTTAGAATAATCAATTTAAATTATACAAAGCATAGTAATATAGATCATTTTTAAAAAATCTCTCTTAAAATGTATATCTTATGTACCTTTATAAGAGATCAGTCAATGAATTGAGTAAGTGGATGCTCCAAGTATGAAGTATCCTATGGTCCCATGTTAATCTCCTGACACAACTCTGCATACACTGAAAGGTCGATAGACATGTCACCACAAAAGAATGAGTCCATCTCGTTCTCAAAAAATTCTTGGACTCTTGTATTTCCATCATTGTTAGCCGATGCTGGCTCCAAGCTTTCGACAGTCTCCACCCCTTGTAATATCGACCCCTCTATTTGCATATTATCTTCATCTATGCTCGGAACATTGCTTTGATCATATACTCTCGCACTTCGGGGAGTTGAAGATATAACATACCATCATCGAGGTTGTCGGGGGTTTGGATAGAAGATTACCTATTCACAAACACGTACAAAGCGAGTTCAAACCATTGTGACATAAACCATGCCATATTACAATTAGCAAGCAAATGACTCCATGCACTTCCATGCACCTGTTCACAATGGGCCGACAACACAAAGGTGTCGCGCAAATCCATCCATTTTTTTTCAGAATCTTTCTCGAGAAATCCTAATAGACCTCATCAAACTATTGCTCCAGCTCCTCCAAGTACCACTTTGAGCCACTGCACATCGAATAGTATCATGGAGAAGCTACGATAATCCACCGTAATAATACTTTGCAAGTTCCCAAAATCTCCATGATATTATCCTACTATGCATATGGGATTCTAGTCTTGAGCCCTCACAGCTCCTCATAAAGGGACTAAAGCAGGTGTGATTGCAAATATTTCAACAAGAAATAGGGAAGTAATGGCAAGACTGCTAAAGTGTTGCGGCCCTTATCTATGTGGAATGCATAATAGGACTACGTGTTGAGCACATGTTGAGAAACACGGATCCTTGAGCAAGTTCTAGCTATGGAGGACGGATGCCAATATGATGATTGTGACTAGACACACTAAGACTCTTACTGAAGTGAATTAGGTTCCAAGATAGATTACCTTGAACTCATAAACACAATCTTGAGTAGATAGAGACAAGAGTGAAAGTACAAAGTATGATAGTATTCTCCTTCAAATGATTGTTAAGTACATTTCTTTATAGTTCCATGATGTTAGCACTTTTCCACACTGTGCATATGGGATACATGCAGCTTCTCCTAGGTTGTTACATGTCCCTTGCCCTATTGCTCCATACAAAGAGGCTATCATAGAGTTTGATTGCATATTTCTCAACTCCCCTCCTCAATCACAACCATAAAAAGCGCCAAGACTCTTACTCAAGTGAATTAGGTTCAAAGATAGATTAGCTTGCACTACAAGGATTTAAACCTATAGCGACGGCAGGTAGCGACGCAGGTAGCAGCGTCGCTATTTGCGTCACAAATGCGACACAAATAGTGACGCCCCACAGGGAAAAAAAATAGGCCGAAATAGAGCGCGGGTTCATTTCGCACATTTTCGTCGATCGTTTTGAGAGGGAGAGCGAGAGAGAGAGAGTGACCGTCGTGAGAGAGGGAGAGGAAGAAGGCTTGCCGCCACCGCCGTTGCCACCATTCGCAAAGGAGAGGATGAGCCTTCATCGTGAAGAGGAGCTGCCAAACCCTCTATATATCTCATCGGTGAGTCCATTCTCTCCTTCTTTTGCTTATTTAGGGTTTAATTATCTTTCTCTTTTGCTTGTTTAGGAGAGGAAATGAGAGAGAAAGAGAGGGAGAGGGAGAGGGAGGTAGAGAAAGAGAAAGAGGGAGGGAGAGAAAGAGAAAGAGAAAGAGAAAGAGAGGGAGGGGGAGGGGGAGGAAATGAGAGAGGGAGAGAAAGAGAAAGAGTGGGAGAGGGAGAGCGAGAGGGAGAGGGAGTGTATTCTCTCTCTCCCTCTCCCTTTTTCTTTTATAATTTGTGTATATATATTGAGAGAGGGAGAGGAAATGAGAGAGAAAGAGAGGGAGACAGAGACGGAGAGGGAGGGAGAGGGAGGAAATGGAAGAGGGAGGGGGATGAAATGAGAGAACGAGAGAAAGAGAAAGAGAAAGAGAAGGAGAAAGAGAGGGAGAGGGAGAGGGAGGGGTGAGGAAACACGAGAGGGAGAGAAAGAGAAAGAGAGGGACAGGGACAGGGACAGGGACAGGGAGGAAATGAGAGAGGGAGAGTGCATTCTCTCTCTCCCTCTCCCTTTTGCTTTTATAATTTGTGTATATATATTGAGAGAGGGAGAGGAAATGAGAGAGAAAGAGAGGGAGAGGGAGAGGGAGGAAATGGGGAAGGGAGGGAGAGGGGGAGGAAGGGAGAGTGAGAGGGAGGAAATGGAAGAGGGAGGGGGATGAAATGAGAGAACGAGAGAGAGGGAGAGTGTATTCTCTCTCTTATTTATTTAATTTTTGTATAATTTGTATATAATGCAAGAGGGAGAAGAAATGAGGGAGAGGGAGAGGGAGAAAGAGAGTGAAATTAAAGAGAGGGAGAGGGAGGAAATGGGAGAGGGAGGGGGAGGAAATGAGAGAGAAAGAGAGGAAGAGAGAGAGGGAATGAGAGAGGGAGAGTGTATTCTCTCTCTTTTTTATTTATTTTTTGCATAATTTGTATGTAATGAGAGAGGGAGAAGAAATGAGGGAGAGGGAGAGGGAGAAAGAGGGAGATTAAATAGAGGGAGAGGGAGGGGAGGAAATGAGAGAGGGAGGGGGAGGAAGAGAGAGAAAATGAGAGAGGGAGAGGGAGAGGGAAGGAGAGAGGGAGATGGAGAGGGGGAGAGACGAAAACATAATAGGGAAATGAGAGAGGGAGAGGGAGGAAGAAGAAATGAGAGAAGGAGAGGAAGAGAGCCAAAGGAAATGAGAGAGGGAAAGGAGATAAAAAAAGGAGAGAATGAGAGGAGAGAGAAAAAGAGATAAGATGTTAAACATAATAGGCAAATAGAGCAAGAGAGGGTATAGGTGAGAGGTGAGGGCGAGAGAGAAAGAGAGCGTGAGGGCGAGGGAGGGAGAGGAAATGAGAGAGGGAGACGAAGAGAGAAAACGAAATATTATGTGCTAGGTACTGAGTACTAGGTACTAAATACTAGTGTTCTATGATACTATATGCTAGGTCATAGAAAAAGAGAGATGGAAGGAGAGGATAACAATCTAAGAAAATAAAAGAATGACAACAAAAACAAATTGATGAAAGCGATGTTTCGAGCATAGATGAAGATAATATGCGAATAGAGGGGTCGATATTACAAGGGGTGGAGGCTGTCGAAAGCTTGGAGCCAGCATCGGCTAACAATGATGGAAATACAGAAGTCCAAGAATTCTTTGAGAATGAGGTGGACTCATTCTTTTGTGGTGACCTGTCTATCAACCTTCCAGTGTATGCGGAGTTGTGTCAGGAGATTAACATGGGACCATAGGATACTTCATACTTGGAGTATCCACTTACTCAATTCGTTGACCAATTGCTTATAAGGGTATATAAAATATGCATTTTAAGTGAGATTTTTTTCAAATGATTTATATTACTATGCTTTGTATGATTTAAATTGATTATTCTAACATCATTTTTTATCTCTGCGGGTGACATTTTCAAGATGAGTCGAGGGATGAACGATGAGGAGTTACAAGACATCTTCACACGTATGTCTCCAGACCAGATCGCCAGATTTAGAGAGATGGTAGACCAGGAGCTGTCTCGGTCTTCGTCAGGGCACTCTGCTAGATCTGCTTCAGTGCGATCGGATGCTTTGGCTTCGAGCAGACGAGCTCGACTCTCACGACTTGGGCCAGAGGGAGGGAGTGCATCGGGATCAGGGGGATGTTGCAGAGATACAGAGGCAGTGAGCCAGCGGTTGACACAGGATATAGGTGCAACTCCTCACTCTCGTGGCTCAAGTGGATGCTGTGGAGAGACGGACGTGGTGTCTCCGTCTCGTTGTTCAGTTGGAGCTGCGTCACCTCTAAGATTTGTTACACCTGTGGGGATGTCTACTCCAGTTACTTTGGCTTTTGCGCAGCGTCAGCAGGTGGCACCCCTGTGGGTGCCACTCCGAGAGATATTATCCCCGTCGGTACACCGAATGCACAGGGGTCTCTTGGATATGCTGAGAAGCGTGGACGCAAATGGGAGAGGACCCATCTTAGGCAAACTCCAGGGGGTTATGGATATCTAGTCGATAGTAGGCCAGGAGCCATCATCATGAATGATGAGGGGAGGAGGGTGATGGCTCGCATGAGAGAGTTGTGCCAACAAGTTTTTCGGCACAACGTCTTGGATCATTGGAAGAACATACCGGAGGGGAGCAAGGACTACATAGTAGCATCCTTGCACGAGGAGTTTTCGGTGCCAGCCGTAGTAGATAGATTCTCTACGGGCTGGATGATGGATTGCATGCGTGCATACATGTCACATAGACGATCCGACGCACGCAAGGCAATCAAGAGTGGGGCTGTAAAGCCCGAGTGGTTAGATGCAGACGACTAGCGCCGACTGAGGGAGGAGGCTAGAGATTCTTCACGACGTTGGAGTCAGCAGCGCGAGGTGGCGAGGGCACGACTCGAGGCCAGAGTGGTCCATCATCTTGGGAGTGGCGGCCATAGGACATATTTGGAGGACTTTGTAAGTTTTTCTTTTGTTTTGCTTGTTTATTTTTTTGAAATATTCTTTGTAGTGACAATCATGTTTCTAATAGTTAGCATTTTGTTTTCTTTGCAACACTTCTTTACAAATTGCGATCTGATTGGCCTTGAGACTCGATATGCAGAGAGGCACTGTCTCACTACATTGATCGACCGATTGTATAGACGCGGTGGCCCTGTAAGTCACTCATCTTTCTTGTCTGTAGTTACCATGAGATATTTGAATGCATTATTGTATGGTGGACTGATGTGTTATTTCTTTTTCTGCAGAGTTCGTTCGATGCTCCTTTGCGGCAGGACGAGCTTTCAGAGAAGGAGGATTTGTAGCTTGCCCTTGGATCCCTGGAGCTCACACACCTTTATTTTTTAGTCACTTGATCTATATAGAGATTTTCTATGCATTACTGATATCTAGTCATGATTGTACCAATCGCTTTTTATGTGATCATGTATTTATTTCATGTATCAGTTGTATGATTTTAGTATACATTGTTTTTGTTTGCAAGCGCATTGTACACAGTAGTGCAGAAACTATTTTGTATTGCTCGCCAATAACGACTGTTCTATGGCATCGCCAATAACGGTGCTTTTTGCGACGACGGGGGCAAATTTTTTTGTTTGCATTTTTGTCGCTTTAAACTTGGTATAAGGCCTATATCTTGTAGTGTTGGACTCATAAACATAATCTTGAGTAGACATAGATAATACTAAAAGGACAAAGTACAATAGCATTCTCCTTCGAATGATTGTCAAGTAGATTGCTTTATAGTTCCATGATGGTAGCACTTCTCCACACTGTGCCTATGGGATATAAGCAACTTCTCCTAGGCTTTTGCCGTTATAAGATTCGAGATACATGCTTGACCTTCTCATATACTTAAAAGATATATGGCGAATATTATTTTGGCATAGAGAGAGAACAGATGAGAGAAAAGAATGATGTAGAGAGAGTGTGTGAGAGATTGAAAACACACTAGGGAGTGAAAGATAGGCCAGTCCCCCCCCTTGTGGAGTTATATTATTGACAAGGAGCAAGCTCCTCTATTACATACAAACTAGTTATTAGCTTGTAGATCTTGGGAACAAGATCACAATTTCTTGCACGATATACAACCAGCTAACACTTGCACAACTTGGAGGTTGGGAGCTTTTGATCCTTCTCCTCTTGGAACTTGATTTCAGTAGAGCTTCTGCAGCACTTTCTCCTTTTCTTTTCCTCTTGGATGCATGCAAAGTGATGCTTCCTTCACCTCCTCCACACCCAAGGAGAGCCTCCCTTTTTATAGACTCCAAGAGCTTCTCTTCTTGGGACTTGAGTGCTAAGATTGGAAAGGTTGATCTTCATACAAGATGTGGCTATTCGAGGACCTACTTTGTAGCACCAATTTTGGAATATCTCTCTGTGCCTTTCTTGGATAGAAAAGTATCCAACACAAAAGTTGTAGATCTCATGGTTTCTGATAAGCCACGTGGGCCGTTTTATAGATCAGCTTTCTATCATGAGATATTTTAAAACTGGATTCACCATGCCTATTTTAAGAAAAGCAACTTTTTAAACTCTAATCTTAACTTCTGGTCCATGCAACCACCTTGAGCCATAGATAAGGAGAGCTCATTAGATTGCCTTGGGCCTCAATCTTAAGATTGACTTCCCAAAAAATCTTGTGTCATCTTAGATCTTAGAAAGAGAAAATCACTTCTCTCCTCACTTCCAGAGGATCACGTCTCTCGTCTTTCTTAGTGAGAGAATTACCCCTCTCATTTTTCTTAGTGAAATAATTACTTCTCTCCTTAATTCATTAAGAGAGAAAAGACCTTAAACCTTGTCTTGTAAGGGAGAGGATGACCCCAAATGAATGCAATGCTCATTACACACAAGTAAATGTTTCCAGGCGTCCCTAGATGCATACATAAATACATATACACAATGCTAATGCACTTCCTCTTCTTAGAACTCAATCCATCTTCATTTATGTTTAACTCCTTGGTTCTTGTGTACACTCTTACACTTGGCAGACACTTCCTTCCCCCTTCATAACTTGTACTACCTGTACCAGATATCCCCATCACAGTACTCTGATCACCCCATTAAGTGATGCACTAGGAATACTAGTCTATAAATGGTCTCATGGCATACTAGTCTATAAATGGTCTCATGGCAATGCTAGATCATCATCAACACTTAAAGATAAGTGAGTCATTAGTTTATTGATATAAATTTACTAAATAGAGAATGTGTAATAAGCAATCAATTTAGTGACATCCCTATGGCTTCTAAATAGTTGACCTCAACTATAAAGGGGATACATACTCCTTAAGAAGATCTGGAAAGTCTTGTAGTTCTCTCTTAGTCATAAACTGAGCGTCCAATGGGGGATAATTCTTAAACTTAACCAGATACTTTCGTAATACCTTGGATGATCTTAGAGTATTGTCCTGATGGTGTAAAATTCTTTCAGGCAGCACAAGGAGCTCTTCTATTTCTTCTATGTTAGATAAATCTTATTGGATTAGTTCCATTGGAGGCTCTCCAATATAAGGACATAGCAAACTTATATGGAAAGCATTATGAATGTTCCAATGACTAGGTAGATCCAAACAAAAAGTCATATCGTTTATCTTATCTGTGATCTTGAAAGGGCCATAATAGCGATTAGAAAGCTTAACCACTTTACCCTTTTGACATTTCTCCTTCTTTAAGCGAGCCTTCTCAAACTTAAGAAGAACAAACCATCTCAACTTGAGATCCAACTTATGACGATGCTTATCAGCTTCACATTTATGCTTCTCTTGTGTTCTTTGGATAGCAACTTTTACTTGAGTGAAAGATGTATCAATGTCTCTAACAAACTCATCCGCTACAAAGATATTATCCTTCATAAGAATAATGGGTGGTAAATGAGGCTTACCATAGATGATCTCAAAGGGTGCCTTACTAGTACTAGAGTGGACCGTGTCATTTTATGCAAACTCTACTAAAGGCAAATACTTTTTCCATTCTTTTTTATTATCAGAGACATAGGATTTCAAAAGGTCTAGAATAGTAGAATTAGCACCTTCACTCTGCCCATCCGTTTGAGGATGATAAGAGGATGAAAACCTTAACCGAGTCCCGAGGTTCTTAAAGACAGCTTGCCAAAAGAGGTTGGTCATGCGGGGATCTCAATCACTTATAATGGACTTAGGCACGCCATGATGCTTGGAAATATGAGCAATGAATAGCTTAGCCATATGATCAGCTTTTATTGTCTTTTGCACAAGTATAAAGTGTGCTTGCTTACCAAATCTATCAATGATAGTCTAAATTGCATCATTGCATGCTTGTGTGAAAGGAACATCCATGATAAAGTCCATGGCTATACTTTCCCAAGGCTCATTGGGAATAGGTAATGGCTTCAGTTGACCAAATGGTTTATGCCTGGCATACTTTACTTTTTGGCATATCTTGCACTCGTGGACATATCTTTCAATGTCATATCTAAGAGTGGGTCAAAAGTAATATCTTTCTAATGCTTGAGTAGTGGGTAGAATACCCCTATGTCTAGCATATGAAGATGCATGTGCTTCATCCATTACCTTGTGTCGCAATGGTAATGCTACACAAATTTCTTGATGATGATACAAATAATCATCTCGAATCAAGTAAGGTGTAATCAACTGACCTGAGTTAAGCTGATCCCATATGGTTGAGAAGTCAGAATCAGTTGCACACGTTTTGGGTAAATCCATGAACTTGTTATGGTAAATAGTTGTGATTGCATTCACTCGAGGTCATCTGATAGAGCATCTACTACCACATTCTTAGTTCTAGATGTGTGAAGGATTTGAAAGTGAAACATAGATAAGAAAATTTCCCAAGTTACGCATATGTTTCTCTAAGAGCTTCTTCTGAGTGAGGAAGTATCTTAGACTTTGGTGATCTCTTTTAATAACAAAATCTGTACCAAGTAAATAGTTTTTCCATACTTGAAGAGCATGTACCACCACCATAAGCTCTTTCTCATATAATGGAGCATGTAGCTCATGATCCTTGAGGCGTCGGCTCTCAAATGCTACTGCATGATACTCTTGGTTAAGCACAACTACAATGCAATCCCAAGAAGCATCGCAATGAACTTCAAAAGGTTTTCGAAGATCCAAAACTATGAGAATTGGTTCTTGAGTCATAAGAAACTTAATTTTTTTAAAGGCTTATAGTTTCCTTGATCCCCAACAAAAAGGCATTTGCTTCTTAGTAAGGTCATGTAGAGGAGATGCAGCATACGTAAAACCTCGTATGAACCTCCTGTAGTATGAACATAGGCCCAAGAAACTTCTAACTTCATGCATAGAAGTAGGTATAGGCCATTCAGCAATGGCTCGAATCTTCTCAGGATCCATTCTCACCCGATTGTGAGAAAAAATATGGCCCAAGTAATGAATTTCCAAAATGAAAATTTCACTTTTCTTAGCATTGACCTATAGTCTATGCTTGTGAAGCTCTTGAAAAACAATAGATAGATTTTTTCTATGCTCTTCTTTAGACCGTGAAAATATCATAATGCCATCAAAGAAGACACCTATGAACTTTGAGTGAGGTCTAAAAATTTTCTCCATCATTCGTTTGAATGTGGTGGGTGCATTAGTCAAACCAAATGGCATGACTAAGAACTCGTATAGTCCAAACGTTGTACAAAAAGCTATCTTATAAACATCTTTAGGTGCTATCCATATCTGGTGATAGCCACTCTTGAGAGCAATTCGACTAAAGGTACTAGCCCCTTCCAACTTATCCAAGATATCATCTATCATTGGGATAGGAAAATGATTTTTGATTGTGATCTTGTTCAAAGATCTATAGTCTATGCACATATGAAAAGAACCGTCTTTCTTTTGAACAAGTAAGACTGGAGAGCAGTATGGAGAAGAGCTACATTGAACTAATCCTTTTTCCAATAGTTTGTTTACTTTTTTTAGGATCTCCTCTTGTTGATTTGCACTTACTCAGTAAGGCAATTGGTTAGGTGGTGAACTGGATGGGATAAGATCAATTGTGTGATCTTTCGGGCGCTTGGGAGATAACTCTCCTGGGAGTGAATCACCAAAACAATCTTCATATTTTTTAACAAAATCATGTCTATCTTGATTAATTAAAGAGAGGGTTTCTTTTAAAGTCTAAGACTTAGAAGCATTAGTTGGTATTGTGTTTTGATTAGAGGCATCAAGTGCCCTTGAATCATTAGCTTTCTTCATTTGTTTAGAAACTAACATGACTAACTTTTGGCACTGGCCAATCTCCACCATCAGCAATGCATACTATGTTCTCACCCTTGAATTGAAATGCAAGGGTCTTCTTAACAAAATCGGGAAGAGATCTAATCTTGTAGTGCCAAGGCATACCTAAGATAACATCACAGTTACCAATGGGTGCAAGTGGAAAAGATTCTTGGTCACGGTAATCCCTAATTCCAAGCTTCAACTTCCCCTAGATCAGAGTAGAATTGGTTGTAAGCCCTTTAAATGTCAAACGTGATCCAATTGGTTTATCCAATCAATCGAGTGGAATGTGTAACCTTTCAACAATATCTGTTGACACAAAATTATATGTGGACCTTGGATCAAAGAGTATCAAAACTCATTGATTGTCGAGTGTCCCCTAACCCTTTAAGAGTTGTCTCTTCTTCTCATTTGAATGAGTGTTAGTTTGCACATCTAGAATAGAATTTGAGGATGGTAGAGGAGGATATCTAATCACATTTGATTCCTTCCTTTTGTAAGGACAATTAGGCTTCATATGCCCTAACTCACCAGAAAGAAAGCACCTTCCTTTCTCTTTGTACTTTTGTATCTCAGAGGGTGAGAGATACTTGTGCTTCTTCTTATTACGCTCTGGCTTTGAATATTGGTCATGGGTAGAGGTAGGTCTTGTTCGATTAGCCTTGTCTATTGGTTGTTCATAGAGCTACTCTTGTCTAGTTCTATAAGAACTCATCTCCAACTTTCGAGATGTACCAGGTGTATACAAACTTTCAACTATGATGGCAGACTCCATCATGCGAGATAAGGTTTCATGTGGATACACCTTCATGGTTTTGTGTAAATGAGGGAGTAGGCCAGCTTCAAACTTCCTTCTCTTCATCCCTAATCTCCATGAAAGGAGTAATCTTGAGAAGCATAGCACTAACTATCAAATCTTATATATCATCATGAATATCCATCATGCAACAGATCGTGAGCATCACGAATGATAAAAAAAGGGGATACACACCATAGATACCTCTTGAAGTCACGCGTAAAAGCTACCTACATAACTACACTTCATGAGACAACAACTTTTATAGGTATCTAAAGACTGCTTCACACATGGAACTATTGTGACTAAGATTCTAACCATGCTAAGGGAAAACATAGTGCATCAAGCCATGGCTAATAATATTCCCTACTACCAACCTCTATATTATCCCTATAATTATCTCTAGTCATGTAGGAAATCGAAAAAGACTCCCTACTACCAACCTTCTGGTATGCTTGAAGGGTTAACTCTTGGACTAGGAAGGCAAATGTAACGTGTCCCCTAGAATCATCCCGGACACGTCTTAGCAGTCCATCGGAAAGGATGTCTAGAAAGCTCCGCCCGGCACTCCCATGGAATGTTACGGGACTTGCGATCTAGGTCTTCCCGCGTCTGCCACATAGCGGAAGTATCCTGGCCGTTCCCACTTAGGATCGACCTGAATTTGGGTTTTCATGTTTGGTCATTAGCTAGCAGCAACCAGCGTCAGACCCGAGCGAACTACTTTATGCAGAAACTCCAGATCCGAAGCGGATTCACGCTACACTTGGTTCAAGGAGAATGGGAAACGAGAGGGATGCAAAACTCAACCTCTCTGCCATAAGGCATAGTCCCATTCCGTTCCCCTAAAACAGTGTAAATCGGGTAAAACATAATTCTAGGTCATTGCTTTCGATGATCCTTCCGTTGTTCTTCAAGATTTTTGAGAAAAGTTCCCGGCTAACCGGGACCACCCAACCGTGGGACGGACCCATGGCCCATCCTCCGCACTTTCCTCAGTTTGTTTTAGTTATGTAATTATCTAACACATTAATTTGACATATAACAATCAGCTTCTTTAATTACTCCTGTTAAGCACTGGTTCCTTCACATAATCTTATCACGTGACATAGAAAAACAATATCAGCCAAATTCTTTATTATTATTTCATCATTTTATCTTTGAAATACAAGGAGTTCCGCCCGTAGGCTTATCCATAATCCGCCCGAAGACTGTCTAGTAATCTGCCAGGGATCACTATTCCAAGCTTCTGCCCGTAGACTAGTATGCGGGCCTCGAGATCCAATCCCGAGTCACGTTAGCCTCTTGTGCAGGACCCGGAAGGCGAGGGATTTACAGCCAGAGCCCCCCCTAGCACCCAAGCGTCCTCCTGCTCCAAGTAGAGCTCAACGGAAAGACCTCTCGCGGTGGGTTCGGTCCACGTTCCCGGCGCGGTCAACAACCCCCTTGGTTAGGGTCAGGCAGGCAGTCGGGGGTAACTGAAGCTGCCTCTCCCTTCAGGCCTTCAACCTGAAGCATTAGATATCATTTCATCCTTTAGTTCTTTGAGCAAACAATGCAAACAGTGTTACAAGCACAATCAATTCCAGTGGTCGTTTATTTGGCCAACTGTCAAGGAGTGAATCCTTCTCTCCGAATGCATCCAGCATTCGATCCGGGATCAATTGCGACTTGGCAAGATCCCCAAGGGTTTGTTTGTTCACCCTTTTGTCCTTGGGTTAGGGCCATACCCTGTTAACCCAACTTAACCAATACCTTAGGTTTTATTAACAGTAAATCCTGGCGACCATGTCACTTTAATTTATTGATTGATCATTTGCTTCCAAGCAAATACCTAACTTCCCTTTACTTGGCAAATTTTCCCAAGAAATGTGATATAACAGGATGACTACTCATCCTCTTGCAAGTTAAACTTGCGCAAGAACTTGCCAACCTCATTTCAAGAAATGGCAAAACTCTCTTGTGAACTAACCACAAGTCTATGCGACGTTGCAACTTATTGCACAAGTGTCGCATCTATTCCATGAGATCATTTCACCCATTGAACGACTTATCTCCAGACGAGAAGCAGGGTTTAGAGTGTCTTCTTACCCAACTCATTCCTAATTACACTAGGCCGACCACGGTCCTAGGAATTCCAACTCAATCCGAGTTTCATCATTTGAACGAGTGACCCTTAGGGTAGAAACCTTAGATCGTTTCTTGCAAGCCTGTCCAATTGTCCCTACATTCTGTGAATGTGGGTAGGACCTTTGGGGTATGAGGGTTTCAACTTGGCAACAAGTGTGAAACTAGGTCAAGTCCTTAACGTGCTAAACTCTAGTTAGCACTTGGAGTATTTATTGTATCGATTGAACCATCCTATGCGAATACTTTGCGGTTTAAGTGATTTAGGTATTCGAGTTTACTTGTCTTGCGATAAGGACGAACCATTCCTAGAGATGTTTACTTGATCTAAAAGGGGAAAACTAGTTGCATTTTGTCACAATTTACGTAAGCACACGATTCATTGCTTCTACGTACAACTAGAATCACAATCCCTAAAAAGGCATGTTAAATTTCGGCATAACTTCCATTGATCCAACTAGGACTTGCATTCACGAATCATGCTCACAATTCTTTTTCTAAGCTTTTTAAGATTTCATGCTTAATGAACCATGCAACCTTTCCCTAACTACATCTCTTGATGAATGAAGTTCTTACGTATGATGAATGTGCAACATGCAATCCTTTCCTAACTACACGTAGTTAAATGAGATTCATGCCAATTGAAGCTAGAGTTAACCTATTTAATGCAGCCCCTAGAATTATTTCCATGCTTTGCTATTTCCTACGGGTGATAACGACTTCCTTAATGAATCATTACCAAGAAGATTTATCTAAAAATGTGACATGCCATTAATCTTTCCATGCCTAGTAAAAGGTGTACCTCAATAATTTCAACCTTGTAATGAGGCAGCAGTTGTCCTAGGCTCGTCACTTTTGAATGCACAAAAGGAAACTTACTGGTAAGGTCCTAAAAATGCATAGACACCTTATGTTCTTTTCATTCATTCCATTGAACGTACCAATGATCAATTTTCATATCTTGAGCTAATTCTAGTAAATGTTCAAATAGCCAATTCATTTTCCAATTTCATTTATCTTGACTAGTTGAATTTGATCATGCATGAGTGCTTCCTAATCCATGAAGTTATCGTGACTAATTCAATACTTTTGTGTGGAATCCAAATAGATAAAACCTGGACTTGTGGACTCTGGGAAATATCCACATAAATACTAGGAGAAGATCCTCCCGCAGGCGCGTTTTGTGACTTTTTAGGGCCCATTGTAGGCGTGATTTTGGCTTCCGGTTTGCCTTCGCGGTCTATAAATTTACTCACCTTGGTATGCAGCCTCAAGATCTTGCCCTTCTCCCTCGTACGCAGGAGTTACCTTCATGGAACTTCGGATCTTTAAAAGGCCGGCCTGTGAGACTTGGGCCTATGGGATTTGGGTATATGTGGGATTTGGAGCTTATGGAAGGCCTTAGGATTCGGAGCTTGGGCCTTCTTTCTTTCGGAAAAAGAGAGGGTTCATGAAAGGGATCTTGTGATGGACCTTGCAGGAGTGGAGACTTTACATCTGGCCCTAGGGGCTTATGGGAGATTTGGTAGAAAGGGGCCTTATAGGCTTCCTCTTCAAAGCCAGGGGAAAAATGGACTTATGGAGGATCTATGTGAAAGGGCGTTAAGGAACCCTCTTGTTCTCTACAAAGACCTCGGGGGGGGGGGGGGGGGGGGGGGGGGGGGGGAAGGTTGATAGGGATGGGGTTATGGGGGAAATGTAGTGGGAAGGGGGCTTTAAATCCTGAGCCTAAGAGGCTTATGGGTGATTGGTGGGAAGGGGCTTATAGGTTTCTCCTTCTTTTCTTCAAAGCCCGGGCTAGGGGCTTGTGGGTGTTGCAATGGAAAAGGGTTTAAAAGAAACCCGCGGGGTTAAAATGGCCTTTATGGGGAATCCATGGGAAAGGCCTTAAAAATCGGGGTTAATATGGATTTGTGGTGGATCCAATAGGAAGGGGGCTTAAAGAAACCGAGTTTAATATGGACTTATGGGAGTTGCAATAGGAAGGGGAACTTACAAGAGCTCCCTTTGAAGCTTCTAAGAAGCTTCTAGGGAGTTTCCAGGCTACTGAACCCACGTGGATGAGGACGAAGGCGATTCGTGGATGAGGAAAGAGCAGCGTCAGCAGCAGCCAACCGTGGCATAATGAGGGCAGAGCTGGCGGATTTGCGGCTAACGAGCTTCAGCGGGGGCTCTTCTGAAGCAGCAACTCCTTCCTCCTCACGACGAATAGTCTCCACAGCTTGTCGCCTTCCTCCTCTCACCTCTCAAGCAGCCTGTCGCAGCATTTTTCCCCCCCTTCAACACCTTAGAAGGTGTTTTTATAGTTTGGGGGGAGAGAGGACCTCCCCCCTACGTGGCCCCTCGCATGGCCTCTTCCCCTCCACCTCTTAAATTGCCATAATAGCCCATCCCCTTCCCTCAGCCACGCATCGGCTGGGGGAAGGTAAATATTTAAAAAAATAAATTGCAACAATTTTATCCCAACATTATCCTCTTGACCTCCTCCCAAGAGGGAGTTTACCTATGGTTATGCGGGTTATTTAAACCTCGGTCTCGTTTTGCCAGTGGAGAGGTCATGATTCCTCGGTCCCGATTTACCAATGCGGAGTACTCCTTTTCTTGCGTACGATCATAAATCAACTACCGGAAATGGAGATAATCTTTTCACGAATTTACGATGTGCGGGAGGTTGGTCTAGTAATATTTCAAACGGAAATATTACAGCAAACAAGTTAACTTGAGTCATGTTGAACTCCATGATGCTTTTACTGGACTTGAATTCTCAAATTCCAGTGCCACTATTGTCTTTTCTCCTCTCCCTATGGAGATAATCTCTTCTAATGTCCTCTTCTAGCAAAATGTTGATGATAGATTGATCCAAAACTAAATTACTATCCATGTCCTTGTAGATTCTTTCAATTGGGATATCCTTGATGATGAATGCTATAGTCATTGCCTTGGTGTTAGGTCTTGTTTAAGAAGTAGGCTTGCCTAATACCCATAAGCTGCCTAGCATTGCATAGAATACTAGATTAAAGTTGTTTTTATAAATTATATTTTGAATGTACTTATTCTATAATCCACATAGAAGGAAATTACTTTTAATACACATGATGATACTTTCGAACTGCCTACAAGGTATTTGGAAACTATCTATAGGGTATTTTTGAATAGAGACGTGGGATAATTCCCAAATGGAGGTGCAATCATCATGGGACAATAATAAGCATCTACAAGATACATATACATATAATTCTATCATGAATAAGCTAGGTTCTCTAGAAGCTTCAATCAAACCTAATCAATGGATAAATTATAGAATATCTTAAGTTCACTTCTAGATTCTAAGATAATAATAAACATCAACAATATAACCTACTCTTTGGTGAGTAAAGTCAAGAATCCCAATGTGGGGTTGATCATGGTGAGTACAAAATGATTGACAAATAACTGTGGTAGATTGTAATAGACAAGGAGCTCCATGGCTACAGAGGGAAGACACACAATTTGCACACTCAACAAATGTTCTCTCGTTTTAGATTGCATAATCTGGTTACGTATGTAAAGGAGGAGGTGCTCCATCAGTGGTCCCTTACACTTTCCATGTGTGTCCCCATGGGACACCATACAACCCACACTTTACGTGTGTGCCATGTGTGGCACACTTTGCTCCATATCTCTCATCCATATTCATGCACCATACAATCTTAAGCACATAGAGTACTTTCACACACACACATGCACATGCATCCACAAACATCGTAGCTTACATTTTCAGCACCCCCTCTTAAGCAAGGCGTTTACTTTACCTCCTCACCCATCCAATGTAGCATTGCACAACCTCAATGGCTACCTCTCAACACTTCCCCTCAATGCTATATTGGAGTGCTTACATGACTAGACACATCTAATCCACCATATGCATATTAATGTGTGCATGTACAATGTTCATTTGAGCACCACTTGCTCATGCAAATCCAGCCCATTCTTTCTTAACTACTAAAATGTTCGAAAAAGGCATGACGAATTGATTTGTGCATCTAACTTGCACCTTCTCACACAGCATGTACTTATAAAGTCCTTTTGAGATCTGAATCTGGAGGACTAGAGTACCCAACACAACCCAATTCTTGTGCAATCTTTTCTCGAACAACCTTTTCAAGAACACATACATTCATTTTGAACCTCTAGATGGGTTTGGGTAGAGAACTCTTATACCATGGGTGAAGTGTAAAATTACATGATTTAACTATGCAGGCTTGGATATCAATGCTCAAGATACAAATGTGAATGTTTTCCACATGTAGGTATTCACAATAGACAAAAGATGTTTGAATAAATCTTTAAACAAAGGCCAAAGCCCGAAATTAAATATGATTTTGGTTTTTTTTTCTTTTTAGTTTGTTAAGAAAAAATGAATGGATAATATTGGAGTTGCCAGATGGCAAAAATCCTTCATCATCATCATCTACTTCTTCATAGACTTCATCTTCTTTTACTTTTCATCACTCCTTTTCTCGTCAAATTTTGTAGCAATTGTTACTTGAGGGAACTTGATGTCTGCCTCATCCCTTTACCATGGTTTTTCCTTTGCACCATTATGATAACCCCCTCTGCATGAAGATTATAGCTCTTAGAAGCCTGCAAGTGTTGTTGATAGTAACACTACTATCGTACTTCGTAATCATGTTGCTATCTCCACTCTAACATTACTTGCAATCTACATTAAGCTTTCCACTATAGCTTATCCCAACTGTCTTGTCCTAAATGCATGGCATCTGTCACACTGCTAGGCACGCTTGACAATGTCTTGTGCTTCTTGTATAGGTTCATGTATGCACTTAGCTCCCATGTGTCACAGCTTCATAGATGCCATCTTTGGCACTTGCTATTTCTTGTTGCTACTGAATGATGCTGGCCCCCTTTTGCTCATTAATTCTGCTTAAAATCCCATATTATGCTTGGGATATGAGTTTCTTTGGGGACCTCCCCTAATGTATTGCTCAAAAATAGTGCTTCTCTTGTAGCTATCACCATCCTTTTCTCAGTGTGTACAAGTCATATTAGCTAACCATGCCTATAATATTAATAGTAACTTGCCTCACAGCTATGTCTGCATATGTGCCTTTGTAAGCTTCACACTGCCCCCTTCTCAAAAGATGGGCATGCTGCTACCACTTCTTCTTCGCTTGCATGGCACTACTATTCTCCATATTTTGTGCTTCTCTTTCACAGTCGCTTGCCTCAATTCTGTTGTCCTCTTCTCTTCCATAGGTGCTACAATTACTTCTCTCTTCTTTGTCTATGAGCTGCCATATCTTCTCTCTCTCTCTCTCTCTCTCTCTCTCTCTCTCTCTCTCTCCTCCATTAGGCCTCCTGATTGCAACTACTCCTTGCTCTAACAAGAGCTCTTTGAAGGCTAGATAAATACATACCCACAACCTTCATAGGATCCAGACTCCTTCACTATTGTTGAATCCTACCTAGCTACCTAGCTTCCATTTCTCATGCTCAATAATCTAAGCATCCACAAGTGCATCCCCGTCTTGATGCAAGTACATGGACTCCTAATTGAGCCCCATATTGGCTTGTCATTTCATTGACAAGCTCATACCTTTGCACATATTGAGAATTGGTTGCATTCTTTGAGAGCAATATGAGTCCATAACTTTCCAAAGTAACTTTGATTTTCTCTCACATTTTTTAATCTTCTTCAAAATCTTTCTTTCAATCACTATTTGGTGACTTTTGAAGGGCCAAGGACATTGGCTCCTTTGTTTCTCTGAGCTCTTATAATGGCATTAACTAGAATTAGCATGATATCCTCGACATGATTGATTTTCTCAGCTCTAAAGGGACTTAGTGGTACCGAAGGGATAATGACCTCATTTGTGCTTTCTTTTTCTATATGGCAATCAAAGTGCATATGTGTAATGACGTGCTTTCTAAAGGGACTCAGTGATACCAAAGGGATAATGACCTCATTTGTGCTTTCTTTTTCTATTTGGCAATCAAAGTGCATATGTGTAAATACACGCTTGGCACATCTTTAATTTGCCTCTATCATCTTTGGGAGGTTCTTGATTTTGTGCACACCTTGTCAACATAAGCTAACCATAGCGGCAACACTCAATAGTCTCACGGGTTTGCATCATGCCTCTATTGGCCACATCCTCATATCATGATTGGAATTGGATGTGGTACTCCATGAGGGCTACGTTGCCCTCTTTGTCCTAAGTTGATATAAGGATTCATTTGCTTCTCCTCCTCCAGTGGTTCTTCTGTGAAGTATACATGAGCATTGCTTGGAGGGTGAGTTATGAGTGGGGACTCATAGGTTTTGGTGTTTATGAATGGTTAGTTCTTCCTCTTAGAGTAGCTGTGGCCTTTGGCCAAGTAGCATTAGTAAGGCCAATTATTAATGTCTCCTATAGAAAGGACCTCTACTCGATAAGGGAGTCTTCTTGGGGCTCTCTAGAAAGCTGCCTCATGGCCAAAGCAGTCGTAAATTGTGCATGCATGGGACGCTCTAAGGGTAGGTGCTACCCACTACAAGATATACCTTCCATTTGTGAGCCCTTGGTCGCTTTATAGTGTCCATGAGTTTTGAGAGGTCAAGTTTCTTTACTTTAGTCTCATCGTTTCAAGCACTCTCTTCTTCATTCATTGGCCTTGGAGACACTTTTATTGGCAAAACCAATTTGTGATGAATAGAGCTTAGAATTCTAAGATCAACCAAGGTGGATAAAGGACATGATAGTGAGGATAGAGACAAGAGCTAAGCCATGCATGCCCTACAAATCGTGCATTCATGGTGAGAAGAGCCTAAGAAAAAGCATGTATCATGGTGGTTAATTCTAGTGATGCTAAAACTTCTTTAGTAGTCATAGTGAACCTAGATATACTATTCCCTTGTCATGTCACGTGAGACATACTATTCCCATGTGGAGCTGCTATACCATTAGTGTTGTCTGAGAGGTATTGATGTCCAAGCTAAATTTTGGTTGGGAACCAAATGAAACCTTAGAAAATAGAGGATAATAAGTTCTTGAAGGTGGCAAAGGTGACTTTGGGTTGGGGCAAAGGTTGGGTTGGGAGTCAACTCCCTTAGAAATTGGAAAGAAGAAGAAGTTCTTGGAGGTGGTTATTGCTAACCGAGGGCTGCATCCCAACTTTATTTTGTTGTCACCATGCTTAGGGTCGTTGTGCGTGCAGCTTGGGTGGAGAGTAGAGTCCTTTTGGGCTCTAAATGGGTGCACGAAGGTGTGGTAAGATGCGAGTATAAAAGCTTGTACATTCTCCCCCATATTGTAGTGATCGGCCATACCCAAACAAAGTTGTAAACTGAGCAGGCTCGGATACATTGCACCTCACTAGCCTTTGTGTCTAGGCTTTGGTCGGTGCACAGTCCAAATCATCAAAGTATGGTCTCCTGATAGAGTTTTTCAGGCTTGAAATGAAGTCCAACACATCACTTGCCACACATCTAAATTACATGGAAGGACTTCTAAACCAACTTGAAGGAATCGACATTAAAATGGAAGAAGATGTTTGCATTGGTGTTCTACTTAAGAGTTTGCCTCTTGAATATAATAATGTATCAACAAATCTAATTAATATGCCAAACCCTGAACTTGTTGATATCCAAGCATCACTATTAGAGGAGGAAAAGAAGCTAAAAACTAAGGAAGAACCTAGCACCTCTAGAGATGAACATGCATTATATATTTGCAACAGGTACAAAGGCAAGAAGGATCAGCTCTTTTGTGACTTCTGCAAAAGGACTGGACACACCGAGAAGTTTTGCCATGCCAGAAAGAGGTCCCAAAAGGCCTATCTAGTTGTAGTCAACAAAGAAGAAGAAAACATAGCAAAGGAAGAAAAAGAAGACCACCAGGAGAAGGACAAACCTCATCAATCCTTCTATTTAGATAGAATTTTTAAATTGTGTATTTCCTAGCCTTAATGCCTCAGACATAAACTTGTAAACTCCTAAGTTATCCTTGTACTATAGCCTATGTACACTTTGTGAGGCCCGTGCTACATCCTTTGGATGTCCATCATGTTTGTGGTATCCACACTTAGCCTTTTATGTGATAGCCTTTGGTGTTTTGCCATGTTTATGGTGTGCCCACACTTTGCAGGTGTTGCTTTCACTAAAGCCTCTATACGCTTTGTACTTCTAGTTGTGATTGAGGAGGGGTGTTGAGATATTTGCAATCACACCTACTTCAGTCCCTTTGTGAGAAGCAATGAGGGCTCAGACCAAAATCCCATATGCAGAGTAGGAGAAAGTACCACCACTCAATTCTTATAAAACATTGTACTGGCACTTTTTTTCTAATGCAATGATAGTACTCTTTTCTTTCTAGTAAAGTGTCATGTCACTGCTGCCAATACACAAGATTGTGTTTATGAGTCCAAGTCTCGATCTTGGAACCTAATTCACTTGTGTAACAATTTGTCCTAGTTAGGATCAATGTCTTCATGAGTTTCCTTTTCCTCTTTCAACCTTCATAGCTTCTGCATCTGCCATGCTCTAGATCTGTGCTTTTCACATGGTATCAGAGCTCAGATGAGCATGGCCCAACTCTCATTGTGGGAGTGTTGGAGAGAGTTGTGTGCAATCACAACAAATGTGGCTAGCACACCACGAATTGCATTCCTACAAATGGAGGTTTGGAGACACCTTGACATATTTTTAAAAATGCTCAGGCAACAAAAGATAACATCTAACTATTTGAAAGAGTACAAATGTTCAATTGTGAATCTTGTTCAAGCAATCAAGGAAGCTTGGGGAGAAAATGATATTATTTTCTACTTGGTAAGATGGACATAAATTTGAACCTTTCTGTTTTGAAAAAAAGGTTTAATGATTTAAACTGATTATTGCTTGTTGGGTTGTCACAACATATTCTTCTTATTCATGGGCCTTTTTTTGTGGAAGAGCAAGGGCCCCTAGCAACTTACAATAGCCAAGGTATGGAGAAATCTCACTACCAAACACTCATGTGTTTCTTTCAAAGCACTAGACATGGAGGAGGAGCAACAAAAACCAATGCCCTTCAGGAGTTATTCAATTGGTTTTTTTTAAGACAACTTCAAAGAACACAATAAATACGGTGGAATCTAAAATATCGATACTAAATTTTTCAAAATGTTATATACATGGCTAGCTTTTAAGAGCCTTTACATCCTCTTCCTCCTTAGGCATTTGTCCTCTATAATGTAAAAAATTCATTCTCTTATATCTAGCTATGGATTTGATATCTATTTTATTTGTTGCTAAAACATAAGATGAGTATGCAAGGAAGTATCCAGCCCTGGAGGCAAAGAAGCTGAGACCATAACCAAATATTCGGATGGCTGCTGTCTTTTCCAAAAACATAACTTTGTGCTCATTCTATTGCAAACCTGAGTATCCAAGAAGCCTTGTAAGTGCTTTAGCACAGACAATTGGCCATGAGGCCTCCTCTGAGAAAGTGCTATGCAAAACCAAGAGAATATTGGGATCAATCCTCGATATGTGATGCCCAAGTGCAACATCCTTTAGGAAACTACCACCAACTCTCGATCCTTTGGCGCTTCCCAATAAATTATCCTCATCTGCAATCTCCAACTGTAAAAGCAATAGTTAGAATGAAAAAAACGAAAATATGTATGTGATTCCACAAAAACAAAAGAATGCATTATCATTTGATTTTCATCACTCTCAAGTTTGCTTGGATTCCATAAGCTGATTGATGTCTTCTTGATATCCTTGAGCTCCTTTACATATTCTGACTCCTCCCTTCCAAAATTGGAGATTTCAAGCTTCTCTTGAAATTGGTCAAACTCATTGTCAACAGCAGCTAGTAACTCTCTCTCAACATCTTTAACCTTGCTTAAACATAAGGATAAAGCATTCGATGCATCTATAAACATATCATCGGACATTTGAGTATCTAATTTAAGTAAGTCTTCCAATTGGGAAAGTAGGCAAAGATGGAACAATAAGGCTTGAAGGATTGTCAGATGGCTCATCAACCTCTATAATGGTTTCTTCAATTACAGTCTTTGCTTTAAATTTAGCAATATACAGGTCCTTTGAAACTAGTGCTTCCATCTGGATGTCTAGCTGCTCCTTAGCATCAACTTCATCAACTATCTCTTTAAGAAGGCAACAACTAGATAATTTTGAGGTTTCTTTATGCTTTTCATCAGATTTAAGAGGGTATTTCACAAGGGCAAATACAATGAATGCAGTAGACTTAAGCATAAGCCTAAACAGAATGTATCAGAACCAATCAGAACCTCAACAGAATCACAACACATTTCAAATTCTACGTGGATCATGCAGCCCTATCCTTCTTGATCAAAAAAGCAGATGTTAAAGGATGGCTGATGAGATGGTTTCTCCTATTCCAGGAGTTTGATTTTAAAGTGGTCACTAAGCCTGGTTGTTCCCATGTCCTAGCTGATCATCTATCACGGATCCCTCAAACAAAAGAAGAGAAACAGGATGATCCAGACCTTCCTGATGCTTCTTTGTTTCTAGTTGAAACAATTACTCCCTGGTATGCAGACATAACCAACCTCCTAGAAACTCAACAGTATCCTCTTGGTATCTCAAGCCGTAAGAAGAAGAAGCTTCTGTTAGAATCAGCCCCTTACACTTTGTTAGGTGGTGCACTGTACAAGAGAGGCAAATATGAAGTGCTGTGAAGATGTGTTGCAGGGGATGAGATCGGTATAGTATTGAAAGCATGCCATGATGAACCACATGGTGGACACTTCGCAGGAGAAGCGACAGCCAAGAAGGGTCTGTTAGCAGGATATTGGTGGCCTACCCTCCACAAGGATGCATATGACCACTGCAAGAGATGTGATGCTTGTCAGCGAATGGGGAAACCCACCAAAACAAGTGCCATGCCACTGCAATCCATTCTTTCCCTAAAGTCGTTCGAGAAGTGGGGGATTGATTTTTGGGTCCCATTGATCCACCCACTAGACGGAAGCAGAACAGATACATCTTAGTATATACGGATTATGTCACAAAGTGGTATGAAGCTAAAGCCTTGAAGCGGGACGATGGTAACAGTGTAGCCTTGTTAATGTACGAGAATATTATCACCCAGTTTGGTAGTCTCCTTGAGATGGTAAGTGACAGAGGTACTCATTTCCTTAACAAAATCATGGAGGAGCTGACGGAGCTATATAAGATCTGTCATCGCAAGTCCACTCCTTATTACCCAAAGCCAATGGCCAAGTTGAAGTCACCAATCACATTGTTTGCTCGATTTTGACAAGAACGATTACCGCCCACCGTTGCGACTGGGACGATTGACTTACAGAGGCCCTCTAGGCATACAGAACCTCCCATAAGGTAGGTACAGGACAGACCCCTTTCCAGCTAGTGTATGGTATAGAAGCCATCTTCCCTGTTGAACTGGAATTACCCTCTTTGCGAGTGGCAGTTACAGAATGCTTGGGAGATGATGAGTCACTGCAACGCCGCCTCTTGCACTTGGAATGCTCGGATGAGATACAGTCGATGGCCCTACAGTGCATGGAAACCACTCAAGCGCGACGCAAGGCCTATCATGACAGTTTCATCAAGCACAAGGAGTTCAAAGAAGGTGATCTTGTCCTAGTCTATGATTCGAGATTTGGCAAGTTTCCTGGCAAGCTTCAACAATGGTGGATGGGCCCGTACAAGGTACTTGCTGTCAATCCTAATGGCTCTGTTTAGGTGTAGACCATTGATGCCTCTCATGATCCCTTCCTGATCAATGGCTATCGTCTGAATAAGGACTTCCCTCTCTAGGGATCTTGACAATCACAGTCGACCTACCCTCTGCCTTTTGGATGTCGCACTGTCCTTCTCGTCGTGCTTCTAATAGCCTTTATGATTTTTCTCATGAAGCGGTCTCGTTCTGCTAACCCCTTGTAGATACATCTCAATCCGACCTTGTTGTCTTCTCCTCTAATTTAGCAATGGTAGCAAGGTTGGCCCTGACACATGGTATTTCTACCATTCTCTTTCTTCACGAAGAAAAAAAAAAGAAAAGAAAAAGAAAAGAAAAGAAAAGAAAAAAACAAACAAATAAAACTGTTATGGGAGAAAATGAAGAAATTCCCTATCATAACAGGCCTCGTTCCAAGAAAAGGTGGAAACATCCTTGGGCAGGAAGCTAACTGTGGAAAAGGTGGTAACACCCCATAGTTCAGGATAGCTGATTCATCAGCAGAACCTTTTCAACAAGTAAGTTGAAGCCACCTCCCTTGGTGCGTTGTCTCTGCAATATCAGTCCGCCTATCCTTATTAACATATGACCCTTCTTACAAATCATTGAAGTATAAGATTTGTAGGTTGCCTCCATGGGTACGCCTCATCTTCAAGATCCTGATGACAATAACAATTGACACGATCTTCATCACCAACCCCTTGAGTGATGTGAGTTTTCATCCTAACAGGATGGGGATGTGAGTATGGGATGCCCTTTGTATCTACCAGAGCGTGAGATAGAGAGTGGGGTGAGTGACCAGTCTTTCCCTTCAAATCAAATGAGACGTGAGATATGTGAATGGAGTGTTGCACCCATGGGATGGGCCTCTCAATGCACAAAGCACGATTTGTTCCTGTGCACTGCACCATAAGGCTCCCTGGCCTTCCTTCTTGCACTGTATGCTGGCACAGGGTGGGATGCACAGTTGCACCATCAAATGCGTACAAGGCATACAACCTCTCCACAAGTGATGGTGAGAATTACATCAATGGGTTTCAAGAATGGACTTGATGCCAGGAGGCATATTCCACGGTGGATTCCGTGAGGTTTTACAGTGGATTCCGTAAACTTAAATGACCGAGGCTCATACACAAAGAGGATTCTTTGTGCGAGAAGTTGATGGGGACGCCTGTCCTTTTCGGGCGTTTCATTAATTTAGTGTGTACGTGGGTGATTCCATAGCGGGTGATTCCGCAAAATGCATATTAAATTAATAAACGTTTATGAGTTTAGAGTGCGCACTCGTAATAAATTAAGGTTAGGATTTATTTCTAACCAGTTGATTTATTTATGTAGCTGAAGACTGCTAGGTATTCACTTTTGTCGGTTTAATTGTATTATTTTACTAACGATTGTGAATGCTTCAGTTGATGTGTAGAGATAGCAGCAGTGGCGGAGGAAAGCATTGGAGTCTAGCGAGTATTCAACCTTTGGATTATATTTTGATAGGCGCCACGCCTATATTTTGTTATGTCTATTGAGACATCGATTATTGATTATTATTTTGTATGCGTCTATGTGCACGGATATGTTATTTCTATTTGGACATTGAGATTGGGCGTGCCAGACTCTATGGGCACCGTCCATTAGCTTTATTTTCCTATTTTTGTAGAAAGCAAACTCAAAAGCTAAAAGCTTGTCATATTTTTGTAAATTGGGCTATTATTGAGCATGAAGATGGAAATATACATTAAAAAATGCTTTGTGAAGCGCTCACACAAGGCATGGGGGGAGATTGAACCCAATTGGTCTCTTGCTTCTTGTCGTTCATGCTTTTACATTGTTTTTTGTGCAAAAAGGTAGAGTTCATTATTCCTGGGGACCTTCCGGGATTCACTACGTGAGCATTCTGCGACCGATCTGCGCACCAGTGGTATCAGAGCGGAGCTGAGATCAAGAGCTTCCAATCGCTACCAATCTTGAGCGAAGGCGGAGCTCCAGGAACGATCGGGCTCTACAGTCAATCTCGTTGCGAACCGTCGATACAGGCAGACTTCTGGCGATCAAGAACCCCTGTTTCTATTGTGAGATCGCGAAGGACCAGGCTCTGCAGGCGGAGGACCACGCATCCATCTCCTTCATCAAGTCGTCAAGAAACAGTGAGAAAACAAAATTCATATCTTTCATCTCTCATAAGTTTAAGCTTACTTAAGCTTCGAAGAAGCTTTAAGCTTCCAAATTTCTCATCGTGGTATCAGAGGACCCCCCCGCGTTTTTCGCGACGTGAAAAAAACGGCCCCCCCCCCACGAAATCAGTCGACAGCCATCTTAAGCTTTTTAAGCTTAATTTCCTTAAGTCAAGCCAAGCTCTGCAAGTCACACAGGACAAGAAAGTCACCAAACTCTGGGTCCTGCACATCAAAAGTCAAGTTCTGCAAGTCAAGTGGAATCAAGTCCTGCAAGTTCCTCAAGTCGGCCTAAGTTCTGCAAGTCTGCAACTCTGCAAGTCGGCTAAGTCTGCAACTCTACAAGTCAGACTAGTCAACTGGAGTCAGAACTGACTAGTGCTCAAAACTCCTAGAAGGCTTGTTCCTATGCAAACACTCTGAACTAGAAAGTTGTTCCTGGCAAGGTGTTCTACCTATCTACAGGTCCGCTGAAGTATTTTCAGCAAACGAAGACGGAAATATTGCAGATTTTCTGAAAATTGAGAAAGAAATACCAAAAAATACATAGCCTTGTAACCCCGAATTTGAGCTACGCTCATCCCGCTAACCTGATTTTGAGTGAGAAAGGTTTATTGAGTTTTAGAGGATGGCGACTCCACATATGGATGATCCTATGGCTGAAGACGACTTACCTAAGCCTACCATGGAGCAAAAGATGGATCTAATCATGCTGCAATTGGAAGAAGAGCGAAGGGCTAGGCAAGCATTGCAAGCGCAATTGACAAAATTACAAAGAGCATCCACCGACAAAGAAGAACCTCAAGCTGAAGATTTGATTCGACGTACCATCGACACCACTCTTGAAGCACAAACCATTCGCAAGGAATCAAAGATAAGTAAACGAAGTTTCAAATTTCGCACTTTCAATGGCATACGAGAAGGAAAGACTATTTTATCATTCATTAGCCAGTTTGATGACTATTTCCATGAGGAAACTTATCTAGAAAAAGATAAAATCAAGTGTGTTACTAATCATCTGATAGATAGAGCATCACTTTGGTGGATTGTAGTACGCAAGAGCATAGAATGTCCTGCTACTTGGGAAGATTTCAAGAAGAAATTCATGCAGAATTTCCTTCCACTGCAATTTCATGAGAAGGCTATCAAGCAATGGGATTTACTTCAACAACGGGATCGTGAGCCTATTCCACAGTATACAGAGCGTTTTTGGAATGCACTCCTATAGCTACGCATGCTTGAAGACGTACCAGAGACGACACATAAGCGGAAGTATATGTCTGGACTCCTTGGACATTACTACGCTGAAGTGAACATGTTCAAGCCTGCTACCCTTGAAGACGCCATCTCACTAGCTCACGACACTGAAGATAAGTTACGCGGAAGAGACAGACGACCACAGCAATTCCAAGCCAATGGTAATAATGGATCTAAACGATTCAATTTCAATTTTAGAAGGTTTAATCCAGGTCGTTTCTCATCACCATCTTTCCGCAAGAATTGGTCTAAACCACCTGCATTACCATCCAATGTCAATCCAAATCCTAAGCCTATTCCACAAGCAAATCCAAATGTACCCAGACTTCCAGCCATTGCAAATAATGTAACCAAAGCCAAGCCAATAGTATGCTATAAGTGTCACCAGCCAGGGCATCCCGCAGCAAATTGTCATTCAAAGAAGCCACCAGCACATATCAACTATCTTGGAGCCATGGACGAAGACGAGCATGAGGATATGCCAGATTTCACTGAAAATGAGGATGATACTACTACTACTTCCGACACTTTACTAGGTATGCCTACTCCACATTCATTGTTGACTATGAAATGTTTGGTGCATGGAAAGGAAAGAACTATCTTGCATGATGACGGTAGTACTCATGACTTTATTTCAGCAAAATTGGTAAAGGAATTGAAATTACAAACTGTACCTACGCATTATCGCATAAAAGCTGCATTTTTAGGCACTAGGTACAATGGCACACAAGAAGTACAAGATTTAGAGATTCAAATTGGTGCATACATTGAAAGAAGAAATTTCTTAGTTGTCCCATTACAGTCAAGCGACATTATTTTAGGAATGCCTTGGAGACACCAGCATTAATCCAAATATAGACTATTCCACGCACACAATGAATATTAATTTTCAAGGAAAATCTATTACATTATATGGTATGCATGCACCTAGTATTTTTCCACTGCTTTCGCATACTCAAGCAAAACGTGCACTACGCAAGAATACTAAATCATATCTCATTTGGGTGAATGAATTGCACGCAAAGGAAAATCATATGCATCCTAGGCATAAGGAATTTCTTGCATATTTTAAAGACTGTTTTGCAGAAGACCTACCACCAGGTTTACCACCTTCACATCCAGAAGACCATAAGATTGATTTAATCCCTGGCACACAACCACCTTGCAAAGCACCATATAGGCACAATCAAATAGAGCAAAAAGAAATCCAGAGTCAAGTTGAAGAATTACTAAATAGAGGCTTAATTCGACCTAGCAGTTCTCCATTCGGTGCACCTCTATTCTTAGTCAAGAAAAAGAATAATACTTATCGTATGTGTATTGACTACCGAGTATTAAATAAGATCACTGTAAAGAATAGGTATCCTATACCTAGAGTTGATGACCTTATGGACAAACTGCAAGGATCTTCTATATTTAGTAAAATTGACCTTAAGTCTGGATATCATCAGGTGAGGCTAGATAAATCCGACAAATTTAAGACTGCATTCAGAACACAGTTTGGCCATTGCGAATTCTTAGTCATGCTATTCGGATTGACTAATGCACCTGCTACTTTCAGTAGAATGATGAACGTATCTTTCTGAAATATCAGTATTGTGTGATTGTTTTCTTTGATGATATTTTGGTGTTTAGTCAAAGTGAAAAAGAGCATTATGAGCATTTATCATTAGTTTTTCAATTACTGAAAGAAAATCAATTGTTTGCAAATCCTGAAAAGAGTGAATTCTTTAAGACAGAAATTGAGTATTTAGGTCATATTGTATCAAAAGAAGGAATTAAAGTTGATCCTAAGAAAATTGATGCAATATTGCATTGGCCTATTCCTAAAAATGTACATGAATTACGCTCATTCCTTGGTCTTGCTAGTTTCTATAGGAAGTTTGTACGTAATTTTTCATTACTTGCTTTACCATTAACCAAACTTCTTAAGAAACGAATTGTTTATCAATGGACTGAAACTCAGCAGAAATCCTTTGACTTACTGAAGCGTGCATTAACTAATGCCCCAGTTCTACAGTTGCCTGACTTTAATAGACCATTCTTTCTAGTTGTGACCGATGCTAGCAGATCAGGGATAGGAGCCGTACTAATGCAAGACAATCATCCAATAGCATATTCTAGTTCTAAGCTGAAACCCTCTGAGCTGAAATATTCCACTTATGACAAAGAACTATTAGTAGTTGTACAAGCATTAAAACAGTGGAAACACTACTTAATGGGTTCAGAATTCATGATAAAGACCGACCAGCAAAGCATTAGACATCTACTTAGCCAACCCCAAATTTCTGACCGTCATATCAAATGGGCTTCCTTCATTCAAAGTTTTCATCCTATCATTCAATACCAACCTGGAAAAGAAAATGTAGTTGCTGATGCATTGAGTAGAAGACCTGCAATTCATAATATTTCTGTCATATCTTTTGATTCTTTGATTGCTATGAAAGATACATATCACCAGGATATTACTTTTCATTCTGATTGGCAAAAATTAGTTCAAAATAATTTCATTCCTGTTGATTCATTGTCATATAATGATGGATTTATATTTTATGAAAAGAGACTGTGTGTTACTATTCCATTCCGATCTTTTGTTTTGAATGAAATTCATTGTCCCCCATATCAAGGTCATAGGGTATCATATCTACAATACTCATGTTAACTGAAGATTTTTATTGGCCGCATATGGATGCAGATGTATCTAATTTTGTTTCTGAATGTTTGATTTGTCAAAGAATAAAGAGACATCATGGTAAACAATATGGATTATTAATGCCTTTGTCTATTCCATCTAAACCTTGGGAACATATTTCTATGGATTTCATTACTGGTTTACCAAATACTAAATCTAACCATGACATGATTTGGACAATTGTAGATAGATTTAGTAAGCAAGCATATTTCATTGCATGTAAGAAAACTTTAACAGCATCACAAGCAGCACAGTTATTTTTGAAAATTGTTTTTACTAACCATGGATTGCCAAAAGTAATTATTTCAGATTGTGACTCTAGATTCTGTAATAATTTTTGGATTACACTGTTTGCAAATCTAGGCACAAAGATTGATTTCTCATTTGCATTTCATCCAGAAACAAATGGACAAACAGAAGCCACAAACAACACTATTCTAGATCTTTTATGTGCATATACTATCTCTAAACCTCAGACATGGGACACTCATTTGCATTTATTATAGTTTGCATACAACAATACACTGCACACATCTACAAAGAAAGCACCTTTTGAAGTCATTTATGGATATAGATTATCTACACCTGTTGCATCTTTGTCTAATAGAATTCAGAGTGCTGATGATATTGCTACTATGCATAATAGTATTTTTGATGAGGTAAAGGATATGATTGCTAAAGCCCAACAATCATATACCAAACAAGCCAACAAGAAAAGACAAGCTATGAATTTCAAAGTTGATGATTATCTTTGGCTTAGAATAGAAAAGCGTAGACTGCAAAGTGTAGATAGACATCCAGTTGTCAAATTAGCTCCTAGATTCTATGGACCATTTAGAATCATTCATAAGATTAATGATAATGCATTCAAGTTAGAATTGCCATCTCATTGGAAAATTCATAATACATTTCATATTAGTTTATTGAGACCATTTAGAGGCCAATTACCTATCCACCCTGTTTATGAAAACCCACCTTTATTAGAGGAAGACACTGAAATACTTGAACCAGAAGCCATCATAGACACTGACTACATGACCACTAGAACTGGCCGAAGGTATTCTAGATATCTAGTTGAATTTAAGAACCATCCTGTAGAGGAAGCACAATGGATGCACGCTAGAGACTTAAATGCTTTCCCCACTCTGTTAGCTCCACATTGAGCTAATAGCAATTGAGGTCAATTGCTATCCCACCCCGGGGGTATGATGCCAGGAGGCATATTCCACGGTGGATTTCGTGAGGTTTTACGGTGGATTCCGTAAACTTAGATGACCAGGGCTCATACACAAAGAGGATTCTTTATGTGAGAAGTTGATGGGGACGCCTGTCCTTTTTGGGCGTTTCATTAATTTAGTGTGTACGTGGGTGATTCCATAGCGGGTGATTCCGCAAAATGCATATTAAATTAATAAACGTTTATGAGTTTAGAGTGCGCACTCGTAATAAATTAAGGTTAGGATTTATTTCTAACCAGTTGATTTATTTATGTAGCTGAAGACTGCTAGGTATTCACTTTTGTCAGTTTAATTGTATTATTTTACTAACGATTGTGAATGCTTCAGTTGATGTGTAGAGATAGTAGCAGTGGCGGAGGAAAGCATTGGAGTTTAGCGAGTATTCGACCTTTGGATTATATTTTGATAGGCGCCACGCCTATATTTTGTTATGTCTATTGAGACATCGATTATTGATTATTATTTTGTATGCGCCTATGCGCACGGATATGTTATTTCTATTTGGATATTGAGATTGGGCGTGCCAGACTCTATGGGTACCGTCCATTAGCTTTATTTTCATATTTTTGTAGAAAGCAAACTCAAAAGCTAAAAGCTTGTTATATTTTTGTAAATTGGGCTATTATTGAGCATGAAGATGGAAATATACATAAAATACATGCTTTGTGAAGCGCTCACACAAGGCATGGGGGGAGATTGAACCCAATTGGTCTCTTGCTTCTTGTCGTTCATGCTTTTACATTGTTTTTTGTGCAAAAAGGTAGAGTTCATTGTTCTTGGGGACCTTCCGGGATTCACTACGTGAGCATTCTGCGACCGATCTGCGCACCAGGACTGCCCTTTGTATCTTTCAACAGAGTGTGAGACAGAGGGTGGGTTGAGTGGAACTGGTGTTTCTTCAATCAATTATTGAGAGGTGAGAATTGAGGGAGTCAGATACATTTCTGTTCCCCTATGCACCCACGGAATGGGTCTCTGCCACCATCAGTACAGGACACGTCACTTTGTTCTGTACATTGCACTACAAGGCTCCTTGGCCTTTCTCCTTGCACCTATGCCAGATGGGTTGGACGCACTGATACACCATCAATTGTGCACCCTGGCATACTCCCCCGACACTATCCCTTTGTCGATTCCTAAACTAGATGTGAGATCTGGGTTCCATCATTATTTCCTCAAGTGATGTTAGTAATGGGGCAAGTGATTGTTCTTTCATTCCATTTGAGTGATCGTGAGTTGAGTGCAATATCCCTCGTCATCGACGAATTTTCTGCGATTCCTTCAACCAACTACTTCTGTGGGTGCTGCTGCGTGGTCCCTGCAATGAAGGATGTTGATGTGAGCTGTGAAGACACCTTGTTACCTCCTACAGTCGACAACGATACAAGACGTAACCTTGATCCTTTGTTTTCACGCTTTTTCATGTGAACGAACCCTACATTCCTTGGAACCTACATCCAACCTTACAGCCCTGTTTGTCCCTTTGAACTGCCCCTTTTTCCTTTTTACCAACCCCTATTTTGACAGATGGTTCTAAAGTTATTAATTTTTAAAGCACTTCCCGTATTATGGACGATTTTCCATGTGAACGCATCTTTATTGCTTTGGAGCCCTAATATGATGTGCCAACCCTATCCTACCCATTTTCCCTAATATTTTTCCTTTTTACACCCTATCCTTTTGATGCACGGTTTATCTTATTAATATTTGTGGGTTTTTGGGCCTTTTCGTGCCTATTTTTTACATTTTTCCATGTGAACATGCCCTATTTTCATCGGAATTCCAATTTAACTTGACATCCGTGTCCTTCCAGCCTCTCCCCCACTTTTTCCTTTTTCCTCCCCCCTCTTCTAGCTGTCAGATTTTTAGTTATTAACTTTTTCGAGTGTTTTTGGGTGTGTTTTTTGTGTTTTTCTCATATGAAACCCTCCCAATTTCTCCCAAATTGAGTTTTGATGCACCATCCCTATGAATCTCTTTCTTTTGGACATTTTTTCTTTTTACTATCCTCTATACTGGTGCATGGTTCTTCTCGTTTTAATTTTCGAGTCCATTTTCGAGTCCCTTTTTGGGGTTTTTCTCATGTGAACGCATCCTATGTTGATCGGAACTGTGTGTTGCCATGATAGGGTTGTTGGACACATTGTTTTGCACATTTTTCCTTCTTTCTGCACTTCGTTTCGAAGCGCAAATTTTGCGGTATTAATACACATATGTGTTTTCGGGCTTGTTTCTTGCGTTTTTCTCATGTGAACACCCTAATTTTTCTATCATCTTCTCCTTGTCTCCCGACACATTTTTCCTTCTTATGGTTTTTCGATCCGACGTACGGTTTGAGTTTTATTAATTTTTCTTGATTTTTGCCGTGTGGCTGTGTTTCTTGTGTTGCGCGTGAATGCCCCTATTTTTGGTTTTATGTGCCTCGGGACGCCTCGTCGTCTCGGTGCCTCGCGCATCACCGTCCGTGCCCCATCTGATCCTGTCGATGCAAATTTTTTTACTCCCGCCCGTATGCGCGAGGGACGGGGGTGCTCATTTTTACCAGTCATAACCAATTTAAAATTTCATTTTAAAAAAACAAAAAAAGAGAACAAAAAGAAGAAGGAAAAAACACAAACAACAAAATCATAACAATTTAAAAAATATAAACCCCCCCCCACAAATCACAATATCAATTTTTAAAAAAAACTTACACGCAAAACAATAATAAATAATTAAACAAAAAAACAACAAAAAAATAACTCATATTTAAAACAACAAAAAAAAGAACCAAACACAACAAAAAATAACAAACATTTATAAAACAAAAAAAATCAAATTTTATTTGATTATTAAAAATAACTCCCAACAAAACCAAAATAAAACAATAATTGAAATACCAAAAAAAGAAAAAGAAAAAACAAGAAAATAAAAAAAACAAAAAAACAACCATCGTACCTGTTTCTCCCCGCATGCCCGTGGTGTCCCTTACCACCTCCTCCCTGCGACTCTTCTTCGACTCCCTCCCTGCTGCCTCCATCTCCCTCGGCTCCCTCCCTCTCCGCGTCCTTCTTCTCCTCCCCCAGCCTCTCCTGCCTGCGCTGCCTCCTCCCTCTTCCATCGTGCGGCCTGTGCCACCCCCCGCATCTCCCGCTCTGCCTCCGCCTTCTTCCTCGCCCTGCTTGCATCCCTCCCTCCGCCGTCGCCTTCTCCTTCACCTGCACTCTCCTCCACCCTCCTGTCGCCCAGTCCGCCCTTCCTCCCTCTCTCTTGTGGCGCCTCTCCCACCGTGCCCTCCTCCACCCTCCTGCTGCCCAGTTCGCCCCCCCTCCCTCTCTATTGTGGCGTCTCTGCCACCGCGCCCTCCTCCACCCTCTTGTTGCCCAGTCTGCCCTCCCTCTCTACTGTGGCGCCTCTCCCACCGCGCCCTCCTACCACCCAGTTCGCCCTCCCTCCCTCTCTCCTGTGGTGCCTTCTCCCCCACCCTCTTGCAGCCCGCGCCGCCTGCACCTCCCCTCCTCCCTCTCCTCCACCACCTACTCCCGGCCCCGCCACCTCCTCCTACCGCCCTCCTCCTCCCCACCTTCTTGGTCCTGTCCCCCCTCCTACCTTCTTGGAAACCCCTTCTTTGTCCCCCCCACTATTTTTACCCCCCCCCCCCCCCCACATTTGGCCAACCTACCCCCAGTTATCCTAACCCCTAACCCACCTCCAGTCACCCTAACCTACCCCCAGTTACCCTAACCCTTAACCCACTAACCCTAGTCACTTCTCCCCCTCATAGCCCCTTTTTTCACACACCCCTCTCCACCCATAGAAACCCTACCCTCTCCCTTCCTTGTTCCCACGCCGTGCGGTCTATCTTTCGGTGTGCGTATGTGTACGGGTGAGTTGCTAGCGAGCGTTCACGCGCGATGACGTGTCTTCGATTTTACCGGTGGAGGTGTGTTGCAGTCAGCCGTTCACACGCAGTCATTTTCAGTTGTTCATACATAGCTCGGGTACCGTCTTTTAATTTCAAATTTCGAAAAACACATAAAAATAAACATAAAACACCAAAAAACTTCAAATTTTCATTATAATTCATTTAAACTCCAAAAAAAATACAAAAATTTTCCTAAAAATTTTCCAACATTTTTGAAATCATTTGCAATAGTTTCCAAAATGGAAATTCAAGAAACTAAATTGTAGAAAATTTAAAACTTCAAAATTCTTCCAAAAATACATGTCAAATGAGCAAAATTCATTGAAAATTAGTAAAAATTCAAAAATATTTTCAAAAAAATTCCAAAAATTTTCACAAACCCCCTTGCCCCTTTTGCCAATAATTTCTTAATTGAAAATACTTCCATAAATGGCCAAAGTATTATTTGAAGCCAAAATCCTAAGTTTAATACTTCACCTCATGAAAATTCATTTTAAAATCCAAAAATCAGCTGAAAAATCATGGATAAATTCAAACACATTGTTGACACTTGTTGGATTGCTGAAATTACACCCTTACACTTCACAACATATTCATGTGTCCTATATCCTGTTTTAATCATTTTTTAAAAAAAGAAGAAAAAAAATGTAAAAAAACAAACAAACAAAACCAAACAATATACACAATACAAACACACCTAAAATACAATTAAACAAAAATCAATAATAAAAAGAAAAAAATAATAAAAACACTAAGGTGCTTTATTTTTTCTAGTCAGTGGTTTTTGCTTTTTTGACTGGATTCTTTGCATTTGGGACTACTCAGTATGCCTTCAGTCTTTCGCATATACACCCCTACTAGGTATTTATTTTTTGAGCTTTATTTCTTTTGATTATCCCTTAATCACAATTAATTGTTAAAATGAAATTTATCCACCCACTTTTCCATGTGCGCTCGCGCTAAACACACAATGTTTTTAATAATTTAAAATCAACCAGTCGTTCACTTTGCACGTGCTACGTGCGCTTCAGAGGCACTTTAATTTTTTTTAAAAAATGAACCAGCCATCACAAAAAAGCACGCGTTGACAAAAAAACGCTCCACATCACCATTGATTTCTAATTAATGAATTTGCATTTAGAGATCCCAGTCTGGGTATCGCAGTCCGGGTTTCGTTAAAGCACCATTTCACCCTAATAAATTGTAATTAAAATTTTAAGAATGAACCGCTGTTTTCTTATCAAGGTTTATAATCTAATAAAATTTCACCCATTGTTAATAGTTTCTTAAAATGAACCCTTCATTAAAACCATTACCCCTCACTGCACATTTTTTTCTACCCCTTATTAATAAACACGCTTCATGGGATGGGCACGTAAAGTCCTCTAAGTTGAAATTGTTGGTCAAAGTTATGGTTAGGTCTTGATTAGATTTTTAAGGTATTATGGTTTGTTTATGTGATACGATTACGGGTGCGGTTTGTAGTTTTTTTTATTTTTTGCCTGATACGGGATTTTGGATGCCTGCTTGTTGCATCGCATGAAGTTTTCGAGCGCATATGTGTAGAGGTCATGCCGACTTTTTTCTAGGATGTGGGTTGTTTGGGATGGTCAATTGGTTAGTTACGTCTGTGTGTATACTTCTTTTGATTGATTTCTTTTTGATAGCTATTTGGTTATTTTGCAGGCATTCTTTGTGATTATTTGTGTTTTGTGTTGTATATGTTTTTCATCTGAATGGCGCCTCATGCTCCTCCTCCTATCCAGTATGTCCCGTTGATCAGTAGGGATTATTCTTCCCTACTGGCTTTTGAGCCTATATCGAAAGCAGGACTTGTAGCTTTCGTGGCTGCTTCACTCCCTTTGATTCCAGACGATCCATCCCTGTGTGATGAGTTTCTTGCATCATATAGTAAGAAATCGGGCTTGGTTTGTGGTGCTTCCATGGTATTGACACCCCGAGGGTTAGGGAAGGCTTTGTCTCTTCCCTACAAAGGAGAACCCTTTGTTACAGCCATACAATTATTCTCCAATGATGAGATTCTCAAGCTATTATAGAAGCAGACCAAAGAGGTTCTGGATGTCAAGAAAGTGATTAACACTTCAAAAGTGTCTTTTTCCATGATCACTGATCCTCTTTGGAAGTTAGTTTGCCAATTTTTCCAAGACAGCTTTATGCCTACCAAAACACCATCTCATTATTTGTCTAAGGAACTCTTCACAGCTTCCAGGATGGTGTTAAAAGGGGTTGCCATTGATTGGAGTACTTACCTGCTTACGAAGATGGACCAACATTTTGTCAGAGTGACCAGAGGGAATGTCACAAATGTCACTTATGGTTCCTACTTATATGCTTTCTTGACATACTCAGGCCTTAAGAAGGGTGTGCTATCACCTCCTCCATCTGATCCAGTACCTCCCTCTCCACCTTCAGAGGATTCAGAACCTATTGACATAGAGAATCTTGATTCCCCTCCTCCATTGGTCATTCAACGGAAGCACTTGAAGCGTGTGGCAGATAAAACTCCCGCAGTCATTCCCTCAGTAACAGTTCTTGCTACTTCTAGCAGTGACCTCCCTGCTTACCTCACATGTAACAATTTATTCCGGGCACATAGAGAGGGTTCTTTGGAAATATCAGTCCCTTCACTGAATAGTTTAGTGTCAGGAGATGCCATTCCATTCCTTTGTAATGACATCCAGAGTTTGATTGAACTCTTAGTGACAGCTTGTGTTCAACAGTTATATGCTTCTTTCTATGAAGAATTGATGCAATCCAAAGACTAGTTGTATAAGGCAACCTCAAAGTTAGCCTCTGCTAAAGACACTCTTGCTGATCTGTTTAAGTAGATGGAGCAACAGAACCAAATGATTGAGACCCAGAGAGAAGAAATATTTTCTTTGAAGATTCAATTAACAGAAGCTTATTCAGAGGTCACTAGAGTTTCGAAGGAGAAAGAGAGAATGTCTAAAGAAGCTTAAGAGTTTAAGACTCTTTTAGATACAAAACTGTCAGCTTTGCAGACTGCTCATAATACATTGGAATCACAAGCTTCCCAGATTAAGCAATTGCAGGACAAACTGGCACAGCCACGGTCCATTCCTCCAAGCCCCAATGTTCCTATGATTCTTGCAAGACTTAGTAGTTCTCCAGAGATAGGCCACATTGTGTCCATTGTTTCAAGATAAAGTGGAAAGATTGTAGTCCAGGATGGATTTGTTATGGTCTACATTTGAGCACTTTCAAGAGTATGTTCCTCCGGACCATTCTTTCTTTGTTCACTATCAGTTTGCAGAAGTTGGCCTTCTATATGAAGCTCTCAACGATGAATCTTTCTCTTCCAGAGGATGGTTGGAGTGGGGCTTGGTCTCCTGATTTGCAGACAGAAGTTGTTCGTATAGTCTTTGAAGATTCTATGATGACGGATACCATGTTGCTATCTTACATGTATCTACGAGGTGATCTGTTGATTTCAGATGATGTATATTTGGCTTGGTATGTGGGAGATGTCGTTTTGCAAGCTATCTTATATGTCAACTATTTGGAGTTGAGGATAGATGACATGTTCTAATGTTATTCTTCTAAAGTGGCTACTTGCCCTGACACTTCATGGCATTCAATGATTGATTCTGTGGTTCTGAATCAACGTCAGAATATAGCTTCTACTTATGTGTAGAGCACTAACCAACTAAGGGTGGATCTCCTAGCTTATCTTTCTAAGAACCATCCATTTGATTCATCCTTCTTTGATGCCTACCAGAGATGATCTGTTTCAGGTCCCTTTATTCCTAGCCTATTGTACTATCAACAAATGGCCCATCGCTATGATACTTATCTTTTCCTTTATCAATCCAACTCAACAGCTATCTTACCTCTCTTTTTCCAATCTCAGGGTTTTCCTCAAATTCATATATTTACCTATTCTTCTTTCATCGAAGATTGAGTCTTTTCTCCTTCTCTGCCATGCCCTTCTCCATCTATTCATATACCTTCTACTTTTCATGCTTATCAATTGACACCTTTCCTAACTGATTCACTTAAATTTTCAGCCACTCCTTTAGCTTATTCCTCCTTTTATGATTTTGTCCACCCATCTCTTCATCCTCTTTTACTTATTCCACTTCCATCTCCTGCCACTTCTATTTCTCAACCCCCTTAGTTGGTTAGTGGGTATGAAGGATTTGATCAGCAGATTCCGAGAAGAAGAGGATGGAGCTCGACTGATTCTCTCACGGGACCACATATTAACTGGCCACTAATTCCAGGGGATTGGACAACTGCTAGTCAAGCATACCAGAATTACGTCCATTTTGCTCAACAATATTCACAATCTCTAGATCCGTCAGTGAGATTGACAGCTCATTTTTCTTGGTATCTAGCATATATGCATAGGCATTCCCATAACGATCAAAAGGCCATTCCAAAGCTTTGTATGAATGTCAATGTTAACATTGATTCCCAACAGTTGGATGTCCTATATTTTCATGCCCTATGTTTACCTGGCAGATACCTTGTTTTGCTAGAAAGGATGTGCTGCCTTCATTTCTTTCAAAATCCTCAAAAGACATTTGTGGATGAGTCCTTACCCATGGATTATTTTCGTAATCACCAAGCCTTCAAAAGAGATCACCTTCATTGATTCCTTTGCAATGTGTTTTGGATGATTCTTAATGATATATATCTCTTTTTGGAGGTTCAGATGGTTGGGTTTATGTGTGTGTTGTAATAATCTTATGTGATGAGTTCGTACTGGTTGAATAATTTGTTCAAGAGCTCTTTTCAAACTATTGATGGTGATGGTGGATGGCAAGCCTGGAATGTTGAAGAACCTCTTATATCCTTTACAAATTTCTTATGACTTTCAATTGTTTATCAGATGAGTTAATGAATAACGAAGTTTTCCTTTAGTAGTATTTTTTTTCTAGAGATACAGGTGATAAGTTGGGGTCATGGTTTGGAGAGATTATTGAAGATACTAAAGAAGATCAAAATTGAGATCTTTAGTGAACTTATATTCTTCTTTTCCTAAGGTCGCGAGGACGCTTCCTTTCTAAGTGTGAGGATATGGTGAAAATGGAAAAAGACTAAAATTTTGACTGATTTTTGTTGATTTCGAGGTTTGAATGATTGATTTTTGATGGATTTAGAGTGATGTATGGTTGTTAATGGAAGTGTTTAAGAGTGTTTTGGATGATATTGATTATTTTTTGGAAGTTCATGATGATTTTTAGTAAAAATATGAAGCTCTGTGAGGTTCTGATTGGTTCTGATACCTTCTGTATAGCTTCTATTTTTGTTTTGATTTTCTTTTGTATAAAGCATGGATCGATGATTGATGGAGATTGAAATATTTTAAAGGTTTATTGAATAGTTTTTTATAGTTTTGAATGGTTTTAGTATGAATTATGAGGATTTGATATTCTCTGATGACATTCTATAACCCTCTGTAAACCTTTTGTAGAGCCTATGTATCTGCTCTGTATCTATTCTGTATCTGCTCTGGTCCTATACTGTACTGTTCTGTAGATCTTCTGTAAGTGTTCTATAGAATGTATGTGTGACTTTGGAAAAGTTTTCTAACTTTTGGAAAGAATGAATCTAAGTTCAAAAGAGCTAAAACAAATGGAAGAAGCAGCTATTGAAGACTGAAGAAGAAGACCGGAGTGATAGTGACAGTAGTGAGCTATGAAGAGACACTGTAGTGGCTCTGGTGTCTCTTCCAATCAGACATACCTCTTGGGAGGTGCATCCACGACCTAAGAAGGATTATTGAGAGTCATTATTAGAGTATTGTAGTGAGGAGATGATGTACTATATATATATATATATATATATATATATATATATATATATATATATATATAGAGAGAGAGAGAGAGAGAGAGAGAGAGAGTCAGAGATAGTCAATTCTATCAAAATAGTGTAACTGTATATGAGAGATTGAGAGAGAGAACTATGAAGACATTGAAGATGAATACTATGTGATTGATTTCCATTAAAAAATGGTGTATTCTTTTATATTCTTTGTTATATTGATGGATTCTATGAAGATGTTGAAGATTATGGTTGATTCTATCAAATCTGTGGGAGTTATCTACTATGATGCTGCGTGAAGAATTGATGCTTTCTTTGTTTTGACCATCAAAAGAATGAAATAAAATCTTTTTGATGTTACAAGATAGATTTTCTTGCAGTAGAATCTCCTTTTCCTTGGTGTTCCTCTTGGGGCTCCATGATGGTCAAGTAGATCAGATTGCCAAACCATCTGCCTGTACATAGTCACATCCTCAATCAGCCCCAGTGCTCGTGTCTAACTTTACATTCTAATCAAGAGGTGTATCTAGTGGTTTGCATTCAACCATGTTGTACTTCTTCAGCATTTCCATGACATAGTGCTTCTGCATCAACCATAAACCATTTTCAGCCTGTAACCATCTCAATCCCCAAGAAATACTTCAAATCACCTAAGTCTTTTATGTCAAATTCGGTTTTCAACATCTTCGTTACATGATGTATGACCAAGTCATCATCACCATTGATTATCAAATCATCAACATATATGACCATCACTACCAAGCCACCGTCAGTATTTTTCGTAAATAGGCTGTGATCAGCCCTACCATTAGCAAATCCCACGCTTTGCATGTAGTTGTTGATTCTTGCATGCCAGGCTCTTGGAGCCTGTTTCAGTCCGTACAATGCTTTTTTCAGCCTACAGAAATAGTGTTGAGAATCAAGGTGTGCATACCCTTCCGGCTGACCCATATAGACATCCTTTGCCAAGTCACCATTGAGGAATGCATTCTTCATGTCTATCTACTGTAATTTCTAGACTCTAGTAGTAGCCAAAGCAATCATAGTGCGTATGGTTGCCATCTTGGCAATAGGGCTGAATGTTTCCTCATAATCAAGTCCATATTGTTGGGTATACCCCTTATCAACCATCTTAGCTTTGTACCTTTTCACACTGCCATCCGACCTGCATTTGATTTTACAGACCCATTTGCAGCCAATGGTCTTTTTCCCTTCAGGCAGTGGCACAAGATTCCATGTTTTATTTTTGGCCAAGGCATTCATTTTTTCATCCATAGCTGCACACGAGTTCTCATCTTTTACTACTTCAACATATGTACCTAGTTCTTTGATCTCCATCACTTTTGTCATGTAAGCATAATGCTTTGCAGAGCAGGCACTGTACATCAACCTGTCAACATGATATCTGACCCTTTGCGAGCATCTAGGCTGTGATGCACTACTTGATTTCCCTCTCCCATGAGGCGGAATGTACTTGTTTTGCCTAGTACCAGGTGTATACACAGTCGGAATACCAAGTTCACTGTTTAGACTATCAGTTGAGTCATAGCCTGAAGTCATCATGCCAGGTGTCATCACACTAGATAAATCATCAATGACTTTTCCTTTTCCTTTGTTGTCCATTACATCATATCTCCCCCTCACTGACATAGTAGTGACAGTGGACGGTGAGCCAAAGCTTCGCAATCTCCCTATCCATGGAGATATCGTCTGACCACTAGGACCTATCATAGCAATACATCAACCTGTCAACATGATATCTAACCGTCTGCAAGCATCTAGGCTGTGGTGCACTACTTGATTCCCCTCTCCCATGAGGTGGAATGTACCTGTTTTGCCTAGTACCAGGCGTATACACAGTCGGAAAAACAAGTTCACTGTCTAGACTGTCAGTTGAGTCATAGCCTGAAGTCATCCTGCTAGGTGTCATCACACTAGATAAATCATCAATGACTTTTCCTTTTCCTTTGTTGTCCACTACATCATGTGTCCCCCTCACTGACATAGTGGTGTCAGTGGACGGTGAACCAAAGCTCTGCAATCTCCCTGTCCATGGAGATACCGTCTGACCACTAGGACCTATCATAGCAATTGTTAACCCTCAAACGAACGAAGGTGAAAAATCCAGAAAAGCTAAAGCAGAAGACAAAGGCCAAGGCAAAGTGAAACGGAAGACAAAGATGCACAAGGAGAAAAGTCCTAAATAAGGGAGAAAGGCGCACAAAGAAAAGTGCAAGTCAATACTTTTGTAAAATAGCGCTACCACATCACGGTTTAATTCAAAGAGCACCGCGCTCTCACCCATGCAATTTGTAAATGTAGACGGGCGATGGAAAGGAAGCTAGGAAGATAGAAGGACAATGGGAAAAAGGGCCCACGCCACGGCCAGTCATGTAAAAAAGGGGATAAGGGGATGACCGCCCAAAAGGAATTTAGGATTTTGTATATAAAGTTGGAAAGTGAATGAGAAGCTCATTCTTGTGTGTGGCCAAAAGTGGGTCTCCTCCTCTTCTTCTTCTTCTTCTTCTTCTTCTTCTTGCTTGCTTGAGCTTGTGCTTGAGAGAGGGAGTGTGAGAGTATGAGGGAGTGAGTATGTGAGGGTGAGGGATCGGGGAGGAGAATCTCTCCATCTTCTTCTCTCTTCTTCTCTTCTCTTCTCTTCTCTTGTCTTGCTCACGGTGATGGAGCTTGGAGTGTGGAGCTTGAGGATGGAGCTTGCTTGAAGCTTGCACTTGGATCGTGGAGCTATCGAAGTGTGCGGGAGAGGAGGTAACTCATATTGGCATGGCGGTAAGCTCACTACACCCATAGATATGGATGGTGTGTTGGCTATGTGAGAGGTAGCCATTAGTGCTCGGCTTGGAACGCTTGAAACAATAAGCCGTCCGTGGGTCTTGGCGGTTGAGTGAAAGCTCCCACATTTTGGTTTTGCTGTCGGGACAACGGATTCAAGCCTTGAGCGCTTGCGTGCTTTGAAGAGGTATTCGATCTCCTTAGCAAGTAGGTTTTTGTTGATTGGGACTTGGGAAAGTATGATGGAGTAGCGTAGGTATTTTCCTTATGATTTTTTCTTACATTTAGGAAGGATAGGAACAAAACATTGGAGCAAACAGTAGGGTTTTTTGTTGCTGTATAATAGGCTAAAACAGGGAAAAGAAGGGCTAAAAATGAAAATTTGGATTAAATGTTAGTAAGGGGAGCAAGATTAAGGTGAGTATAAGCCTAGGCAAGGTGATAAGGGGCCAGGAGTGGCAAGAAAGGACACATTGTGCATTGCAGGGTTTGAGGAGAGCAGGAGAGAGTGAGAAAGCTTCCTCGCGTAGATCCGCTTCAATCTCACCATCCGGGAGTTATTTGCCCAGCCCAGGTAATTCTACACCTTCCTCTACATGAGTAGGTTGGATCTGGAGTTGCTCAACTAGGGGGAAGGCCTCTAACGCTCGGTGTGGAAAATTTCGTGAAGTCTCGCAAAAAAACGTGCTGCGCTTGGCGTGTCCAGGCGACTGCGATTCTGGGCTGAGTCCCAGAATCGGCCCTCGGACTGCTTGGCCATTCGGCCCTCGGCCCACTACCACTTGGACCACTTGACTCGGCCCAGTACCACTCGCACCACTTGACTTGGCCACTTGACTCGGCCCACCTGACTCGGCCCACTTGACTTAGCCCTCGGCCACTCGACCCTCGAATAGCCACACTCGGACTGGCCGAATTTTTCATTCGGACCACTTACATTCGGCCCTTTCTACTCGGCCCTTGGACGGGTTGAATCGGGCATTCGGCCCCTCCAATTCGGACCTGTTCGACTGAATTTAGATTTTTTCAAATTTAATGTATAGACCCTGAAACTGACCGAGAGACCAAATAGAGCCGAAACCATATCATAGATCGATCAATGGGCTGAAACTTAGAGCAAGTAGTTCAAAATTTGGCTATAAATGATCTTTCAAATCACGTATGGCATTTATGGACGGCCCTACAGGTAGGGGGGACTGCCCCCCTCCCCCTTGGACCCCCGCAGAGGGGGCTCTATCCCCTCCGCACCTCCCCCGAGTGGGTTGGAGAGAAAATGCGCGCCGTGACAGGTTCTCCAAAACAGACCCTAATGTAGTAATGGCTCTACACGAGCATGGATTCTCACTGGCAAAAGAGCAACCAAAAGCTTGTATCCGAACAAAGACAAATGGAGACCCTAGAACCTCAATGGGCCCATCTAGCCAACAAGGGCAAAAAGGCCACACTGCAAAAACACATATGTGTTGCATTCGGACTACATCTAGTTAAAGCGAAAAGCAACAATATCAAGTTACAATAGCGAGAATGACTAGATATGACAATCGTGATGATAGATGCTTCTTGAATAGCACTGCACTGATGATCCAAGACATCAGTGGAGAATCCACATTTGGTCGTGCAGTTGGAGACTCAAGGGCATTTGTCAAAAGGCTTAAATTTACAAGCCAAGACCTGGAAGATGAAGACATAGTACCACTTGCTTATCTTAGGGTCAAACTCACTGCGAAAAGAGAGCATACTATCGATGCTTTGATTGATGAAGGAGCAGATTTTAATATCTTGACCTATCACACCGAGTAATGCAACTCTTAGCCCTTACGGGGGACACCCACAAGCACTCATAGGGAAGTGCAAAATCCTTGCAATAATTGAAACTCAAAGCTTGCCTATCATATTTCATGTTCCTCCAAATAGTGCTAATTGCGAGAAGGGAACCCTCCTTGGAAGACCCTTCAAAAGGGCGATCAATAGTGAGGCCGACTATGTAGCACAGAGGATACACCTGACACTATTGGGTGTGAGGATAGTCAAAACCTTCAACAAGAGTGACCTCATCGAACCTCAAGGGAAAGGCAAGGAAGGTGCCGACATAATAATTAAGCCTGCTAACGAGAGCAAGGACTTGTTGGAAGAGTTGATACAAGCATAGGTCGAACAACGAGAACTAGTGAGTGAGGCCATGCCTGAAACAAGAAGGTCAAGAGGCAATGCCAAGGATGGGCTTTGGACTTACAAATATCGTAGAAGACCCCAAAAGAAGCCCAGGCCTTATAGACAAAGGCATCAATGGAGGGTCAACACAACACCACAATGGATATCCAAAGCGTTGCTACGTGCTCAAGGGTATTACACAGGTAACCGATGGATTTGGGTACCAAAATCCCCTGCTAAACCACCTCTATCAGCTGAAGGCGAGATTGTATCAAAAGCAATGAGGCATAGGAGGAAATCTAAGAGAAACTCCAAGTCTCGAGGCAAGAAACCAAACATGAGTGTTTGAAAGAAAGAGCCTCAGCCTAGCATGCTTAATAAGCAGATGTCATATGTAACCATTGAGCGTGCACAAAGACCATTAGTGCTCAAGGAGCTTTTGACTTCCCAAGAGCATAATGAGCACTAGAGGCACAACGCTACTTGTGAGAAGGCTGATTGCTCAACAAAGAAAATGGCACAATCATCTAATAGCCTCAAGCAAATCTTCGAGCCAGTGTCAAAGCCACTTAGGAGTCCCAAGTTTCCTGCACCCTCTTCCCCTAAACGAACATAGGAAGCACAACAGCAGTCGTCAAGGGCGGTTGCTCAATCCCAATCTCTATCTCCATCTAAGCTTCCAAATGTCCAAGAAGTGGGACATGACACCATCCGTAGCTCTCGGCCCAAGGATATGCCTGTGCAACCTAATGTGACTAGATCAACTCATGCTCTCGATCTACATAGGTGAAGGCTCAAAGGGCAATAAAAGACACGACCACTTCTGATCGCCCTAGGGACTTGACACTACAATCCACCAAGGGTAGCCGGCCTAGTGGACTAGCCGCTACTACTTCCAATCAGGGATCACAACAGTCATAGCCCTTGGCCATGACAATGCCCCCTGTGGAACTTGTCCTTAGCAGTTCACCCGTGGAGGAGGTGCCGCAACTAGCATCCTTGATAACTCGAGCACTCCCAAAGTGCTTAAAGCCTAAGTTGGAATTGACTGAAAAGCTGGACTCTCCAAAAAGAGAGGTGGTTGTACCCTCTCAACCTAGCAAGGCTGTCCAACTGGGTGCAGCTACGTCCCATGAGGACACACCAGAGAAGGGGAAAGCCAAGGCCCAACCAAGCACATCAATGGCTGACTTAGTTCAGGGTCCTGAGTCATCAAGTTATGCACCTTCACTGACCAAGAAAAAGAGGAGAAAACAACAAAAACAATAGCAGTTATAGGTGGTTGTGGACCCCAAGAACATTGAGACCAGGAGTGCTGGAGAGCTGACGAATAAAGCATCGAGTCCATCCACCAATGAACCCATTGATGTCTCTCCTAATAGTGATGAAACCTCAGACACATCCGTGTGCTCTGAAAAATCAAAGCAGCCGTTACCATCAATGGTTGCTTCTAACACTCAATCCATCGACAATAGAACTTTCATTGACCAATCAAGAGTGGATACAACGTTGTCACAACAGGGTGACAAATTTATACCAGTCACATCTAAGGAGAACCATGACGCAATAACAAAGCCTCATGAGAAACATGGAAACCCCGAGAGCATGAGCAATCTTAGTGTTGACCAATCTTGCTCATCTAGGCCTGAGCCCCCAGCTCTACTAAAGCCTAGGGAAACTCCTAGAACCTTGCATGAGATAGCAACCGAGCAAGCCTACGTTGAACATAGAAGTGTCCGAGAATGCTTAACTGAGTTGGATGCTAAGCTCAAGGTGTTCGCACGTGTCTACATCCTTGCAGATATGGGCGCATTCCCGAAGGAGCAGCTTGGAGAATACTTGTCATTTTCCCTATCTTGGGAAGAGCAAGAACATCTTAACGAGCACTATGCAGGCTCCTGCATGAATGCATGCGACTCACTAGTCGACGAACTATGCTTAAATGTAACATTCAATGATGTGCTTTGCAAACCAAATCTTTTAGAGATAAAGCAACTAAAGCGACAATCAGAGGGTCAAAGTCAATTTGAACAACATTGGTTTGAAAGCCGCGTCGCAATGGCTGAACTAGGAGCCCGAATTATGACAGTCTCAAAGGAGTGATTGGCCAAATGGCAGTCTCAATGAGACCCAACCTATGTGGCACCAACTTCCTTTTGAGTACTAACTGCCATTTGGGGTACGGACTTAGCTGAAACTAGCCAAGAGAACTCTTTGGCTGATAAGGTTCTCACTGAGGAGGAGCTACATGTTGCAAGTAGACTCGGACAAGGTACCATGATACTTGACGTTGCAAAATACCTGACGTTATTAAGAAGGCTACCACGAGTACTGGATGCATGTGCCACACTCTAGTACAATCCTGAGTTCTACAATTGGTTTTTATCTTCATGAAGTGACATGGATTTGTAATCATGTACATAAATAAACAATGAATGTTGTGACCTTGAATATATAATATCAACACACACAAGGGTGTGACAGGATAAGATCCTCAGTCCTCCTCTCACCACACATTTAGAAGTTATGTGACCTTTCCCGCCTCTAGGTAGAGGGCATGCAACCCTCATTACCGCTATAGGAAGCCTTGACCAACATCTCTGATGGTGTAGATAGGATATCGTCCCTTTCTATACACCTTTCCCCCTTTCTGGTCTATCCTTCCAAGGATGAGCCCTGTCCCACTCCATGACAACCAGTCCACACAACTTAGCATAATTCAAGATCTGCTCATGACTGGAGGCAAAACGAACATCATCATGGGGGCCATCCCTCTACAAAAAACATTACATGCCTCACCTCTCCCCTCCTCATCATATGCACTTGATAGCCCACTATATAATCCCTTCCATGCGAATAGTTTTGTCCTGACTCAAGGCCTAATCCTTGGTTCACATTTTGCAGGTCCCCCTACAGTAGTCAATATGGAGCACCCGGTGCAGCTGGCTTGCAAGGACGCTATCTGCCTCGTCAAAGGGAGCACGCAGTACAAGCTCCTCTGGCGGAACGCTATGTATCTACCCTTAAAAGGTATGCAATGAAACGAGGCCCCAAGCGACACCGCCCTGGATGTAGGCCAAAAAATCCATAGGTAGGGGAATAAAAGCTTAAGGGAGCACACAAGGCGTGGCAACACCGGTTGTGCGGGCCCCCAACAGATGCTCGGGCACCAAGTGCTCGAACAAAGGCCATCCTGCCATAACTTTTTGTCTTTTAATGGTTAAAGGGGTAGGCTCCCCACATGTACACACTTTCCTTACCTATTGCTAATATATGCCATGTCTTTAACAAGCACCGGAATAGGCATCGCAATCAGCATCATAGGATTTTGATATAGTAATATCTTGACATGATTGCATTTGTTTGTTGTACTTGACGCATGTGACTTGCATATACTCTCATGAAGTGACAAGTGGATGCAGGATGACACAGGTCTTCGTGCAAACGTGTTCAATACCTAAGTCATCGCAAGACCACCAATCTCACAAACAACCATGATAAAGCCACGCTGCCAAAAGCGAAAATCACCCTTGCGAGTGTCCACATTGCATGGCCCAAAGCATAGTCATAGGATATGCTCTCTTTCTGGGTCAAGCTCTACAGTTGGTTCACGACAGTTGTAACCTCAATTGTACTGACATCGCGTGTCGCAAAGAGGTTTGCAATATCTCAAGTGTATCTCCCCATCTCAACAGTTGCTTCTCTACCAACGAGGCTAGGGCACAATCATCACTGTAATATCCATTTCTTGAGCCTTCGAAGCTTGGCATTTCCCAACCCATTGAAAGGCTGATAGCCTCAACATATTGCAATGGTTGTACTCAGGCAAGGCTAAAAAAAAAGGGAGAAAAGAGAAGAGAAAGAAAGAAAGAAAGAAAGAAAGAAAAAAACATAAGAAAAAGAAACAAAAAAGACAACAAAAAAGGAAAAAAGAAAAGAAAAGAACGAAAAGATAAGAAGCACCCACAATCACAGCACAGCACCTAGGGGTCCTCAAACTAGGTGCATCCAGTGACCTTGGTCGACTGGCTCCGTCTCTAGTCCCCTAGCCCCTTAGCATCACCCACAACTGTTCAGGGCACATCAAGGGCAGGACATACCTAGGGAGCTTGTCTCGCCTATGGTTAGACTTGTCACCCTGACCCATTCACACAATTCCCTCTTGCACCTTGCCTTAATACCATTGCAATCAATTGTGGTAAGCACCGCACGAATGGCCATGAAAAGTACACTGTCCTCATCACGTAGATCCAATAGCTACCAGCTACTAAAATCACAACAAAACCCCTGAAATTTATCATTTTCATGGAGGCACATATTCAATGGTTGGGAGGCCGCTGCTGCTATGATGCTCATTTATGGCTGCTGATGCTCTCTCATAGCCCGATCTATGATCTCCTCCACCCTAGAACACTTGTTCCATCAGCCTCTAGCATCCACCTCCTTCCCTTTCTTCCACAAATCCATACATGCGAATAGCCTCCAAGAGGAGAGAGGATAGAGGAGAGAGAAAGACTAAAAATAAAAAATTGGATTTCCTCCATGAAAATCATTGTGCTTACAACCAAACGAAGCCCTGAGGGAGTAGATCAAGAATGTGCAGTCCGTTCTTGATTATGTCTAGCATCGGAGAGGTACAAATCTCAAGAAAAATGGGAACCCCCTCCTCAAGATCGGTTTTTTGGATTTTCTTTCATTAATTAAGGTTAAGATTTTAATGTTTAAAATATCTAGTTCATCTCTTTGTGTTTAGACTACAACCAAAGTGGATTTTTCACTTTTGGAGGGGCAAAAAAGCTGGGATTCAAGATCTGTCAGGCCGAAATCTATAAACATGGGACCTACCATATAGTTTTTGGTTTCGTGATGTCGAAATCTATAAATATGGGACTTACTATGCACTTTTTGGCTTCCGAATCATGTAGATGCTTCATAATGCAAAACCTTGTGGGGATTAAATGAGGATTAAATGAGGAGTCAAACGGACTCTGATCGACGAACCGAGATTTGCATTGGGTTTCTAGCATCGAACTTCATCTAGAAAAACTCTAGCTCATTAATTCATAACTATTTCATTTTGCATGAAAATTTGGTCTTTGATACCTCCCTGCCACTTTTCTACTCTGAAAATGGGCTTCAACGCTTCAAAAAAAAGTCTCAAAATTTATCTCTCACACACTAAGCATAGATCCTAATTTAAATGGTCACGAATCATCCAATGAGCCAAGGTCTTTCTCTATCATCACATCCACATCTCTGATTCTATCTTGAGCTTCTATAGGCTCCTTTAGAGTTTCTTGGTAAAATTTCTGTAGTAGACTTCCCTCTTGATTCATGAAAGTCTCACTATCAGAAGGCCCCTCTAGCACATCCAATTCTGTTGAGGATATGAGTACTCTCTTGCTTTGAGGTGATTTTGAGTAAGCATCAATTAAAACTTGTTTAATACCTCTATCAAAGATCAAACAATTAGTCCATATGTCGACTTAACAACCAGATTGCAAGATCCATGGCCTTCCTAAAATCCTACTTTAAAGTTGGATCTCATTAGCGACCACAAGATAGGGCAACTTAGCTTGTCGAATCCACAAACTGATCTATACAAATAGAAACCATAAAGAGCATCAAGCTATGACAAAGAAAATATGCAACAAAGCACAAACATAGCTCTCACCCTATCCTCCCTAACAAGCTCAAAGCATGAAGTCCACGAGGGATAGGCTGGGTAGAATCAGATAGAGATCTGGAGGTAGTCGCTAACCAATTGCTCTAACATAAAATTGCTAAAAAGTACTATTGAATGAGTCATCCTAAGTGGTAGTTTGACCTACCTATCTAGCTTAGGACAACTAGACCAAGAACTCCTACTAGGTGAGGACTCCTATATATTGGTCTACTAAAAAAAATCATATAGCTTTCATTTTACCACATATGTTTGTCTTCAGTAGTTTATACTTGAGCGCGTAAAAAGGAGGGAGCTAATCACATGGTGACCCAAGGAGAACAAGGCATTAGTCTCATGTCCTATCTCAGTACCCAAGAATCTACCACAAGCTCTTGAAAGGCAACACTAAATCCTATTTCTGCCACTCACTTTTATTTTCACTCCAACCATCTTGATTTATTTTCCAACTAGATATCACTCTTAGGAAGACAAGGCATCGGTCCTGACTTTGTCCAAGAACCTAGCAAGCCTTCACATCAAGGCAATGATCATCTACTCTTGGAATTTTTCTTCCTTTATTTTCTTACTTTAGGGGGTTAGAATCCCTTTTTACACATCTCCATATCTTATACATTTCAAATATATTCATTGTTTCTTATTTCTTTTATTTAGCAAGTTTCTCTAAGTGCCTTACAACTAACAAGGATTCCTAGAAACAACTACCTAGCAGGATAGCTGAATAGGGTTACTAGAAATACTCTCAAAAATGGCTCTTAGAGTGTCCAAAAATTTCTTTACAAGAGGCAGAAAATTTCTCAAATCTCCCCTAGCACAGCTAACCTAATCCAAGGACTTCATGCCTAGATGCCAATCCCCCACAAAAGAAAACTATTTTCTACATACATATACACATATAGCATAAATGAACACTACAAGATACATGCCTCATACTGACATTTAAAGCGACAAAAATGTTCAAAAAAAAAGCTCCTACCATCACTAAACACGTTGGTATTAGCGTCTCCATGGAACCATCATTATTGACATCACTATTAGTATCGCTATCTGCGTTGTTATTAGCATCGCCAATAAAAACACAGATAGAGATGGCAATGGTGATGCTTTGCGATGAAAATTGCAATGCCAGTAGCGATGTGTGTAGTAAATTTGCGACGCTACTAATGACGGTTATAGAGAAAAAAAAAGTGACAGGGCAGCTTGATGTCGTGCCACATGTAGCACTATGTGTTGTAATTACATTCTACAAATGGGTTACATATAAAGTGCACAATGGTCATCAAAATGAAGATAAAGTGTACTTGAATCTACTAGACTGATACATAAAATAAATACAAGATCACTTAATGAAAGCGCTCCTCAAATCATGGCAAGATACAAAGGATGATAATAACATAGTGCATAGAAAATGCCTACATAAATCACAAGACCCAAAAAGAAGAGGATGTCTACTCCACGAATCCAAGTGTGAGCTATAGATCCTCTCCATCCAAAATCTTGTCTTGACATAAAGGAGCATTGAACGGTCTGTGCAAAAAAAGAAACAACTACACATCATTCCACCATACAATAATGCATTTTAATTAAAATTAGTAACTACGGACAAGAAAGATGAGTGATTTACTGGGCCGCCGTGTGTATACATTCTATTGATCAATATAGTGAGACCGTGTCTCTCTGCATATTGAGTCTCTAGGCCAGTAGGATCACGACTTGTAATGGAGTGCTACAAAGAAAACAAAATATAACTGTGAGAAACACAATTGTCAGTACAAGCGATATTGCAAAAAAATAAGCAAAAATAACAGAAGAAAAACTTACAAAGTCCTCCACATAAGTCTTGTGTCTGTCACTTCCAAGATGATGGACCACTCCTACCTCCACTCATGCCCTCGCTACTTCTCATTGCTATCTTCAACGTCCTGGAGAATATGTAGTCTCCTCCCTGAGTTGATGCCAGTCATCTGTGTCTAGCCACTTGAGCTTTAAGGCCCCACTCTTAAGTACCTTGTCGATCGCCTATGGGACATGTACGCACGCATGCACTCCATCATCCAACCTATGGAAAATCTATCTGCTGTGGTGGGTATCGGAAACTTCGTATGTAAGGATGCTATTATGTAGTCCTTGCTCCCCTCCAATATGTTCTTTCAATGATCCAAGACGTTGTGCTGAAAAACTTGTTGGCACAACTCTCTCATACGAGCCATCACCCTCCTCCCCTCATCATTCATGATAATGAATCGTGTCCTATCATTTACAAGGTATCCGTAACCCTCTGGGATATGTCTAAGATGTGTCCTCTCCTACCTGCAACTGCACTCTTGGGCATATCTAGGAGACCCCTATACATGTAGTATACCCAACGGGGTGGTATCTCTCGGAGTAGCACCCATAGGGGTGCCACTTACGGATGGCTAGAGAAAAAGCTGGAGTGACTAGAGTAGACGTCCCCATAGGTGTGACAAATCCCACAGGTGATGCAACTCTAGCAGAATGATGAGACAGAGACACTACGTCGGTACCTCCACAACAACCACTTGAGCCACTCTCTCTCAAACCTACACGAGAGTGAGGACTAGCCGCTATATCTCGATCAGACCGTGGGCTCACTGTATCCACGTCTTCGTAGCATCCCCTAAAACCACTCTCTCCATCCACCCAAGGAGCGTCGATCTCATCTACTAGAAACCAAAGCATCAAAGTGTACCAAAGTAGATCTAACAAAATGGATTGATGTTGTCCAAGTCAGCTCCCCGTCTGCCATATCTTTGAATCGAGCCATCTAATTTGGAGACATACATGTAAAGATCTCTTGTAGCTTCTCAATGCTCATCCCTCAACTCATTGTGATGTCCAAATATCCACAAAGGTCACCTACATAGACAAAAAGTGATGTTAGCATAATCAATATAAAGATTCAAGAAAAGCATGGTAATATAACTTTGAAGAAAATGATAGTACTTAAAATGCATATTATAGAGTACCTTGATAAGCGATTCATCAACAAATTGAGTAGGTGGATGCTACAAATATGACGTAGCCTATGCTCCCATTTTAATCTCCTCACATAACTCTGCATACACTAGAAGGTCGATAGAAAGGTCACTAGGAAAGGATGAGTCCACCTCATTCTCAAAGAATTCTTGGCCTCATGTATTTCCATCATCGTTACCTGATTCTCCCTCCTCTACATGCTTTAAGCTTTTGGCGACCTCCACCCCTTGCAATATCGACCCCTCTATCTGCATACTATCCTCATCTACGTTAGGAACATTGCTTTCATCATATACTCTCACACTTTGGAGAGTTGAACGTACAATATATCGCCATCAAGGTTGCCAAGGGTTTGGATAGAAAATTACCTATTCAAAATAACATACAAGAGAGATTTAACATTTGTGACATATACCATGCCGTAATAAAATTAAAAAAAACATGAGTTCATGCACCTGTTCACAATGGGGCGACAAGACAAATGTGTTGTGAAAATCCATTTATCTATTTTCAAAATCTATTTTGAGAAATCCAAATGGACCTCGTCGAACAGTTTCCCGGACAGTTTCCCGGCTCCTTTCGGTACCACTTTGAACCACTACACATAGAATAGGATCATAGAGAAGCTAGGATAATCCACCGTGATAATACTTTGCAAGTTTCCAAAATACTCCATCTCTTCCATAATAGTGTTCGGATCCGTGGCTTGCCGTCGGCTCTCTTGCTTAAACTTTTCCATGACATCATAATCAGTTGTGAAGCGCATTTTGTCGATACGCTCCATACCAAAATGTCATCCATGCAACCACACTGTAGTGTATATTTTGTATTGTAGATTGAAATAGTTAATTAGTTGTCACATATAAAATCTAGATAAAACAAATTATAAAACATGTGATCATATTTGGACTACATCCCCTCAAGAATTCTCTCTCCTTAGTAGAGACCTCCACCCCTTCATGAGAGGTTGTGATCAATTTTCATGTAACCATCGCATAGACATAAATCATGGCATCTCCTCCATGCCTTTGGGATATCGAATCAATCGATGGCATGTACTACATCAAAATTAAAATTGCCTTCTTTTCGATCTTTCCTGGCTTACTCGTACCTAGCAAGACATGTCTCCATGGAGGCATGGTACAACATACAAAAATGATTCACTTTCTCCTCCATTGTAGCATCCATCCTTTTTTCTGCCCCATTTCCAACCACCACATCTCCTCATCGTCCTTTAGCGACCATAGCATATTGTTTTTTGAATCCACCATTGGTAGCCACTATGAAATATGCACTAATGCTTCAGAAACCAACCAACCTTCAGCCATGCTACCTTCTAGCCATGCTCCAAGAAGAACATCCATCACGTATGGACAGGTCTCGCAATCTCCACTTCATCTACAAGATGCACCAGAAGCTGGGTTTGTATCGTGAGCATGCTAGTGAATAGGTACTTCTCAAAGAGACAAACTGTCTCCATTGCTCCCTGCCTTGCGGATTCAATAGAGGATGTCTTGATCTCCTTCTGTGAGATCCATTGCACTAAATTTGACAACTTGTAAATCACCCCGTGTATTTCTGGAGTGAGGCATCCTACGATCGCGATCGATAGTATAAACTACCATAAATGAAGAAGCATTACAAACACCGAATAGACTCGATAGCAAAATATGCAAATCACTTCCAATCCATTCGTAGTACAAACTTGACATATCTTATGCTGATCATGGGATTTTAGCACTGATAATTGATCATCTTTAGAAAAAGTGGATCCCCCAAATCCCAAAAAGTCATGCATGGTCCACATGAGAATGACTCATATATTAGCGTGACCGTCGACCATCGCACTTGCTCATATCTTCCATAGCGACCTCTCCTTTCATAAGATCTTAAGCTCATCGACCAATGGACGAAGATAGATGTCCATATTCGTGACTTTGTAGCGGCCATGAATAAGCAAGCTAAGGATCAGGTGTCCTTTCTTCATAAAAAGTCATGGTTGTGAGAGTTGAAAAGATGAGTGGGTTTCCTCTTACTTACCTGGCCTCCAATCCTCACTAAGAGAGCTAAAGAAGGACACCACCTAGCCAAAGGGAGGATGAGCTAGGACATCCCTTTCCTCAAACAGAATGGAAAGAACCAAAACACAACTTCACGAGAGAGAAGTCCATTTTAATGAAAATGAAGATGATGGAAGGTTAAGAGAAATGATGTCTCCTAATTTCTCCCAGGAGCATATATATAACATGAAAAAATAAATATTTCCCACCAATAGAGCATATGGCATGTATTACTTAATAAGTTTAAGTATGAATGTAGAGGGAGAATTAGAAGAGATCTAGACACCGTATTAAAATATGAGACACAGAGAGAGAGAGAAATAAGAAGAGAGGGAGACAAGAGGAGAAGAGGTAGAGAAATCTTGCTATTATGTATTCATGGAATGCTACATAATAAAAGAGACTCACTCATAGCTTACCTCAAAGAGATGGACAAGCATGAGGGTGCTCTAGAGTGCTCTCATGTGCTTGTCATTGTGTTTCTTTACATCTCCATGGGTACCTTATATAGCCTCCATGGAGGGACTAGATTAAGCTAATCTTCTTGATTAACATAATCCTAGATTATGTATGGCATCTTTGAAAATATGGAGAATAGTAGATGGGACAAGTTTCCAGCTTGGTCATCATGCAAGAAGCCAAGGGTGGTGGTAGACAAGCTAGAGAAAGGGAGCTAGATTACAAGAGGTGGATGTCAAAAGCACATTATTATAATATATTTACAAGAAGGATAAAATGGGAAGTTGATGTGATAAGGGTGAAAGAGAGAAGAAAATTGCGTGCAGTCAATAGTCTGCGCCTTCATAACTTCAAATCGGTGAAGAATTTGAAAAAAGTTTCTTCTACAACTTTATAGACCAGATTGAAACCGATTGGATAGCATGAAAATTTTCTTGAAATTTGATTTCCCCTGGGATTTATTGAAATTAGAAAAAAAGGCTTCCAAAAGCTTCTTTGACTTTAGTTTCTTATATAAATATAAATACATATAAGCATGTGACAGAGAGGGTCCATGCTTGTAAGCTTTTTTGTAAGATCCAAATGACACCATGATGTGGACATTGACTTGTGTACAAGTGTGAGATGTCCTCTATTGATGGTGATAGATCCCAAATCTTGGTGATGTAGGTGGAATCCATATGTAGTTTCAGGTTAGTCCTTTGAAAAAATCTATGTACTCACTCAACCCCTAGATGTAATCCATTTCCACCTTCACTAAGATAACCCATCCCTTTCACCCTTTATATTGACATCCCTCCTAAGAATTTGTTTGCTAGAGTTATCATAATTGAGAAGTAATGTAGCATACCTAGTGCTTGAAGAGTAAACCCAAAGTGATAAGATGTAGGGTTTAAGCTATAGGTAAGGCTTTTGATAGGGGTTTTGGCCAAATTTTGTGGTAGAAATCTGGTTTGTAAAAACGTGGATCATTAGCCCTTCCCTTAGGCTAGAGGCATTGATGCCTCTACCTTACTAATGATGGTCCAATAGAGCAGGGAGGACTGCACCCCCCCTCATTGGTGGCTCTTCGTCAAATGACTGCTCCAAAGTGTCCCTATTTCTTTGAAAATAAGGCTTGAGTCTAAATGCCCATCCATGTCACCTAGCTTATAGTTGCTATTTGGATATCTCCTTATGACCATGAATGGCCCTTCCCACTTGAACATAAGTTTAGCATCCTTTCTGTTATCAAAGCAGTTATCATAGAGTAGCACAAGTAATGCTTCCCTTATGTGTTTGCTAGCCTGCTTCTTATTAAATTTCTTTCTCCTCTCTTCAGCCTGCACGGAATAGTGTTGGACTATTGCTTCTTTGTCTAACTCCAGCCTCTCTAGATCCAAGATTCTTTCCTCTCACTTCTTATCTTGATTTTTCTCTCGATCGGCTTACTGAAACACATAAGTTGGCTAGTTCCACCTCTATAGGAAGCAAAGCCTCTTAGCCATAGACGAGGTGAAATGGAGTATAGCCAAGTGAGGTTCTGAATGAAGTCCTGTAGGCCCAAAGAGCTGCACTTAATTTTTTATCCTAGTGCTTGGGGTGCATGTGTACTTGCTTGGTAATTATCTTACAAATCAGCGCATTCACCTTTTTGACCAAACCATTACACTATGGGTAGTAGGGAGTAGAATGCATGTGCTTGATTTTTAGCCTTTCCATTAGCTCCCCCACTAGATTAGTCCTAAAACTAGGACTCTGATCAGATATAATTTCTAAAGGTGTGCCAAACTTGCAACAAGTGTTTTCAAACACAAATGTTTCCACTTCTTGGGCGGTGATCCTACTAGTTGCTAAAGCCTCAACCCACCTCGTCATGTAGTCCACACCCATTATGATGTATTCCTTGTCAGACTGAGTTTGTGGGAGTGGCCCTATTGCATCAATCCCCCATTCCTCAAATGGGCCATATGTAGTTATTGGATTTTGTTCCTCATGCACTAGTTTCCTTGGTCCGCGACCTTTTGGCAAGTATCACAAGTACGGCACCAATGCTGCACATCTCGATGCAGACTAGGCCACACAAAACCGTCTTGGAGAATATTTTTGCTAGTTATTTCTTGAGTAAAATGTCTGCCACAAACCCCCTCATTGAAGCTCTTAATCACATCCATAATCTCCTTTTTTGTTGGCACCCTTCTAAGCACTGCATTCTTTCCTTTGCAATACAACACATAATTTATCAAGCAGTATTTAGTGGCCTTGGTACCCAACCACCTTTTCTCACTCTTACTCATATATGTAAGTGTCTCATCATGCTCAAGAAAATAAAGCACATCTTGTAGTTGAAACTTATCCTGAAACAAGGGGAGCTTTAGTGCAATGATGCCCACCATTACCTCTTTCAAATTTTCAGCTGCTAGAGCATCTACGTTGCTATTTGTACACCTTGGCACAAAATAGATCTAGGCTTTCTGTAGCTTCCTCATGAGAGCTTTAGCTTCTCTCATTTTCACAACCAAGTTATAATTTTTACAAGCCCAAATTCCTTTCATTTGCTTAAAATTAGCATAGAATTCCCAAAAACATTAAGTCGAGTGACACCATGTGAGAGACACCACCTCAAAAATAAAAGCAAGGCTTGACATCCTCTAGGCGAATACCTTCTCCATAAAGTTTGTCACCTTCGGGACTGAACACCACTATTCCTGCTGCTCTGTCTTTAATACACTTGTAGGCCCCATCAAAGTAGATGGCATGGGCATTCTCCACCCGTGGCAGGTCCTCAAGAGAAATTGTCTCCTCTTTTACCTTTCCCTTCTCTTTTTCAATCTTTTGATGCAATCTATGGGTCAGCAAATCAACTAGGCAGACCGGAGTAGAGTCCTCCAACTTGAAGGTGTAGTCAAACTCTTGGAGTTGTATCACCCCTTCACAATTTTGGTTGAAACATCCATGTGTTGTAAGGCATATGGAAAATGCTCTTTTGTTGTGATCACTATGAACAGCCTAGGGAGAAGATAAGGACTAAAATTTCTTATAGCAATTATTAGAGACAAAACCATCACCTCCACCATCTTGTACTCTTGTTCTAATGCTGTCATTACTCTGCTAGAAAAGTAAACCGGTCTCATCAGGCCAGTTTTAACATCCTTTTATATTAGTGTTGCCCCTAGAGCATCTTCCCAAAAACCCGAGTTGACAAAAAACTCTTGATCCCAGCAAGGTTGTAAAATTATGGGAAGGGTATTGAGAGCCTTCTTCACCTCGTGAAAGCACCTTTTGCTTTCGTCACTCCATAGGAGCTCCTTAGAGTGGGTCAACTGTTGCAGTGGAAACACTAATTGGAAGAGGAGATGAATGAACTGCCCCATACATCGCACCTTTTGAATGAAGAAGATGGTGACGGCATCGCCAATAGGGCCTTAATTTTGTTTGGATCCACTTCAATGTCCCTCTCACTTATGACATGCCCTAGCAGAGTTACAATACTTTCACCAATACGACACTTCTCATGGTTGAGCTGCCCTTCCATTTGTGTGAGGCAGTTCAAACCTTTATCCACCTTCCCTAGATGTAGAGCCTTAGTACTATAAATACAAAAATCATTAATAAAGACCCTGATGGACTTACCAAAATATGACTGTAAGACATAATTCATGAATTGGTGGAAGATAGCTGAGCATTTGTTAATCCAAATGGCATTACTTTATAAGAAAAAAACCCCCAAGGCGTGATGAAGGTGGTCTTCTGTTGATCATCCTTAGCTATTCGGATTTAGAAATAACCTATATACCCATCACAAATAGTGCATCTCTCATGCTCGGCCACCTCATTGAGTATTTCATCCTATAAGGGAAGAGGAAAGTGATCTCTCTTTGTTGCAACATTTAGCGGCTTATAGTCTACACAAATCCGCCATTTACCATTCTTCTTGGATGTCACCACTACATGTGAAATCCACTCCGAGTCCCCTTTTGGATAGATGAAACCTGCCTTCAAAAGTCACTGCACCTCAGTGAGTAGAGCGTTTTATTGAACTAGTCCCAACCGTCGTAGCCGCTGCACCATTGGCCTTGCTCCATCTTTTACATTAATGTGATGTGTTCATAATCAGAAATAAAAAGTGCAAAGTGTTTTATTCCCACTTCCATGTACGTAGCCTTCTCTTCAGCTGATAGATCCTTAGTCAACATTCTTTCTAACCCCTCCTTCTCGACCTTTGGAAACTGTTGCAGAATTTCACTACTAGAAGGCTCTTTCAATGTAATCCCCATCACTTCTAGAGAGCTTTCTTTCTCCTCATGAGAAGACTCACCCTCTGTTGTAGATAACCAATTCTCGCTGGAACTCCATTCATCAATGGTGGTCTCTAACACAAGATCCTCACGTCGGCTCTCCTTAATGTTGTAGATAGTGCTCTTCCATTTTTTCTGCAGCCCCTTTTGTGGCCTTAGCTCTAAGGTCCCTATCTTCCAAACTTGTCTAGCTTTCATTCCCATTAGCTGTCCCCCTTCACTAGTATCACATACATGTCAAACTCCAATTACACTCCACACACTCTTACCTTGACTTTCTTTATAACTCCCAAACAATTTACTACTACATTGTTAGCCATTTTGGCTCCAAATTCAGTAGTTTCACTTACCTCTAATCCCAAACGATGCATCAACTTTTCTGTCATGACGCAAATCTCTACATCACCTCAATCCACATATGCCTTTGACACTCTCTGCCCATTGATTTTTGGCTTCCACTAGAGGCACAATATCTTTCGTCTTTCCAGCCTTGATTGCATTCACGTGTCTATTCTTTATGGGTCTAATGCTTATCATCTTTCACCATTGTCAGCGCACTGTTGGAGATAGATGCAGTAATTGTGGCCAAGAAATTTTTGGCCCTTAATCCCTCACATCAGTAAGCACCAACTCCCACTAGTTGTATGCAATGCTCATGCTAAGCCTTGCTTAGACTTTTAGTAAGAACATCTGCAAGGTTGTCCTGTGTTTTGATCTTGGTTAATGTGATTAGACCATCTTCCAGAATGTGTCTGATAAAGTGATATCGCACATCTATATGCTTTGTGCGTGAATGATACATGGCATTCTTTCTGAACTTCCTCCTCTTCTTCGCGAATGGCGGCAGTGGCAGTGAGAAGGTCTCATTCTCTCTCTTTCTCTCTTTCTCTCCCTCTCCCTCCCAAATGCACAATCTATTTTGCTTTCTCTTTCGCTCTTTGCTGCAAAATGCCACGCTCCGGTTTTGGATTTTTTTTTTGTCTGAGTACCATTGCTATTTGCATCGCATTTGTGATGCAAATAGTGACACCACTAATTTGTGTCAGAACTGCTCGTCACTATTCCAATATATCCTTGTAGTGTAGCAATTGATTGCCACACATATGACCTATGCTGAGTTGTGAGGCACCTAAGTTGTAGACTAGATAATCGAATCTTTGGAAAATTGTTAAGTGAGAAAATTTTATATCTTGGAATGTTTGAAATATATAAGAGCAGAGTGTGTTTGTATGCATTTCTTTGTTATGTTTCATGTTTATTCCCTATCTCTCTCGTTCTTTCTTCCTTTTTCTTTATTCTTCTCCCTCTCCCATTTCCTCTCTTTCTCCCTCAATGCACCTCATTGTCAATAAAAACAAACAAAAGAAAAGGAGAAAGAATAAGAACAAACCAGGAGGAAGCAATGCACTCACTGCAAAGAGCCGAGGATGGATTCTTCGTCTCCTCTTCGTGACGGAGACTCCTCTTCACCCTTTGTGAACTTCCTCCTCTTCTTTGCGAACGGCGGCAATGGCAGTGAGAAGGTCTCATTCTCTCCCTCTCCCTCCCAAATGCATGATCTATTTTGCTTTCTCCTTCATTATTTGCTGCAAAATGCGTGCTCAGGTTTTGGATTTTTTTTTTGTCTGAGTACAATTGCTATTTGCATCGCATTTGTGATGCAAATAGTGACACCACTAATTTGTGTCAGAACTGCCCGTCACTATTCCAATATATCATTGTAGTGTAGCAATTGATTGCCAAACATATGACCTATGTTGAGTTGTGAGGCACCTAAGTTGTAGACTAGATAATCGAATCTTTGGAAAATTGTTAAGTGAGGAAATTTTATATCTTGGAATGTTTGAAATATATAAGATCAGAGTGTGTTTGTATGTGTTTCTTTGTTATGCTTCATGTTTATTCCCTATCTCTCTCGTTATTTCTTCCTTTTTCTTTATTCTTCTCCCTCTCCCATTTCCTCTCTTTCTCCCTCAATGCACCTCATTGCCAATAAAAACAAACAAAAGAAAAGGAGAAAGAATAAGAACAAACCAAGAGGAAGCAATGCACTCACCGCAAAGGGCCAAGGATGGATTATTTGTCTCCTCTTCATGACAGCGGCTCCTCTTCACCTTTTGTGAACTTCCTCCTCTTCTTTGCGAACGGCGGCAATGGCAGTGAGAAGGTCTCATTCTCTCTCTTTCTCTTTCTCTCTTTCTCTCCCTCTCCCTCCCAAATGCACAATCTATGTTGCTTTCTCTTTCGCTCTTTGCTGCAAAATGCCGCGCTCGGGTTTTGGATTTTTTATTTTTGTCTGAGTACCGTTGCTATTTGCATTGCATTTGTGATGCAAATAGTGACACCACTAATTTGCGTCAGAACTGCCCATCACTATTCCAATATATCCTTGTAGTGTAGCAATTGATTACCAAACATATGACCTACCCTAAGTTGTGAGGCACTTAAGTTGTAGACTAGATAATCGAATCTTTGGAAAATTGTTAAGTCAGAAAATTTTATATCTTGGAATGTTTGAAATATATAAGAGCAGAGTGTGTTTGTATGTGTTTCTTTGTTATGTTTTATATTTATTCCCTATCTCTCTCGTTTTTTCTTCCTTTTTCTTTATTCTTCTCCCTCTCCCATTTCCTCTCTTTCTCCCTCAATGTACCTCATTGTCAATAAAAACAAACAAAAGAAAAGGAGAAAGAATAAGAACAAACCAAGAGGAAGCAATGCACTCACCACAAAGAGCTGAGGATGGATTCTTTGTCTCCTCTTTGTGATGGCGACTCCTCTTCACCGTTTGTGAACTTCCTCCTCTTCTTTGCGAACGGCCGCAATGGCAGTGAGAAGGTCTCATTCTCTCTCATTCTCTCATTCTCTATTTCCCTCCCTCTCCCTCCCAAATGCACGATCTATTTTGCTTTCTCTTTCGCTATTTGCTGCAAAATGCCGCTCTCGGGTTTTGGATTTTTTTTTTGTCTGAGTATCGTTGCTATTTGCATCGCATTTGTGATGGAAATAGTGACACCACTAATTTGTGTCAGAACTGCCCGTCACTATTCCAATATATCATTGTAGTGTAGCAATTGATTGCCAAACATATGACCTATGTTGAGTTGTGAGGCACCTAAGTTGTAGGCTAGATAATCAAATCTTTGGAAAATTGTTAAGTGAGAAAATTTTATATCTTGGAATGTTTGAAATATATAAGAGCAGAGTGTGTTTGTATGTGTTTTATGTTAGAGCAACGCATCTTCCGGCCAATTCTCGAGATATAGGAGAGTTGCAGTGGGGCCATGACATTCAGCTAGAGGGGTGCCTTTGTTATGTTTGTATCACATTAGTGAACTACACCAAGATCTGTGGGATCTCTCTTTGAGGAGTGTGGGGAAGGCTTTACCATTGGGCTACAATTTAAAACAAATGTAAAATTTATGATAGAAGTGAGGGAAGTGTGTCCTTAGATGCTTCTAGCTGAAAGGCTGAGAGGGTGTGTTCTTTGAGCTTAGAGAGGTGCTTGGAGCTAGTGTCAGGCCCGTTTTAGGTCCCGACATGTGGTGTGTTTTTCGAGAGTTGCCTTTAAGTGGAGGTTTTCGAATCTTGGTCGTATAAGAGACCTGTAAGTCTTATTCTATAATCGAGAGTTGCCTTAAAGAGGTGGATGTTAAAATTGGCCAATATTACAACTATGGTAATTAGCATGACAATCAATCCAAGGAATCCCCGTAACCCAAAAGATACTTTGTTCATTCTAAATGGTTTAGTGATTTTGGTTAGCATGCAACAGATTACTTTATTCTTTTCCTTAAAAGTGATACGATGCTCAAGTTTGGGTCGCTATGGGGAAGTACCCATGGAGTAATCTTGAGTAATAATCCATGGGAGTTAGAGAAAATATTAGAGAGAAAAAGTGAGGTTAGGAAGGCACAATCATCTATGATCCTCAATAATGGTAAGGTTTTAGAGGAAAAGATTGTGATGCCATTGGTTGGAGTAATACATGCTTATGAACGAGATATACATTCGATCCTAGGGCCTGATGTAGTTGGGTACAAAAGAGCAAATTTTCAAATCCATAAAGCATTGGATGATATCTATATATGTGGGAAACCCTTGTCATAGAGGAAGGTTCTATTGAGGCCTATCCCCGATTCTAGGGAAACGGTAGCACATGAGGATAGAATGATTAAAACATCATCATTAGGTGATGGGGTAGACTCCCTATTGCATAGCATAGGCCTCCCTAGACCACTTTAATAGTTGGTAGAAAGGGACGGCAAGGATAGTATTAACTTTCCTACATCCGAAAAGGTGGAAATGGAAGAGGCTAGATACCCTAAAGGACTGGAACTAGGCCATGATGAATATCAAGATTTTAATGATCCAGTGCTGATCCCGAAGGACAGGACCAAATGCCCTTCTTCTTATAGGGATCTCCGAGTGTTTCATGGACTGGTAAATGAGGATTCAATGGTGCACTTAAAAGAATATGGCCTAACTTGCCTTGAAAGTGGGTTCAATGATATTCATCGGATACTTGTACTTTCTAGCACCCTAATGGGAGAAGCTAAGAAATGGTACTGGAGCCTCCCTAGAGGGTCAATTAAATCCTTTGATGAGCTATGTGATACACTTTTAGATGAATACGAAAAGAAAGTGCCTATGATCGAGGCTTTAGGGTAGCTTCTACAAATTAGAAAGGATGTGTAAAAAGATATAATACAAAGATGTGTAAAAAGGAGTTCTAACCCTTGAAATAAGAAAATAAAGAGAGAAAATTAAAAAAGTAGATGCTTATGATGCCAGGAGGCATATTCCACGGTGGATTCCGTGAGGTTTTACGGTGGATTCCGTAAACTTAGATGACCGGGGCTCATACGCAAAGAGGATTCTTTGTGCGAGAAGTTGATGGGGACGCCTGTCCTTTTCGGGCGTTTCATTAATTTAGTGTGTACATGGGTGATTCCATAGTGGGTGATTCCGCAAAATGCATATTAAATTAATAAACGTTTATGAGTTTAGAGTGCGCACTCGTAATAAATTAAGGTTAGGATTTATTTCTAACCAGTTGATTTATTTATGTAGCTGAAGACTGCTAGGTATTCACTTTTGTCGGTTTAATTGTGTTATTTTACTAACGATTGTGAATGCTTCAGTTGATGTGTAGAGATAGCAGCAGTGGCGGAGGAAAGCATTGGAGTCTAGCGGGTTTTCGACCTTTGGACTATATTTTGATAGGCGCCACGCCTATATTTTGTTATGTCTATTTTTATATTTTGTTATGTCTATAGAGACATCGATTATTTATTATTATTTTGTATGCGCTTATGCGCCTGGATATGTTATTTTTATTTGGACATTGAGATTGGGCGTGCCAGACTCTTTGGGCACCGTCCATTAGCTTTATTTTCCTATTTTTGGTAGAAAGCAAACTCAAAAGCTAAAAGCTTGTCATATTTTTGTAATTGGGCTATTTTTGAGCAAAAAGATTGGAAATATATATTAAATACATGCTTTGTGAAGCGCTCACACAAGGCATGGGGGAGATTCAACCCAATTTGTCTCTTGTCTCATGTCGTGCTTGCTTTTACATTGGTTTTTGTGCTAAAAAGTAGAGTACTTTGTTCTTGGGGACCTTTGGGAATTCACTACGTGAGCTACCTGTGTCCAATCTGCGCACCAGTGGTATCAGAGCGGAGCAGAGATCAAGGGCTTCCAATCGCTACCAATCTCGGGCGAAGGCAGAGCTCCAGGAACAAACGGCCTCTACAGTCAATCTCGTCGCGAACCGTCGATACAGGCAGACTTCTGGCGATCAAGAACCCCTATTTCCACTGTCAGATCGCGAAGGACCACTCTCTGTCGGCGGAGGACCACTCATCAATTCCCTTCATCAAGTCGTGATAAACAGTAAGAAAGCCATATCTCTATCTTCAAAAAGCTTAGTGTAAAAGCTTAATACAAAGCTTGAGAAGCTTAAAAAGCTTCTAATCAACAAATCGTCAAGTCGTGGCAAAAGGAGGATCAGTCCGAAAATCACGCGCAGTTAAAACGCCCCCCCCCCCCCCACGATTGAAAAACGGCGGCCTTCTTCTTAAGCTTATTAAGCTTAAGCTTAATAAATTAAGCTTAAGTCATCAAGCTACTCTCAAGTCAGACAAGGCAGAGAAGTCTGTAAACTCCGGGTCCTGCGCATCAGAAGTCAAGTTTCGCAAGTCGACACTAATCAAGTCCTGTAAGTTCTGCAAGTCGGCTAAGTTCAGCAAGTTCACAACCCTGCAAGTCTGTTAAGTCTGCAACTCTGCAAGTCAGACTAAATCAGAACTGACTAACGTTCGAAACTCATAGAAGACTTATTCGTTTGCAAAAACTCAGAACTGGAAAGTTGTTCGCAGCAAGCTGTTTTACCTATCTACAAGTTCGTTGAAGTACTTTCAGCAAACGGAGACAGAAATATTTCAGAATTTCTGAAAATTGAAGAAGAAAATACCCAAAAATACATAGCCTTGTAACCCCAAATTTGAGCTACGCTCATCCCGCTAACTGATTTTGAGTGAGAAAGGTTTGTTGAATTTTACAGGATGACTACCCCACATATGGATGATCCTATGGCTGAAGACGACCTACCCGAGCCTACCATGGAACAAAAGCTGGATCTTATCATGTTACAATTGGACGAAGAGCGAAGAGCTAGGCAAGCCTTGCAAGCGCAATTGACAAAGCTACAAGGAGCGTCCACTGATAAAGAAGAACCTCAAGCTGAAGATCTGATTCGCCGTACCATCGACGCCACTCTTGAAGCACAAACCATTCGCAAGGAATCCAAGATAAGTAAACGAAGTTTCAAGTTTCGCACTTTCAATGGCATAAGAGAAGGAAAGACTGTTTTATCATTCATTAGCCAGTTTGATGACTATTTCCATGAGAAAACTTATCCTGAGAAAGATAAAATCAAGTGTGTTACTAATCATCTGATAGATAGAGCATCACTTTGGTGGACTGTAGTCCGCAAGAGTATAGAATGTCCTGCTACATGGGAAGATTTCAAGAAGAAGTTCATGCAAAATTTTCTACCACCGCAATTTCATGAGAAGGCAATCAAGCAATGGGATTTACTTCAACAACGCGACCGTGAGCCTATTCCACAGTATACAGAGCGTTTTTGGAATGCACTCCTACAGCTACGCATGCTTGAAGACGTACCAGAGACGACACATAAGCGGAAGTATATGTCTGGACTTCTTGGACATTACTACGCTGAGGTGAATATGTTCAAGCCTGCTACCCTTGAAGACGCCATCTCCTTAGCTCACGACACTGAAGATAAGTTACGTGGAAGAGATCGACGACCACAGTCATACCAAGCAAACGGTAATTATGGATCTAAACAATTCAATTCAAATTTCAGAAGGTTTAATCCAGGTCGTTTTTCATCACCATCTTTCCGCAAAAATTGGCCTAAACCACCTGCATTACCATCCACTATCAATCCAAATCCTAAGCCTATCCAACAAGAAAATCCAAATATACCCAGACTCCCAGCCATTGCAAATAATGTGACCAAAGCCAAGCCTGTCGTATGCTACAAGTGTCACCAGCCAGGCCATCTCGCAGCAAATTGTCATTCAAAGAAGCCATCAGCACATATCAACTACCTTGGAGCTATGGACGAAGACGAGCATGAGGATATGCCGGATTTCACTGAAGAAGAAGATGATCCTACTACTACTACCGACACTTTACCAGGTATGCCTACTTTACATTCATTGTTGACTATGAAATGTATGGTGCATGGAAAAGAAAGAACTATCTTGCATGATGACGGTAGTACGCATGACTTTATTTCAGCAAAATTGGTAAAGGAATTAAAATTGCATACTGTACCTACGCACTATCGCATAAAAGCTGCATTTTTAGGCACTAGGTACAATGGCACACAAGAAGTTCAAGATCTAGAAATTCAAATTGGTCCATATATTGAAAGAAGAAATTTCTTAGTTGTCCCATTACAGTCTAGCGACATTATTCTAGGAATGCCATGGAGACACCAACATAATCCCAATATAGATTATTCCACACACACAATGAATATTAATTTTCAAGGAAAATCTATTACATTATTTGGTATGCATGCATCTCATATGTTTCCACTGCTTTCGCATACTCAAGCAAAACGTGCACTACGTAAGAATACTAAATCATATCTCATTTGGGTGAATGAAGTGCATGCAAAGGAAAATAATATGCACCCTAGGCATAAGGAATTTCTTGCATATTTTAAGGACTGTTTTGCAGAAGACCTACCACCAGGTTTACCACCATCACGTCCAGAAGACCATAAGATTGACCTAATACCTGGCACACAACCACCTTGCAAAGCCCCATATAGGCACAATCAAATAGAGCAAAAAGAAATCCAGAGTCAAGTAGAAGAATTACTAAATAGAGGTTTAATTCGACCTAGCAGTTCTCCATTCGGTGCACCTGTACTCCTAGTCAAGAAAAAGAATAATACTTATCGGATGTGTATTGACTACCGAGCATTAAATAAGATCACTGTAAAGAATAGGTATCCTATACCTAGAGTTGGCGACCTTATGGATAAACTGCAAGGATCTTCTATATTTAGTAAAATTGACCTTAAATCTGGATATCATCAGGTGAGGTTAGATAGATCCGACATATTTAAGACTGCATTCAGGACACAGTTTGGCCATTACGAATTCTTAGTTATGCCATTCGGATTAACTAATGCACCTGCCACTTTCAGTAGAATGATGAACCGTATTTTTCTAAAATATCAGTATTGTGTGATTGTTTTCTTTGATGATATTTTAGTATTCAGTCAAAGTGAAAAAGAGCATTATGAGCATTTATCATTAGTTTTTCAATTACTGAAAGAAAATCAATTGTTTGCAAATCCTGACAAGAGTGAATTCTTTAAGACAGAAATAGAATATCTAGGTCATATTGTATCAGAAGAAGGAATAAAAGTTGATCCTAAGAAAATTGACGCAATATTGCATTGGCCTATTCCTAAAAATGTACATGAATTACGCTCATTCCTTGGTCTTGCTAGTTTCTATAGGAAGTTTGTACGTAATTTCTCATTACTTGCTTTACCACTGACCAAACTTCTTAAGAAAGGTATTGTTTATCAATGGACTGAAAACCAGCAGAAATCCTTTGATTTACTTAAACGTGCATTGACCAATGCCCCTGTCCTACAATTGCCTGACTTTAATAGACCATTCTTTCTAGTTGTGACTGATGCTAGCGGATCAGGAATAGGAGCTGTGCTTATGCAAGACAACCATCCAATAGCATATTCTAGTTCTAAGCTGAAACCCTCTGAGCTTAAATATTCCACCTATGACAAGGAACTCTTAGCAGTTGTCCAAGCATTGAAACAATGGAAGCATTATTTAATGGGTTCAGAATTCATGATAAAGACTGACCAGCAAAGCATTAGACATCTACTTAGCCAACCCCAAATTTCTGACCGTCATATCAAATGGGCTTCATTCATTCAAAGTTTCCATCCTATCATTCAATACCAACCTGGAAAAGAAAATGTAGTTGCCGATGCATTAAGTAGAAGACCTGCAATTCATAACATTTCTATCATATCTTTTGATTCTTTGATTGATATGAAAGACACATATCACCAGGATATTACTTTTCATTCTGATTGGCAAAAATTAGTTCAAAATAATTTCATTCCTGTTGATTCATTGTCATATAATGATGGATTTATGTTCTTTGAAAAGAGACTGTGTGTTACTATTCCATTCCGATCTTTTGTTTTGAATGAAATTCATTGTCCCCCATATCAAGGTCATAGAGGTATCATTTCTACATTACGCATGTTAACTGAAGATTTTTATTGGCCGCATATGGATGCAGATATGTCTAATTTTGTTTCTGAATGTCTGATTTGTCAAAGAATAAAAAGACATCATGGTAAACAGTATGGGTTATTAATGCCTTTATCTATTCCATCTAAACCTTGGGAACATATATCTATGGATTTCATTACTGGCTTACCAAATACTAAATCTAACCATGACATGATTTGGACAATTATAGATAGATTTAGTAAGCAAGCATATTTCATTGCATGTAAGAAAACTTTAACAGCATCACAAGCAGCACAGTTATTCTTGAAAATTGTTTTTACTAACCATGGATTGCCACAAGTGATTATTTCAGATAGAGATTCTAGATTTTGTAATAATTTCTGGATTACACTGTTTGCAAATCTAGGCACAAAGATTGATTTTTCATCTGCATTTCATCCAGAAACAAATGGACAAACAGAAGCCACAAATAGCACTATTTTAGATCTTTTACGTGCATACACTATCTCTAAACCTCAGACATGGGATACTCATTTACATTTATTACAATTTGCATATAACAATACACCGCACACATCTACAAAGAAAGCACCTTTTGAAGTTATTTATGGATATAGATTATCTACACCTGTTGCATCTTTGTCTAATAGAATACAAAGTGCCGATGATATTGCTGTTATGCATAACACTATTTTTGATGAGGTCAAGGATATGATTGCTAAAGCCCAACAATCATATACCAAACAAGCCAACAAGAAAAGACAAGCCATGAATTTCAAAGTTGATGATTATGTTTGGCTTAGAATAGAAAAGTGTAGACTGCAAAGTGTAGATAGACATCCAGTTGTCAAATTAGCCCCTAGATTCTACGGACCATTTAGAATCATTCATAAGATTAATGACAATGCATTCAAGTTAGAATTGCCATCTCATTGGAAAATTCATAATACCTTTCATATTAGTTTATTGAGACCATTTAGAGGACAATTACCTATCCACCCTGTATATGAAAACCCACCTTTACTAGAAGAAGAGACTGAAATCCTTGAACCAGAAGCCATCATAGACACTGATTACATGACCACTAGAACTGGCCGAAGGTATTCTAGATATCTAGTGAAATTTAAGAACCATCCTGTAGAAGAAGCACAATGGATGCACGCTAGAGACCTAAATGCTTTCCCCACTCTGTTAGCTCCACATTGAGCTAATAGCAATTGAGGTCAATTGCTATCCCACCCCGGGGGTATGATGCCAGGAGGCATATTCCACGGTGGATTCCGTGAGGTTTTACGGTGGATTCCGTAAACTTAGATGACCGGGGCTCATACGCAAAGAGGATTCTTTGTGCGAGAAGTTGATGGGGACGCCTGTCCTTTTCGGGCGTTTCATTAATTTAGTGTGTACATAGGTGATTCCATAGCGGGTGATTCCGCAAAATGCATATTAAATTAATAAACGTTTATGAGTTTAGAGTGCGCACTCGTAATAAATTAAGGTTAGGATTTATTTCTAACCAGTTGATTTATTTATGTAGCTGAAGACTGCTAGGTATTCACTTTTGTCGGTTTAATTGTGTTATTTTACTAACGATTGTGAATGCTTCAGTTGATGTGTAGAGATAGCAGCAGTGGCGGAGGAAAGCATTGGAGTCTAGCGGGTTTTCGACCTTTGGACTATATTTTGATAGGCGCCACGCCTATATTTTGTTATGTCTATTTTTATATTTTGTTATGTCTATAGAGACATCGATTATTTATTATTATTTTGTATGCGCTTATGCGCCTGGATATGTTATTTTTATTTGGACATTGAGATTGGGCGTGCCAGACTCTTTGGGCACCGTCCATTAGCTTTATTTTCCTATTTTTGGTAGAAAGCAAACTCAAAAGCTAAAAGCTTGTCATATTTTTGTAATTGGGCTATTTTTGAGCAAAAAGATTGGAAATATATATTAAATACATGCTTTGTGAAGCGCTCACACAAGGCATGGGGGAGATTCAACCCAATTTGTCTCTTGTCTCATGTCGTGCTTGCTTTTACATTGGTTTTTGTGCTAAAAAGTAGAGTACTTTGTTCTTGGGGACCTTTGGGAATTCACTACGTGAGCTACCTGTGTCCAATCTGCGCACCAGCTTATGACCTTGTACGAATGCCTAGTAGGTTCCTAGAGACAAGCTGATGCCTTGCCCTCTTGGGGGTAGCATCTAGCCAAAAGAAAATAAGGATAGTTGGAGAAAAAATAAAAGTGAATGGGAAAAAAGGATTTAGTGTCACCTCGTGAGAGCTTGCTAGGTTCTTGGGTATTGAACGAGGTTGGACTTGAGACCCATGCCTTATTCTCCTTCGATCACAATGCACTCATATCTCTCTCCTTTTTAGACATCCAAGTACCTTATAATGAAAAATCGAGAATAAGAAAAATGGAAAAATATGTGAATTTATGTGAATCAAGATATAGAAGTACTCACCTAGGAGAAGTCCCTATTATAGATGTCATAGGTCAGGTAGGTTGGCCACCATCACTTAGGATGATCTCTTTGATAACTCTTTTAGCTAGTCTGTGTTAGAGCAATGAGTTAGCAACTAGCTCTTGATCTCCTTGTCAAATTATGCTTGGCCTACTATCCCTTATGGAATTCATGCCTTGATCTTTGTTAAGAGGATAGGGGGAGAGCCGTGTTTATTGTTATGTTGTGTATTTTATTTGATGAAAGTTGATAGCCCTATCCCATGTTACCAATGAGAGGTGTATTTAGGTACCCAAAATGAAGCAAAAAATGGAGCATTTGTACTAAATTAAGAGGCATTGAATTTTACTATGCAAAAAAAGATGGCCTGAAACATGTTGAAAGCGTCACTTTGTTAATTGAAGTTCGCTAGACAACCCATTTGAAGAGGCATAACTTAAGCATTAGTGCGACTAGGCCCCAAAAATGAAGTAAAAAATGAAGCATTTGTAGTAAATGAGAGCTAGATTTTGGGAATCATTTTTAAAGCGAAAAAGTGGCTAGGGAGGCGTAAAAGACCAATTTTTCATGCAAAATGAAATGGTTGTGGATCGATGAGCTGGACTTTTCATAGATGGAGTTTGATGCCAGGAGCCCAACACAAGTCTTGGTTTATCGATCGGAGTCCATTTGACCGCCTATTTAATCCCTGCAAGGTTTGGTGTTATAAAGTAACTATGTGATCTTGGAGCCAAAAAGTGCACAACAACTACCAGATTTATAGAGTTCGATGCCACGGAGCCGTCTAGCTAGATGGATTACATGAGCAAATGGCACAAAATAAAGACTACCAAGAAATGTAGGAAAGATGATGTAGTTTGATTTTTGATAGAGGATACCACTCAAGATAATGACATATCAATATCTTGGTTTTAAAAAAAAATCTATAAGGGAGCCGAGAAAGAAGTTAGATTTAAAGCATAGGTTTGTTATGCCCTATACCCTCAATGTAATGGATTGGTAGAAGTATTTTATGGGACTTTGTAGAAGATTATCTTTAAGTTGGTTGAAGACATCCCAAGAATTGGGACAATTATTTGCATCAAGTTTTATGGGATTGTATGACCATTCAAAAGACCAATATAGGGTCTACTCCTTTTCATCTAGTGTGTGATCACAAAGATGTAGTACCTATGAATGTCATATTTTCCAATATGGAGTTTATAAAGAGGAACCAATTGGATCGGACCTAGAGTAAGAAGTTGATAGAGGGCTGAAATTGCAAGCACTATAGCTTGACAAGGAAGCATGCAATGGTCTACTATGAGAATAAAATTTTAAAAAGAATGGAATGGTTTAATGCATAGTAAAAGAGAAGGGACCTTGTTGAAGGAATGCAAGTCATGAGATATGAGAACCGTTTGGACTCTACCTCCACAAGACTAAGTTTTTAGTCAAATGGGAGAGACTCTTTTTGATTAGGTAAAATTTTGAAAATGACACTAATGTATTGCAAGATCTAGATGGAATAGTTTATAAGGGTAGAATCAATGGGTTTTGTCTCAAGAAAATATTTTCAAGATCATGTTTTGAATTGGGGGGTGGGGGTAGTGATCTCGGGGAAGTTACTATATATATATCCTCTATATCACGTGCGTTCAAGGCCTATTTGTAAATATCCTTATCTATGAAATTTTTATGAATAAATCATAACCCTTTTCTATTCAATCTATAAATAAATATTTTATATTACACCCTTATCTATGTAAAAAATGTATAAAAATGGTATTTTAAAAATACCTTATTTTTAACCCATGTGATGCACACATATATTCATGAGTAACTTACCCGAGGTACTGATAAATGAAAAATATTGACACTAGAACATACTAGTAGGTGTCAATAGAGATGTAAATGATGTACCTTGGGGGTTGACAAGAGAATCCATTCTAGTTATACAAGTCATTAATAGAGTCAATTCATCAATGGACCAATTATGATTGAAAAGTATGAAAATGTCATTATTAGTTATTCCACCTACTATCTTTGAAGATAAACGATTCTTCCTCAAAATCGATTCCTATAGTAGATAAAGTGCTTCACCTCCACATTTCAAAAGCCAACCATTTGGCATAAATGAAAGAGAAAAGAAAAGAAAATTTCAAAGCTCCTACTTTACTACCATAAGAGAGTCCCTTTCAAAGTCAAAATATCTACTATGTCTATCACAATAGGTTGCAATAAGGTTTACACTTGTAATGTAGCCCTCTTTGAAGTAGTTTTTTTTTTCATAATTTCATCAATTGGTTTTCTTTTGGAAAGAAAATTTACACTTGTTATGTATGCAATAGGAGCCTAGTTCCTTATTCCAACCCACTTACATCATTATACTCAATTTGTTCTTACTCCACTCGCTTTGTACTAGGCTTGGCCATGACTTCATTCACTTGCCTTTTCTCTATACATCATTTACATCTCTATTGACACCTAGTGTTATGTTTCAAGGTTAAGATTTTTCCCCTACCAACATGCTAAGGAGATACTAAGATGTGGTAATAGAATGCCTTGTAGTTAGTGAATCAAAAAGTAATAATTTTGGCAATAAGACATGACCTCATCATATTAAAATAAATCTACTACCTCTGCATGAAACATGTAATCAAAATACATTGTCAGTCATAAGTTTAAGGGGATTGGTTGGCACTATTTACAGTTCTAATGATATGTTAGATTGGAAATTATATTGAAGAAAAAATGTAGGTTAATATGAATAATGAAATAGAAAAGAATATTCAAGGAGATTGCTACAGTAGCAGTGTAGAGAGCCATGAAGAAAAGGTATACCAAATAGATTTGTTGATAGACAATGAGAGTTGTTCATAAAATCATGTGTTTTGTGGCATGCAAAGGCTAAAGGTTACATACAGACTAAGGTCCCAAAATGTGATTCTTTTAAGTTGTTGCAAGTGAAAATATGGATGCTATTAATGGGAGTTTTCTACCATGTGTTCGGTTTCTCTAGCAAACCAAATTGGTTATAAAGGTGACCACATATCGATAGAATAGTAGTATTTGGATAAAAGTAATTGCTTTGTGGACACAAAGGGAGTTTACATTGATGCATATATGAGGTTTGCAAGAACCTTCAAATAGCTTATATCATGTTGGTTCCAATGAGCTCTCATAAGTTGAATGATAAAACTTGCATGGATTATCTTCATGTTTTATATCTTGAAATGTCTTTTTTCTTAGAATCAATGCTTAGAGATTAACACAAACTGGAGCTCCCTATAGTGAGAATCTAGTCAATTCAAACTATGACTCACTACAAGGATTTAAGCCTATAGGGACGGCGGGTAGCGACATGGGTAGCGGCGTCGCTAAAAAAAACAGGTCGAAACCAAGTGCGGGTTTATTTCACGTTTTTTCGTCTACTGTTTTGAGAGCGAGAGTGAGAGAGAGAGTGACCGTCGTGAGAGAGGGAGAGGAAGAAGGCTTGCCGCCGCCACCGCCACCGCTGCCGTCCTTCGCGAAGGAGAGGAGGAGCCTTCATCACGAAGAGGAGCCGCCAAACCCTCGCCACATCTCATCGGTGAGTCTATTCTCTCCTTCTTTTGCTTGTTTAGGGTTTAATTCTCTTTCTCTTTTGCTTGTTTAGGAGAGGAAATGAGAGAGAAAAAGAGGGAGAGGGAGAGGGAGGGAGAGAAAGAGAAAGATAGAGGGAGAGAAAGATAAAGAGAAAGAGAAAGAGAGGGAGAGGGAGGGGGAGGAAATGAGAGAGGGAGAGAAAGAGAAAGAGAAAGAGAGAGAGAGGGAGAGGGAGAGGGAGGGAGAGTGCATTCTCTCTCTCCCTCTCCCTTTTGCTTTTATAATTTGTGTATATATATTGAGAGAGGGAGAGGAAATGAGAGAGAAAGAGAGGGAGAGGGAGAGGGAGGGGGAGGAAGGGAGAGGGAGAGGGAGAGAGAGGGAGGAAATGGAAGAGGTTGTGGGCAAAACTCTCTATTCACTTTTTTGAAGTGTTCAAATTAACATAGGATGCATGCATAGATCATTCTTGTGTGTGCAAACTTGAGAGCTCTCTTCTCTCTCCTTGTATCCTATCTTCTTATGCTTCACATTGAGGGCGAGGGTGAGGGCGAGGGTGAGGGTGAGGGAGAGTGAGAGAGGAATTAAGTGAGGAACTAGAAGAGTGAAGCTTCTCTCCTATCTTGCATTCTTCTCTTCTTCCCCTTCTTCTTCTACAATTTGGAGGGTGAGAGGTGGAGTTGAGATGAGGTTGGGATATCCCTCTTTCTTTTCTATGCTTCCTCTCTTTGTTGGAGTTCTTGAGGAATGGATGGATTGCAAAATGGACTGGCATAACCAATTGAGGGAGCCATGCTTGGATTGTGAGGCTGAATTGATTTGAGATGATGATTTGATTGGTTGAGTATATTAGAGTAAACAGAAATCAACAACTCAATTTTTTATAAAAAAACTCTCTAATAATTTGTAGTAGAGATTCTAATTGTATTGATTGATGATTGCTATGGAGGATTAGTTATGTTCAACGTTTATCAATTGCATTAGGAAAGAAATTAGTTATGTCTACCGTTATGCCTAATGATTGCTATGGAGGATTAGTTATGTCTAATGTTTATCAATTGTATTAGGAAAGAAATTAGTGAAATTTTTTTGCTTACGACGTGAAATTAGTTCTCTAGATAAAACACCCTATGGGTTGCATTCAAATTGAACTCACAATGTAACTCATCTAAATGCAACTCATTGGAGAGTGTTAGGAGCATTTAAATGGAAGGACCTCTTGAGTGAAAGCTAGCATGAAGAGAGGGAGATATTTTCCAAATAAAACATTTAAGGAAGAAAATGAAATGAGAGAGGGAGAGGAGAGAGAAAAAATGAGAGAGAGAGGAGAGAGAAAAGGAAATGAGAGAGGGCACTAAGGCTCAATACATAACCTAGAAGCATATAAATACCATTGATAACACTATGACAGATATAAGTACTAGATCCAAGACAAAACATCAAACCATCCTACGATAGGGATACTGCATCCAATGAGTATCAAGAGAGCATGTACATGTCACAATTAGTCCTATTGTCTCACTATAATATATCTAACAAATGGCTCATGTATCATCCAATGATAAGAGGCATGAAGTGTCTTAAATTAATGCTTGATGTGAGAAGTGACAGTCAAACTCAATGAGACTAAGCTTCAATCTCAATCCAAGTGCATTCTAGAAGCATGGCCAAGTATATGGCATCAACCATAGACATTAGTGTAGCATGCAAAGTAATCAATAAGCATTAACAAGCAATAAGCATGAAGTTTCTCTGACAAAATAGCATTCAACCCTACTTATTACAAAAGTGAAAACCTCTATAAAATTGAGTAAATGAGTGCTCAAATTAGTCCAATAGCATGCCAAGACATTGACATAGCATCCCAAGTAATCTCACATCAAATAAACATCTCGAGAAGCATAAGTGACCTCCAATAAACAATGAGTGAAGGGTTTTCCCAAATTGTATTACAAGTTATTAAATTGTTTGTTGTAATGTAGACAAGATGGAAAACGAAGAAGGTCCTATTGTTCAAGATCACGAGGCGTATCTTAATCAGTGTGTCCCATGCCCTTACTCTCAATGCAAGTTGGCAATTAGACGAAAACATCGATTGTCTATAGAATACATATGATGATTTTGCGAGTTTCAATCTGAGATCATTAATCAGGCAATTGCAGATTTTCAGCAAATGGTAATTTGAAGTTAATACCAATCATGCATTGTACTCGCAAGCTAATTGAATACCATATACAATAATATTAGGTCTTGCTGGCAAATTTTCTATCCAGGGAGGTGATGTCTCGTCCCAAGGGGGAGTGCACTCTTTGCGGCCAATTAGAAGAGTACATGGGCGTGCGATGGATGGAGCACAGGAGCTAATCCACCACTCGCAAGGCCAATCTATACCGTCAATGCTAGAGGAGACACGCAACCTTCCAGACCTACCTACAATCTTAGAGCATGAGATGGAGGCAATGATCAATGCATTGATTCCCATGGATGTCGAGACTTCTAATCTGTTTAGAGAGGAAGCATCCATACCATTATATGATGGGTGCCGAGTTTCTTGGATGAAGACACTGCTTGCACTCTTAAGTGTGCAAGCAAAATACGGGTAGAGCGATACGAGTGTGACCGAGTTGTTCAGGTACCTTGTACATACGCTTCATTGATTTTTTTTTTCGACACTATTATTACAAACATTTGTGCTTTTTCAAGGTGTTTTATGATTTTTTTCACGTTATTGAAATATCATATATTACCACCTGCAAATATCATGCCTGAGTCTCATGATGATGTACGACATGTTTTACGAAAGCTTGGCATAGACTACAATAACATCCATGCATGTATCAACGATTGCTGTATGTTTCGAGGAGAATACGAGACTATGTAGACATGTCCAAAGTGTGGTGCTCACAGGTATCAACAGGACTTGCAAGGGCAAACCATCTCTCAAAAAGTTCTCAGACACTTTCTGCTTATCCCGTGCATAAACCACATGTTTCGTACGTCCGGCATGGCGAGCTTGACAATGTGGTATGCGCAGAATAGGTCCACGGATGGAGTTCAATGAATATTAGCGGATTCACATACATGGAGCCACATTGACTCTACCTTCCCAGGCTTTGCCCAAGAGCCAAGGAATCTTCGGCTTGGTCTCACAATGGATGGCGTGAACCCATTCGGTCTGCGATCAACTTCTTACAGTGTGTGGCCTATAGTCCTTGTCAACTACAATATCCCTCCATGGCTTTCTACGAAGAAAGTACATCTCATCCTTAGCTTGCTCATCCCAGGCCGCTATAAAGTAAAAAATATGGATGTGTATCTTCGTCCATTAGTCGATGAGCTTAAGATTTTGTGGGAGGAGGGGGTCACTGTGCAAGATATGAGCAGGCTCGATGGTTGGAGGTCAGCCAATATTCGAGCCATTCTCATGTGGACGATAAATGACTTTCCGGGATTGGGAGAGTGCTCAGGTGAGTAGGCCTCCGTTCTCGCTGGTAATATCTATATTTTATCTCGTTCAATCAAGTATTCACTAGGTTGTGGTGTTGGAATAGGTCTGGTTACCTCAGGTTATCATGCATCTCCATTGTGCGGGCCACAGTTAGACTCCCGAAGGTCATGAACCATGAAGAAGATGGTATATCAAGGACACACTGCTTTCTCGTCGGAGGATCGTGAACTCAGGGAAGGTTTCCTTGGACGACCTCCAACATGTATGAACGCTGTAAGCTGGTACGAGCTGAAAATGGTCCACGTGGAATCACATCCAAATGGAATGCGACGGTTCTCAATTTTCTATGAGTTGCCATATTGGACCCACTTACAAGTCAACCACTTGTTGGATCCCATGCATATTTTCAAGAATATGGGCAGCTTATTATTGGACCACATCACAGGAAAGAGAGACACTATAGGGGTACGAATGGATTTGAAGGAGGTAGATAAGATGGAGGCGCTTTGGCCGCAGTCGAGTGCTGATGGTCGCATGCAGCTTCCTCGCGCTCCTTGGGTTTTGTCCACTACAGAAGAGCGCATTGTGAAGCAAGTAATCAAGTCTATCCGGACTCCAAGGAGTATGATACATTCTCTCAGGTCCACATTTTCTAAAGACGACCAATTATCAGGGCTAAAATCCCATGACTGGCATAAGATATGTCAGGTTTGTACTACGAATGGATTGTAATTAGCGTGGGCATTTTGCTATTTGAAATGTAGCCATTATTCATAATGCTTTCTCATTTTTGGTAGTTTGTACTACTGATCGCGATCGCAGGATGTCTTACTCTAGAAATACGCGGGGCCATTTACAAGTTGTCAACTTTGGTGCAATGGATCTCACAGAAGGAGATTAAGACGTCCTCTATTGAATCTGTGAGGCGGGGAGCAGTGGAGACGGTCTGTCTCTTTGAGAAATACCTGCCCACCAGCATGCTCACGATACAAATCCACCTTCTTGTGCATCTTGTGGATGAAGTGGAGATTGTTGGACCTGTCCATACGCGATGGATGTTCTTCTTGGAGCGCTTCATGAAAACCATGAAAGGATTTGTGCGACAACGAGCTCAGCCAGAAGGTAGCATGGCCGAAGGTTGGTTGGTGTCTGAGGCGCTAGTGCATTTCACAATGGCTACCAACGGTGGAACCAGACAATGAAATACTATGGTTTGCTGAAGGACGATGATAGACTGACTGGAGATGTGGTGGTTGGAAATGGGGTAGAAAAAAGAATGGATGCCTCAATGGAAGAGAAAGTGAATCGCTTTTGTATGTTGCATCATGCCTCTATGGAGACGTGACTTGCCAAGTACCAGATTGCTAGGCAAGATCGAGAGGAAGTGCGAGCTGAATTCCAACGTAGTACGCGTCATTGACTGATTCGATATCCCAAAGGCATGGAGGAGATGCCGCGGTTTATGTCAACGTGATGGTTGCATGGAGCTTTGACTGCAGTGTCTCGCGAAGGCACAAAGGTCTCAATGGAGGAGTGGGAATTCTCGAGGGGATGTAGTCCAAAGGTGATGAGGGGTTTAGAATTTGTCGTATCTAAATTTTATATGCGATATCTAATTTGAGTGTTTCAATGTATAGTACAAAATATATAGTGCAACGTGGTCACGCGGACGGCATTTTCGCATGGAGCGTATTGACAAAATGCGCTCCACAATGGACTGTGGTATCATGGCAAGGTTCGAGCAAGAGAGCCGGCGACGAGAAACGGATCCAAACACGGTTGTGGATGAGATGGAGTATTTTGGAAACTTGCAAAGTATTGTTATGGTGGATTGCCGTAGCTTCTCCATGATACTATTCGATATGCAGTGGTTCAAAGTGGTACTTGGAGGAGCTGGAGCAATAGTTCAACGAGGTCCATCTGGATTTCTCGAAATAGATTCTGAAAAAAAATGGACGGATTTGCACAACACCTTTGTGTTGCCGGCCCATTGTGAACAGGTGCATGGACTCATTTGCTTGCTAATTGTATTACAACATTGTTTATATCACAATGGTTTGAACTCTCTTGTACGTGTTTGTGAATAGGTAATCTTCTATTCAAACCCTCGATAACCTCGATGGTGGTATGTTATACCTTCAACTCCCCAAAGTACGAGAGTATATGATCAAAGCGATGTTCTGAGCATAGATGAAGATAATATGCAAATAGAGGGGTCGATATTGCAGGGGGTGGAGGCCGTCAAAAGCTTGGAGACAGCATCGGCTAACAATGATGGAAATACAGGAGTCCAAGAATTCTTTGAGAATGAGGTGGACTCATTCTTTTGTGGTGACATGTCTATCGACCTTCCAGTGTATGCGGAGTTGTATCACGAGATTAACATGGAACCATAGGATACTTCATACTTGGAGTATCCACTTACTCAATTCGTTGACCAATCGCTTATAAGGGTACATAAGATATGCATTTTAAGTGAGATTTTTTTAAAATGATTTATATTATTGTGCTTTGTATGATTTAAATTGATTATTTTAACATCATTTTTTGTCTGTGCAGGTGACATTTTCAGGATGAGTCAAGGGATGAGCGATGAGGAGTTACAGGACATCTTTGCACGCATGTCTCCAGACCAGATCGCCAGATTCATAGAGATGGCAGACCAAGAGCTGTCTCGGTCTTCGTCAGGGCACTTTGCTAGATCTACTTCAGCGTGATCAGATGCTTCGGCTTCGAGCAGAGGATCTCGACGCTCACGACTTGGGCCAGAGGGAGGGAGTGCATCGGGATCAGGGGAATGTTGCAGAGATACAGAGGCACTAGGTCCACGGTCGACATGGGATACATGTGCGACTCCTCCCTCTCGTGGCTCAGGTGGATGCTATGGAGACACGGACGCGGTGTCTCCGTCTTGTCGTTTAGCTGGAGCTGTGTCACCTCTAGGATTTGTCACACCTATGGGGACGTCTACTCTAGTTACTTCGGCTTTTATGCAGCCGTCAGCAGGTGGCATCCCTGTGGGTGCCACTTCGAGAGATATTACCCCCGTCGGTACATCGGATGCACAGGGGTCTCCTGGATATGCCCAAGAGCATGGATGCAGATGGGAGAGGACCCATCTTAGGCAGACTCCTAGGGGTTATGGATATCTAGTCGATAGTAGATCAGGAGCCATCATCATGAATGATGAGGGGAGGAGGGTGATGGCTCGCATGAGAGAGTTGTGCCAATAAGTTTTTCGGCACAACGTCTTGGATCATTGGAAGAACATACCGGAGGGGAGCAAGGACTACATAGTAGCAACCTTGTACGAGGAGTTTCCGGTGCCAGCCACAGTAGATAGATTCTCTACAGGCTGGATGATGGATTGCATGCATGCATACATGTACATAGACGATCTGACGCACGTAAGGCAATCAAGAGTGGGGCTGCAAAGCCTGACTGGTTAGATACAGATGACTGGCGCAGACTGAGGGAGGAGGCTACAGATTCTCCAGGACGTTGGAGTTAGCAACGCGAGACAGCGAGGGCACGACTCGAGGCCGGAGTGGTCCATCATCTTGGGAGTGGTGGCCACAAGACATATTTGGAGGACTTTGTAAGTTTTTCTTTTGTTTTGCTTGTTTATTTTTTTGAATATTCTTTGTACTGACAATCATGTTTCTAACAGTTAGCATTTTATTTTCTTTGTAGTACTCCATTACAAATCGCTATCCGACTGGCCTTGAGACTCGATATGCAGAGAGGCACGGTCTCAGGGTATTGATCAACCGATTGTATAGATGTGGCGGCCTTGTAAGTCACTCATCTTTCTTGTCCATAGTTACCATGAGATATTTGAATGCATTATTGTATGGTAGACTGATGTGTTGTTCCTTTTTCTGCAGAGTGCGTTCAATGCTCCTTTGCAGCGGGATGAGCTTTCGGGGGATGAGGATGCGTAGCTTGCCCTTGGATCCCTGGAGCTCACACATCTATATTTTTTAGTCACTTGATCTATGTAGACATTTTCTATGTATTAGTGATATCATGTCATGATTGTACCAATCACTTTTTATGCGATCATGTATTTATTTTATGTATCAGTTTTATGATTTCAGTATACATTGTTTTTGTTTGCAAGCGCATTGTACACAATAGTGCAAACACAATTTTTTTTTTCCATGTTACCGTCGCTATTAGCGTCGTAAATTTTACTGCTCGCATCGCTATGCACGTCGCAAACGGTCCCTATCAACATCGCTATTACCGACGCTGATAGCGACCGTTTGCGATAGCGACGCTGATAGCGACCGTTTGCGACATGTATAGCGACGCCAATAGCGACACTGATAGTGATGCCAATACCGACTATTCTATGGCGTCGCCAATAACGACACTTTTTGCAACGACGGGGGCAAATTTTGTTGTTTGTATTTTCGTCGCTCTAAACGTCGATATAAGGCCTATATCTTGTAGTGACTTGTATAGGTGTGGCAAGTTGAATATGTCTATGTTTGAATAAATGGACCATGATTGCAAGAAGATTTTGTGATGTTATGATGGCACTTTTCAATCTTTGGACAAAAATAGAAGCAGTTGTATTTCTTGAACATATTAAAAATTTTGTGCCTTTGAGATGTTCAAGAGCTAGAGTAAGAATTGATCTTTAAATACTTACAGTAAATGCCTTGAAAATGGAGATATTAGTATAATGTATTGTTGCTTTTGATGATAAAGTTTTGAACATGATTGTTTTTGAACACGTTCTTTTTGTGTGGGTACGAGTCATACCCACTTGGGAAACCTTAGCCTGAAGTAACATTAGGTAGTCACCCACCGATCATTTGTCCTAAATGTCACCACCTGGATCCAATGGAATACATGGCTAAGACAATTAGGTAGCTTTTAGGTGTATCTCACAGGGGAGTATTCACTTTGACCCATAAGGATTGACCCAAGGTTCCTTATAACTAAACTATATTCATTAACAATATTCTAACACACTTAGGTTGGATATCCAAAATTAGTTTCCTTGATTAATCCTTTAGTATAGGTTTATTATATGCCTTTAGATCACAAAAACATAGGCAAGTGAAAGTAGTCATTTATTTCAGAAAGGTGATTAAAAATTTTCTCTGGATGAAACTGCTTTGTACTGAGCCAAAACACTTAGAATTGCTCTAGACTAGAACTATTAGTATTGAGTGTTATCTTGGTTAGATTATCCAATACTAGGCAAAGCCATTATGTATTGGAACTTTATGTACTAGACCTTCATCATATCACCTAACTAGTATAGGAACCTTTCTAAATGCATATGGAGTCGCAAGTCATTGATTTGGTTTTAGACCCTTGAAAGTCTCCCTATAGCCTTGCTAGTTATCATGGACTTGGGCAATCAATCATACCTTGTAGATAGGCCACTCATCTAGAGGACTAGTCCTAGCCTCGGGGGGTTCACTATATATATATATTCTCTATATAACGTGCGTTCATGGCCTATTTATAAATATCCTAATTTGTGAATTTTTCTTGAATAAAATACAACCCTTTTCTATTCAACTGTAAGTAATCCCTTTATATGACACCCTTCTATATGTGAAAAATGTATAAAAATGGTGTTTTAAAAACCCCTTATTTTAAACTCAAATTATATATACATATATTCATGAGTGATCCCCCCGAGGTCCTAGCACCCATGAAAGAACCAGTTCTTGGTTGTGGAACTCAATGTGGTGTGCTTGGGGATAGCTACAACCACTCCCAATCCCTCAATAGCTTTCTTAATAGTTAATATGAACAATGATAAAATAGACATGCCAAGATAAGGAATACAATATTTTCCAAACAAAGTTTTGATATATTGCATCTATGGAACGGATAAGTAAATCGTGCAATTATTCTCCTACTAATCAATTGCAAAGGTATACTATGTTCTTTTTGAAAGCTAAGGCTTGACTAGTAAGATATCTTGATTAAAACATAGTAGATTCAGTTCCATGGTTTTTGGAGAAGGAAAATAATCTATCCTCTAAGTAAAAACATAATTTACGTGAATTCAACTAATCAACTAGCTGTGGTGGAGGTGGAAGGGGGACTATATTTGTCATCACAACTGCTTGCTGCATTGTATCCACTTCACTTGCATTGGTTAGGACTTACCGTGCTACAACTACACTTCTCCTCTTTGGGTCATCATACAGAGTTGGGATCTAAAATGGGCCTGAAACTGGCTAAAAGCACTAGCCAAGCCTCTCTGTACTCAAAGAACACAACCCCTCGGTCTCCTGGCCAAGAGTGTATAAGGGACATATTGCCCAACTGCTATCGCGAATCTCACGTTTGTTATGAACTGTAGTACAATGATTAAACCCCACACTCCTTAGAGGGGGTACCTACACATAGATACATATAAAATACTTCGTAATCACAAACACAAGGAGGCACCCCTCTGATTGAATGTCGTGGCCCCACTACAACTCTCCTACACTAGGGGGATTGGCCCCTCGATGCGCCACTAACACAAATAACGTAGGCGTCACAAACTCCACTCTTGTTTTAGAATGATCCAAGAGATAAGATATTTCATCACTTAACAATTTCCCAAGGAACCCAAATGCCTAAACCTATAGCTTAAGTATCTCACAACTTAGCATGGGTCACATATATAAACCAACTATAATGCATCCAGGAGTTACCACGTGATATGCGCAATGCAACTGTGAAGGCCATCGTGCTAAAAAAAATTTATGATTCATAAATTAGTGTTGTGAAGTGTAACAAACATTTCTTTTAATGGTTTCAGCCTACACGTCATGCTTTGTTGTTGCTAAGGGTCCTCATGCTGCTTAACCCCTTTAAAATTTATTCATAAACGTCCTATATGGTATATGCACAAACAAATAGATCATAATTTCATATGTTCTTAGCAACTAATCAACATCAAAACCCCTTTCTCCCCCTATTGTTTTGGTTGAGTAACATTGATAGGTGTAAAGAGTGGCTTTTTCATGTGTTTTCCTTGTAAAAAATAGTAAAAACAGACTTTAACATAGAGACATAGCTGAAATGAGGCTTATCCCTTATTCTATAGCCATGCCATACATTCACGGATATAAAACATATTTTTTCTTAATTTTCTAGCACAAAAAACTAACTTTTTTCAAATTTTCACTATTTTTATTCATTTATTCAGATAAAACTTTTGATATTTTTTCTTTTTGGGTTGGGAGTTATCACAACCACTGAGCATTGATTTTATATTCATTTCTATCCATATGAACCTCGAAATCGCAACAAAACCCCCAAAATTTATCATTTTCATAAAATCCATATAATTATAGGTTTTTTGTGTTTTGATATAAACTACAAAACAACTAACATGCAACCATAGTGTGATTGAAAACTAGCATCAAAGAGCAAAAAACGGAAGGAAGAAGCTGCAAAAAATAAGCATCAATGGCCAAGAAGTGGAAAGCACGTTTCTACAGCCGCCCTTTTGAAACACCGCCCCCCTCCCCCCCCCCTTCCCTCCAAAATTTCTTTTTTTTAAGAGGGCCTTTGGCCCCCCCTAAAGGGCAAGCCCAAAATTTTTAAAATCTTGGTCATTTTGGGCTTTGCATCGTCCGGCTTCGTGTCTCTCCCGTTAGACACTTGAATTAAGTTCCAAAAAATCGTGTTTGATGGGCTCAATATCTCGAATGGCCGAGAAGCTCTCTCTCTTCCATCCAACTATCGAAAAAAATACAAAAAAACTGCAACCATTGCAACGACTGAAGTTTTACATTTTTATCTTCTTGGCCTTTGAAATTGTTAGATCTTCAGGTTCCGCTTCCGTAAGCTTTAAATTTCTGCCTAAAATTTGCATTAGTCCGCCTCTAATGTGCACTTGACGATCTCTAAAAACTGCTCCCATTGGTGACCACAAGATAGGGAGACTCAGCCCGTTGAATTCCATGAACTGAAATGCAAAAAACAAAAATCAGAGAAAGCATCAAGCTACCACAAAAAATATACTCAACAAAGTACCAGAACAATTCTCACCCTAGCTCCTGATAGAATCAAGGCATGAAAATCCACAAGGGATAGGTCTAGCATAATTTGGCAAAAATATTGAGCAAGTTACTAACCAGCTGCTCTAACATGGACTGGCTAAAAAGCCTATCAAAGAGGCCATCATAGTGGTGGTTTGAACTACCTACCTAACTTAGGACAATGGGACCATGACCTCCTATTAGGCGAGGACTCCTATAGCCTAGTCATCATACTTTTCTTGTAACATATTTCCTTTCAAGGTTTCCATACTCGTGCATGTAAAAAGGAGAGAGATGAGAGTAGAGTGACCCAAGGAGAATAGGGCATCGGCCCCAGGTCCTGTCTCTATACCGAAGAATCTACCAAGCTCTCACAAGGTGACACTTGATCCTTTTCTATTTTGCTCACTTTGATTTTCACTCCAACCTTCCTTTTCTTTTCTTTGGCTAGATACTAGCCTAGGAAGACAAGGTATCGGGGGTTTGACTCATCCTCAACAACCTACTAGGCCTCCGCAAGGCGATAATCATCTGCTTGTAGGATTTTCCTTCCTTTTTTTTCACTTTTATTATTAAGGGGCTAGAACCCCTTTTTACACACCTTTGTAATTTTTATCTTGAGATACATTCAACACTTGCTCTTCTTTGCTATTTCGCATGCTTCTCTAACCGCCTCACACTAGCAGGGACTCCTAGGGCAATTGCCTAGTAAGGAAGAAGGATAGGGTCACAAGGACTACCCTCTATCAAACGTCTTTAATGCCTGACAACGTCCTAACATAGGAGGTAGAAAACTAATCCAATCTCCCCCAGATATATCTAACCAAACCCTAGGACTTCATGCCTTGATTGAGTACGATCCCCAAAAACAAAAAGAAAATAACCCCCACATGCACATATAACACTATTAGCTTAAGAGGAAAACTTGGAAAGGCGACAATACCCTTGGAATGGCCACAAGAAGCTCCCACGCAGCAAATGCTCCCTCTAGGTACTTTAGCCAACCTGTGTGATGCAATCACTAAAACAAAAAACCATTAAACGTACCTGCACCAAACAGGCATATGGCCCTCTTGGCCTTATGAAATAATACATTAGAACTTGACAAAGACAACCCTCTTGGCCTTATGAAATAATACATTAGAACTTGACAAAGACAACCCTCTTGGCCTTATGAAATAAACCATTTTACTATCACTCAACACAGTGTATTGGTGAAATAATCCCTTTGTCCTAACATTACTTGACTGAAGCACAAAACCAACCAAGGATAAGGCCACTTAGGCCCTACACTAAGTGCATCAGGTTAGTAGCTAGCCCCCTACTTAAATAGCAAGGGGTGTTCGACGAATATGAGGATACACTATCCTATGCGTCCACCATGACAGAGTAGGAAGGTGCTCACTTGCTACTTGACTCATAACCCAAACTAACCATCAATGGCTGAAATATGATGTGTCAGCAAGAAGAACCCAAGGTAGTCCAGGACTAATGTTAGAAGGTAGTTGTAAGGGCTTCCCTGGACCACCACAATTGAAAAAGACATCTTCCACGAAAGCATAGTTAGCCATGGAATCCACAAAGCGATTCCATTCTCGAGGGATTAATTGACAAGTCACCATTCAAAGATATGCAACATATCCAAGGCTGTATGACGGTACATCCATAAAATGGGATCTTGCACACTGAAGGTCCCATTTAGTTGATTGATTAGTAACTGTGAGTCACCTTTAACTAATAATCAGCGGATACCACCACATTGGGCTACATTTAGCCCCATGATTAAGACATTGTATTCTGCCATATTATTTGTAAAAGAGAGCCCTAAATAGACTCCCATATTCATGACAACCCTAGATCCATGATTTTTAATGACCACACCAATGCTCACATGTTTAGCGGGCCCTCTGGAAGCTCCGTCAAAATTCAGAGTATAAACCTAGACTTCATTAATAGGCCACGCCATAATAATCAACTCACTCGTACTTATGATAATCAAAATCAAGCTGAGAGAGAGGATGTAAAACAATCATAATTCCTCCTTCCTCGCTGAACTCGATAGGAATGCTAGTCAGAATTCATTGACAATGGAGGTAGTAGACCTTAATTTCCCACGTAAAGGATCCAACTTGCCACTCAGTAACTTGATACCCTTTGCTTCACCAGATCACTCAACCTTGGTGGTAACATTTCTCAAGATACGAATGCTCCAGATAGAAAATTGTGCATCCCATATGCTTATTAAAGTTAACTTTAGTCTTAAACTCTACCCCTGCAAATTTGCTAGAAGGATCGTAGAGCCATTCTTCCCTAAATGTACAATCTTGTATGGTCCATCCGACTTGGCTTCTAATTTTCATGGAAAGAGCTCCCTTTGAGCATCATAATATAGCACTAACTGACCTTTCACAAATTTATACTTCTTAGAACGAAGATCATGAAGGGCTTTCATTATCATTTTCCCTACTTCTTGATGTAATAAAACCTGCAACAAACGAATCTCATCAAGATGTGCCAGAGAAGTACACCGTTCTTGTAATGCTTCTTTCTCTCCCAACAAATGATTGAGGGAAAAACGCATAGTGGGAAGCTCTATTTATAATGGCAAGATGCACTCCTCTCCATACACAAGCTTAAATGGGGTGTGGCTTGTGGCTCTCTTGAATGTTTTGTTGTAAGCCCACATAGCCACATATAATTTCTTATCCCAGTCGCACTTGCTTTTTCGATATGATCTTGGATAAGATTCCTACCAATTGTTTATTTGTAGTCTCAACCTGACTGTTCGCTTGAGGATTATACGGGGTAGTCTTGTTGTGCTTAGTCTTCAAAGCTTCAGTCACATGGCCACTATAACTTTTTTCAAGAAGTGTGTCCCTCGATCAGACAATCTCCTTCGGTGGACCGAAACGGCAAACAATTTGCTCCATAATGAAACTAGCCATCTCCTTAGCATTGTCCTTCACCGTTGCTTGAGCTTCAAACCACTTTATAAAGTAGTGTGTTGCTACAATAATATACCACTTTTGCATAGTTGATGAAGGGTATATTGGTCCCATAAATCAATACCCCATTTCTCAAAGGGTAACATAACCAAAATGGGATTTAGAGGTCCTCTACTACAATTTTTCCTCACATCGTGTCTTTGACAAACATCACAATGCTTAACATAACTAAAAGCATCTTGGAAGATCGATGTCCACCAATATCCAGCACAGAGAGCTTTTTGGACGGTTAGCTGGCCAACAAAATGTCCCCCACATATGCTGAATCATGGCACTCCTCAAGAATAAACGGTACCTCATCGGGTAGTACACAATGTTGATAGATATCATCTACTCCTCTCTTATACAAGACACCCACTATGATTGAAAAGGGTAATGCTTGTTGCTTGATTTTTCTCTTTTCCCTGTCCAACACCCAAATTGAGTTCCAAAAATCCTACCTGACCAGATCGACATCCCGGATGACTGGGAAGCTCTAAAAAAGTACTAAAAATCTACAACCATCACAATGAGCGAAGTTTTGAATTTTCGTCTTCCTTGGTCTCTAAAATCGTCAGATCTTCAGGTTCTACTTCCATCGGCTTTAAATTTTTGCCTAAAAATTGCAGTAATCTACCTCTAATATGCACTTGACGGTCTTTAAAAACTACTCCCATATACCGCGTGATTCTTGATTGGCTCTTAGGGTAGGGTAAGTAGTAGAGAGCTTGGTTAGGAGAAGGTGACAAAAAAGGAGGTTGAAAAGGATTAGGTTGAAATTGGGATATAAGAAAGAAAGGTATAGAGTCGGACGACAAGCATATTGTTGTAGAACAGATATGGTCACAATTCCTTTCTCTCATGGTTGGAATCAAAGTGTTCTCTTCTACTCATGGCTATCTCTACACAATGCAATGTCTCTCTTTATATACCAGTTGAGGGGAGGGGGAGGGGGAGGGGGTAATCTTATATGCTTTGCATGGCACTAAGATAGGGTAATCTTATAACCCTACTGCGGTTGATTACATGACCAAATGGCATGAAGAAAAGGCTACCAGGAAATGCAAGAAAGAGGATGTAGTCTAATTTTTTATAGAGGATACCACTAGAGATAACAACAAATCAATATCTTGGTTTTAGAAAAAAGCTATAAGGAAGCTGAGAAAGAAGTTAAATTTAAAGCATAGGTTTGTTATGCCCTATTACCCTCAATGTAATGGACTGGTAGAAGCATTTAACGAGACTTTGTAGAAGATTCTCTTTAAGTTAGTTGAAGACCATCCCAAGGATTGGGACAACTAGTTGCATCAAGTTTTGCTAGGGCTTGTAGGACCATTCAAAAGAACAATATAGGGTCTACTCCCTTTCATCTAGTGTATGGTCACGAAGATGTAATACCTACGGATCTCATATTTTCCACTATGGAGTTTATAAAGAGGCACCAGTTGGATCCGATCCAGAGTAAGAAGTTGATAGGGGGCTGAAATTGGATGCAGTATAGCTTGACAAGCAAGCATGCAATGGTCTACTACGAGAAGAAAATTTTAAAAAGAAAGGAATGGTGTAATGCGTAGTTAATGAAAAAGGTCCTTGTTGAAGGAATGCTAGTCATGAGATATGAGAGCCATTTGGACTCTACCTTCCAGAATACTAAGTTTTGAGTTAGATGAGAGAGACCCTTTTTTATTAGATAGAAGTTTGAAAATGACAGTGATGTATTGCAAGATCTAAATGTGATAGTTCATAAGGGCAGAATCAATGGGTTACATTTGAAGAAATATATTTGTAGGATCATGTTTCGAACTTTGTGGGGGGGGGGGGGGGGGATGGGGGCACTCATGGAGGAAATCTTGACCCTAGAACATACTAGGAGGTGTCAATAAAGATTTAAATTATGTATCTTGGGGGCTAAGAAGAGAATTCGTTCTAGTTATGCAAGTCATTAAATAGAGTCAATTCATAAGGGGGATTCTGGGGTCCTGGAAGAAAATACTGAGCAAAGCACGGAAAGTGTATCATAAATTGGAATTCTCCACCTAAAGGAATACATATTTTGGTCGTATTGTTTCACACTACCTATTAATAGCAAAAAGCGGTGGAAAGGAGGGGAAGAGCATTGACCAAAGTTGGGCCCAATAGAGCCAAACATTGGATCATGGATGATAATAGTTTGTCATCTTTTGATGAGTGAATCAATGTATGGGACTTAGAGAAAGCATCTATGATGTGTTGGATGTAGGTTATGTTAAGGGTTTCTGAGAATGTAGGCAATAGATTGCGGAGTAGCCAGAATGCCGTTCATTAAAATCAATCGTAAAAAATTGGATGGAGGCCTTAGCAGGACTATAAGGAAGTGGATTGCCTAGAAAGAACCAGATCTAGAGAAGTCTGATAGAACTTTAGGATTTCTGAGGGGCAATTTGGTGAAGCCTTTCAAAAACTTACCAATGAAGGATAAAGTGTTCATGTGGAGAGGGAGGGTTGGGAGCCTATTCACAAAAGACAAATTGGGGAGAAGGGGATTGCTTGACGGCATATCCGCCCATGGGGAAGATGAATCAATAGAACATGTTTTTTGGGATGGCTATGTTGGTGCTTCGTGGGTATGGCAATCTATATTCATCTAATTGAAGTGAAGTGGTGATGAGTGGGAGAAGATAAAATTATTGCATTCTTGGAGAAATCGGAATGCGTGAAGGCAAGGGGGCCCGGGCATATCAGTTCTCCATCTCGTCAGAATCTTTAGCGTGCAAACAATTCAGGAGGCGAGACTTAGATTGGTGTTTGAAGGGTGCGAGCTTGAACTTGGTACTAGGGATATAGCATTCAAGGTTAAATTGCATTTTGGGAGTTTGCTTGTAAAGGTGAAAGAGACCTAGCTAAGGTACCAACTATTTTTCTTAGCCACTCATGGACCTGTGAAATGGATATTTATTGATGCATTCCTATGGGACAAATAGATATAATGGCTGCTTTCAAACTATCTCAAGTTTTTTTAATTTAAGCCTTATTCTCGAAGCCTTCTCTCCTTAGGAAGTTGACAATTTTCCAAGTGGTGATCTCTCTTTTTTGTAGATTGGGTTGTCTAGGACCAGGGTGTTCACTTTTGAAGGGCTGGTCCATATTTTCTCCTGAAGGTCTCTCTATGATCTTGCCCTTCCACTTGAAGGTCACTTTTCAAAATATGGCCTTTGAATGATGAGTGCAGTAAATATTACCTTTCAAGATCTAAATTTTGTGCAAGGAAGCTTTTTAATCAAAATCACTTAACAACGATAAAATTCTAATTCATGTGTAAGACAACTTTTCCATTCAATTTATACTATACATATTCGATTTAATGAACTCTATTATGAATCATTGATATAGCCTTTACTATCTAGCCTCGATGAATTTCCAGCTATCTGAAGTAGAGTAGATCGCATCCCAATCTACCTCACTTGGATCTTGTGTGCCATTGTAAGAAATAAACATATTAAGCTTGTTAACATTCTCTAAGCTCTATCGATTGCGGTCATTTGACTTGACACGGTTCATCTTGGAGAATCCCCTTTCACAATTGATTGTGCTTATCTTAGTAACTAGGCATTGGGCAATTAGATTAATAAATTTATTTATAATATAATATACTAATTTTCAAGGAAAAAAAAGCCCTTCAAAGGCAAATTTTTCTTTTGCCTTTCAAATGCATTGCTTGCAATATTTTGGGATTCTCCAACAAGTCAATAATGGCCCAGAAGGGCTCTACAACCTCCAAAAATGAACCCCTTGTCCTTCCTAAGTGAATTTTCCCAAAGGTCTTAGAGAACCTCTCCTTTTCTTTTTAAAGAGTTTGGAAGGGCATAAAACTATTTTTCTAAAATTCTTACATTTCTTTTGAAAGGTAATATATGTATCACCCTTCTCTAGATGGGCAAAACCCCCTTTGAAGGGTGTTGCAACCTTCAAAATTTAGACGTAATTCCCATTGAAGGTTTGTGATTGGCGTATACACGTTGATTAAACAGGATTTCATGTGGGCCAATGAACAAAAAGCGCCGCCAGCTGCCAGAACTACCTCAGCACGCGGAATATTCCTTTGCGGCGCCCCCGTTATAACGCGAAGTTGCCGCTTTTCGTGAGTTACAACGCGGGAATCGAGGGTCTCTCTCACTCGAAGGCTCTCATCATCTCCTCGTACCGCGGTCCACGTCTCGGCTAGCCTTTTCATTTGCATTTCCCATTGTTCACTTTTGCTCCTCCTTTCTTTGGAAATTGGCGGGCGTGTTTTGCTGTGTGTACACTGCACACACACAAGGGCGCGTGGCGCAGCTAGCAAAGGAGGAGGGGCCTGAGGACTGTGTCGACCGTGAAGAAGATCATCCATTGATTCCAGATTCAGAATTAGTCTGTCATAATTGCTGCATGCTCTACTACTGTACAGCAGTACCTCTCCTGTACTAGTCGACAGATACACAACTACATCAGACAGAGAGTGCAGCAGCGCTCATTAAACTGCTGTGGTGTTAGCCTGGGAAGTCCACCCTCATTCAGATCATCAGAAATCAGAGACAGGAAGCAGAGAGCAGCAGTGTCATATCGGTACTACGTCTCTTCTTGCAGCAGCTATATCATAGTTTCTGACGATGGAGGACGAGAAGATGCAGTTTTGGCAGGCCATGGCCTCCCAGCATGGGGAGCATTGGTTTGTTGTGGCAGCAGCAGGCCGATCAGGCAGTACGGCCACCACCACCACGGGCCACGCAGGTGGTGTGCCAGCAGCATTTCTGAGGGAGCTCGTCCGCACGCAGGGCGTGCCCCCCTCCTTTCGAGCGCGTGTCTGGCTTGCCCTCTCCGGAGCCCAGCGTGCACGTTCCCGGGTACCCAGCACCTACTACGCCGACCTCCTCTAGCTGTGCCGCAACAGCCCCTCGGCGGCAGAAGCACCGAGTGTGCAGGGGGCGTTGCGGCAGATTGCCCTAGACATCCCACGCACACTCCCGTCTCACCCCTGGTTTCAGAGCGAGCAGGGCCGCCTCGCCCTCAAGAATGTCCTCACCGCCTATGCCTTGCGCAACTCCGAGGTGCGCTACTGCCAGGGACTCAACTTCCTGGCAGCCACGCTGCTTCTGGTGACCCAGCACGACGAGGAGGATGCGTTCTGGCTCCTCACCGTCTTGGTGGAGCGTATCTTGCCGCCCCACACCTACAGCGAGCTCCTCCTTGGCACCGCGGCGGAGCACGCCAGATCCGCCTTCCTCGCGCGTCTCAGCGAAGCCTGCCCTCGCGTGTACGAGCATCTCTCCCAGCACCTGTTCTACGACCCCTCCCTCTTGCCCAGCCAGTGGCTCATGACCCTCTTCACCACCTCCCACCTGCCCCTCGAGACCACCCTCCGCCTCTGGGATGTTCTTTTCACTGAGGGCAGCTCCGACGTGCTCCTGGCTGCAGCCGTCACCATCTTCTGCATGTGCGAGGACCGCCTGCTCTCCTCGCGTAGCGATGAGGACGCACATGCCGCGCTTGCATTCCCGGCATCCCACGCCATTGCGGATGCAGACGCCTACTTGGCAGCTGTCGCATCCAGGCTACCACCTCCATCTGGGTCGGAGCAGCCACTTGTAGCTGCAGCAGCAGGGCGAGGCTCCTGCGCAAGCACTTGTTCTGCGCGGGCCGGGCGAAGCTGGCATTTCACCAGCCTCTTTGGTAGAGGATGATGACAGCCTATAAGCTGCTGCCCCTCAACATGGTACAGCCAAGGCACCATAAAGTTACAACGTATATAACTTGCAGCGGTTACACATTTTATCCCCAGCACTGCCCAGTGCATGCTGGCTGCAACGTCATTTGTGGATCTGTACACCCTCTGATGACATTGATCATCATGCTGTGTAGGTACTTCTGCCATTCTTTTGTTTCTAAGGTGAGAGCCATTCATGTTTCAGTTGTGAGAGAGAAGAATATGTACACAGACCTATATTGTTTGATGCTGTTGCAACATGAGATTGCTTGCAACCGAGCAATGCAATGTTGTCTGCTTTCTTAGTCTTGGTCTTCAAAGGGCAGCCATAAATAATTAGCAGCTGGTTGCAAATTCGAATACCGTCTGGGCTCTGGTTTTATATCTTGATCACTACTCTCGTTAGTATTGCAGTAGTGTCCATAAGCATTTAGCAGCTGGTTGCGAGTTAGATTAACGCCTGGGCTCTGGTTTTGTCTGCTGATCGCTGCTCTTGTTAGCTAGGTGCAGGGTAAATATTGCTCTCACTGATCTGTTTAGACACTAATTTGCTCAATATCTTTTCTGGCAGACTGCAACAGGTTTTCTGGCAGACTGCAACAGGCATACTAGTACTGCTACCTGAACTACTGTCAAAGTCTATGGTCGCGGCTCGACGTCGAATATTTCTTCCTGTAGAATGACTGCTCATCCGTTCCAAACCTTGGTACATTTGCAAATAATATGCTACCACTGCATCCAGCACCTGCACAGCATTTTTGGCTGCAACGCACATAAATATACCACCATCAAACGGGACAATGTCGGATCAGATCAGTTACTTGCACGAATAGGAATGAATGAATTGGTCTGGCCCTGGAATCGAAGTAAGTAGCTGGCTCCTTGGCAAATATGGCAATTTGTCAATTACAATTTACACCCCCCTGCATCTGGACACGTCGACAGCACTTGCAAACACTAGCTGTAGCTGCATAAGGACTAGCACTTCGGTCTCTCTCTGCTCTCGCTCGCTCGCTGATTCACACCTAGCTATACGTGGGCAAAATGCCGAACCGGCCAGATCACCATTATTCCTGAACCGCGACTATATGAAGAAAAAGGGCGCTTCGCCAATAGCCAACCCACTATGACGTATCGTTTGCTCGTTGAGAGCACTGCAGTAGGCCGCCTCTGATCAGTCACAGACAGCAGACGCACTCGACGCTTGCTTTAGGTAGCTATAACACTTTCAAATTGAAAGTTTCAAAACTAACTGTCCTGTAAGGATCCAATCTTTCATTTGAGCCCATCGCAACCCTGGCATATCAAACCTTGGCCTTTTATCCAGAAGTGAATCGCTTATTCTCTAAACAAATGCCAAAAACGAATTCTAAATGCAGCTCACAAACCGGAAAACTTTTATTGAAAATCCCCAAGTGCAACGCTCAGATTTGCTTACTATAGGAGCCTTATACTGATGACATAATGATGGATCACCTGCATCATACATGTGGAGCTTATTACATGTATATTACCAAAGCCTAGACACAAAGGCTAGTGAGGTGCAATGTATCCGAGCATGCTCAGTTTACAACTTTGTTTGGGTATCGCCGATCACTACAATATGGGGGAGAATGTACAAGCTTTTATACTCGCATCTTACCACACCTTCGTGCACCCATTCAGAGCCCAAAAGGACTCTACTCTCCACCCAAGCTGCACGCACAACGACCTAAGCATGGTGACAACAAAAGAAAGTTGGGATGCAGCCCTCGGTTAGCAATAACCACCTCCAAGAACTTCTTCTTCTTTCCAATTTCTAAGGGAGTTGACTCCCAACCCAAAGTCACCTTAGCCACCTTCAAGAATTTATTATCCCCTAATTTCTAAGGTTTCATTTGGCTCCCAACCTAAATTTAGCTTGGACATCAATACCTCTCAGACAACACTAATGGTATAGCAGCTCCACATGGGAATAGTATGTCTCACGTGAGATGACAAGGGAATAGTATCTCTAGGTTCACTAGAATTAACCACCATGATACATGCTTTTTCTTAGGCTCTTCTCACCATGAATGCACGATTTGTAGGGCATGCATGGCTTAGCTCTTGTCTCTATCCTCACTATCATGTCCTTTATCCACCTTGATTGATCTTAGACTTCTAAGCTCTATTCATCACAAATTGGTTCTACCAATAAAAGTGTCTCCAAGGCCAATGAATGAAGAAGAGAGTGCTTGAAACAATGAGACTAAAGTAAAGAAACTTGACCTCTCAAAACTCATGGACACTATAAAGCAACCATGGGCTCACAAATGGAAGGTATATCCTGTAGTGGGTAGCACCTACCCTTAGAGTGTCCCATGCATGCACAAATTACAACTGCTTTGGCCATGAGGCGGCTTTCTGGAGAGCCCCAAGAAGACTCCCTTATCGAGTAGAGGTCCTTTCTATAGGAGACATTAATAATTGGCCTTACTAATGCTACTTGGCCAAAGGCCACAGCTACTCCAAGAGGAAGAACTAACCATTCATAGACACCAAAACCTATGAGTCCTCAATCATAACTCACCCTCCAAGCAATGCTCATGTATACTTCACAGAAGAATCACTGGAGGAGGAGAAGCAAATGAATCCTTATATCAACTTAGGACAAAGAGGGCAATGTAGCCCTCATGGAGTACCACATCCAATTCCAATCATGATATTAGGATGTGGCCAATAAAGGCATGATGCAAACCCATAAGACTATTGAGTGTTTCCACTATAGTTAGCTTATGTTGACAAGGTGTGCACAAAATCAAGAACCTCCCAAAGATGATAGAGGCAAATTAAAGATGTGCCAAGCATGTATTTACACATATGCACTTTGATTGCCATATAGAAAAAGAAAGCACAAACGAGGTCATTATCCCTTTGGTATCACTGAGTCCCTTTAGAAAGCACGTCATTACACATATGCACTTTGATTGCCATATAGAAAAAGAAAGCACAAATGAGGTCATTATCCCTTTGGTACCACTAAGTCCCTTTAGAGCTGAGAAAATCAATCATGTTGAGGATATCATGCTAATTCTAGTTAATGCCATTATAAGAGCTCAGAGAAACAAAGGAGCCGATGTCCTTGGCCCTTCAAAAGTCACCAAATAGTGATTGAAAGAAAGATTTTGAAGAAGATTAAAAAATGTGAGAGAAAATCAAAGTTACTTTGGAAAATTATGGACTCATATTGCTCTCAAAGAATGCAACCAATTCTCAATATGTGCAAAGGTATAAGATTGTCAATGAAATGACAAGTCAATATGGGGCTCAATTAGGAGTCCATGTACTTGCATCAAGAGTGGGATGCACTTGTGGATGCTCAGATTATTGAGCATGAGAACTGGAAGCTAGGTAGGATTCAACAATAGTGAAGGAGTCTGGATCCTACGAAGGTTGTGGGTATGTATTGATCTAGCCTTCAAAGAGCTCTTGTTAGAGCAAGGAGTAGTTGCAATCAGTAGGCCTAATGGGGGAGAGAGAGAGAGAGAGTAGATATGGCAGCTCATAGACAAAGAAGAGAGAAGTAATTGTAGCACCTATAGAAGAGAAGAGGACAACAGAATTGAGGCAAGCGGCTGTGAAAGAGAAGCACAAAATATGGAGAATTGTAGTGCCATGCAAGTGAAGAAGAAGTGGTAGCAGCATGCCCATCTTTTGAGAAGGGGGCAGTGTGAAGCTTACAAAGGCCCTCCTACTACATGTCATATGGAGTAGAACTCTAAATGAGTTCACTCACAAGATGAAGGAGACGCATATGCAGACATAGCTGTAGGGCAAGTTACTATTAATATTATAGACATGGTTAGCTGATATAACTTGTACACACTGAGAAAAGGATGATGATAGCTACAAGGAGAAGCACTAGTTTTGAGCAGTACATTAGGGGAGCTCCCCAAATAAACTCATATCCCAAGCATAATATGGGATTTTAAGCAGCAATGAGCAAAAGGGGGCCAGCATCATTCAATAGCAACAAGAAATAGCAAGTGCCAAAGATGGCATCTATGATGGTGCAAAGGAAAAACCATGGTAAAGGGATGAGGCAGACATCAAGTTCCCTCAAGTAACAATTGCTACAAAATTTGACGAGAAAAGGAGTGATGAAAAGTAAAAGAAGATGAAGAAACACTATATTAGGGAATTTGGGAATCTCTCAAGTCCCACTTTCAAATAAGGTGTAAAGATTTGGCCATATGGCTAAATCTTAACCCATGCTTCAAAGTGGGACTTGGAAAGAAAACCTATATAGTAATTAGGATAGACTCCACTTTCAAGTAAGGGGACAAGATTTAATCATATGGCAAAATATTAACTATATTGGGAATTCCCAAACTATATGATTCTCTCGAATTCCCTAATATAATGTTAAGATGAAGAAGTAGATGATGATGATGAATGATTTTTGCCATCTGGCAACTCCAATATTATCCATTCATTTGTTCTTAACAAACTAAAAAGAAAAAAAACCAAAATCATATTTAATTTCGGGCTTTGGCCTTTGTTTAAATATTTATTCAAACATCTTTTGTCTATTGTGAATACCTACATGTGGAAATCATTCACATTTGTATCTTGAGCATTAATATCCAAGCCTACATAGTTAAATCATGTAATTGTACACTTCACCCATGGTATAAGGGTTCTCTACCCAAACCCATCTAGAGGTTCAAAATGAATGTATATGTTCTTGAAAAGGTTGTTCGAGAAAATATTGCACAAGAATTGGGTTGTGTTGGGTACTCTAGTCCTCCAGATTCAAATCTCAAAAAGACTTTATAAGTACATGCTGTGTGAGAAGGTGCAAGTTAGATACACAAGTCAGTTTGTCATGCCTTTTTCGAACATTTTAGTAGTTAAGAAAGGATGGGGTGGATTTTCATGAGCAAGTGGTGCTCAAATGAACATTGTACATGCACACAATAATATGCATATGGTGGATTAGATGTGTCTAGTCATGTAAGCACTCCAATATAGCATTGAGGGAAAGAGTTGAGAGGTAGCTATTGAGGTTGTGCAATGCTACATTGGATGGGTGAGGAGGTAAAGAAAACGCCTTGCTTAAGAGGGGGTGCTGAAAATGTAAGCTACGGTGTTTGTGGATGCATGTGCATGTGTGTGTGAAAGTACTCTATGTGCTTAAGATTGTATGTTGCATGAATATGGATGAGAGATATGGAGCAAAGTGTGCCACACATGGCACACATGTAAAGTGTGGGTTGTATGGTGTCCCATGGAGATACACATGGAAAGTGTAAGGGATCAGTGATGGAGCACCTCCTCCTTTATCTACGTAACCAAATTATGCAATGAAAAATGAGAGAACATTTGTTGAGTGTGCAAGTTGTGTGTCTTCCCTTTGTAGCCACGAAGCTCCTTGTCTATTACAATCTACCACAATTATTTCTCAATCATTTTGTATTCACCATGATCAACCCCACATTGGGATTCTTGACTTTACTCACCAAAGAGTAGCTTATATTGTTGATGTTTATTATTATCTTAGAATCTAGAAGTGAACTTAAGATATTCTATAATTTATCCATTGATTGGGTTTGATTGAAGCTTCTAGAGAACCTAGCTTATTCATGATAGAATTATATGTATATGTATCTTGTAGATGCTTATTATTGTCCCATGATGATTGGACCTCCATTTGGGAATCATCCCATGTCTCTATTCAAAAATACCTTATAGATAGTTTCCAAATACCTTGTAGGCAATTCCAAAGTATCATCATGTGTATTAAAAGTAATTTCCTTCTATGTGGATTATAGAATAAGTACATTCAAAATATAATCTATAAAAATAGCTTTAATCTAGTATTCTATGCAATTCTAGGTAGCCTATGGGTATTAGGCAAGCCTAGTTCTTAAACAAGACCTAACACCAAGGCAATGATCATAGCATTCAACATCAAGGATATCCCAAATGAAAGAATCTACAAGGCCATGGCTCGTAATTTAGTTTTGGATCAATCTATCATCAACATTTTGCTAGAAGAGGACATTAGAAGAGATTATCTCCATAGGGAGAAGAGAAAAGACAAAAGTGGCATTGGAATTTGAAAATTCAAGTCTAGTAGAAGCATCATAGAGCTCAACATGACTCAAGTTAACTTGTTTGCCTTCCTACTCCAAGAGTTAACCCTTCAAGCATACCAAAAGGTTGGTAGTAGGGAGTCTTTTTCAATTTCGTACATGACTACAGATAATTATAGGGATAATATAGAGGTTGGTAGTAGGGAATATTATTAGCCATGGCTTGATGCACTATCTTTGCCCTTAGCATGGTTAGAATCTTAGTCACAATAGTTCCATGTGTGAAGCAGTCTTTAGATGCCTCATGAAGTGTAGTTATGGAGGTAGTTTTTAGGCGTGACTTCAAGAGGTATCTATGGTGTCTATCCCCTTTTTTTATCATTCATGATGCTTACGACTTGTTGCATGATGGATATTCATGATGATATATAAGATCTGACAGTTAGCGCTATGATTATCTATGTTTTTATCTAATTTCAATATATTGTTTGATCTAAGTTTTTTATTTGTTGATTATTAGTGCTATAGTATGTATTTCCATGTCTCTAAGTCATTATTTATTGAGTTGCCTAATGTGGTGTTACGTATATTTTGCATAGACTACAATAGTGAGATGTATTTCCGTATTGTTGAGAAATATGCAATCACACTCCTGTGATAGCCTATTTCTATGGAGCAATAGGGCAAGGGATATGCAACTATCACTAAATTTATTGCTTATTACGCATTCTCTATTTAGTAAATTAATATCAATAAACTAATGACTCGCTTTTCATTAAGTGTTGATGATGATCTAGCATGGCCATGAGACCATTTAGAGACCAATATTCCTAGTGCATGACTTAATGGGGTTATCAGAGCACTGTTACGGGGATTTCTGGTACAAGCAGTACAAGTTATGAAGGGGGAAGTAAGTGTCTACCAAGTGTAAGAGTGTAGACAAGAACCAAGGAGTTACATATAAATGAAGATGGATTGAGTTCTAATAAGAGGAAGTGCATTAGCATTGTGTATATGTATTTATGTGTGCATCCAGGGACACCTGGGAATATTACTTGTGTGTAATGAGCATTACATTCATTTGGGGTCATCCTCTCCCTTACAAGTCAATGTTTAAGGTATTTTCTCACTTAATGAAATAAGGAGAGAAGTAATTATTTCACTAAGAAAAACGAGAGAGGTAATTCTCTCACTAAGAAAGATGAGAAACATGATCCTCTAGAAGTGAGGAGAGAAGTGATTTTCTATTTCTAAGGTCTAAGATGACACAAGCTTTTGTGGGAGGTCAATCTTAAGGTTAAGGCCCAGGGCAATCTAATGGACTCTCTTTATCTATGGCTCAAGGTAGTTGCATGGACCATAAGTTAAGAGTAGAGTTTAAAAAGATGCTTTTCTTAAAATAGACATGGTGAATCAAGTTTTAAAATATCTCGCGATAGAAAGACGATCTCTAAAATAGCCCACACAACTTATAAAAAATGATGAGATCTACAACTTTTGTGCTAGACATTTATCCATTCAAGCAGCACACCAAGATATATTCCAAAATTGGTGCTGCAAAGTAGGTCCTGGAACAGCCACATCTTGCATGAAGATCAACCTTTCCAATCTTAGCACTCAAGTCTCTCTCCAAGAAGAGGAGCTCTTAGAGCCTATAAAAAAGGGAGGCTCTCCTTGGGTGTGGAGGAGGTGAAGGAAGCATCACTTTGCATGCATCCGAGAGGAGAAGAGAAGGAGCAAGTGTTGCGGAAGCTCTGCTGAAATCAAGTTCCAAGAGGAGAAGAGAATGTGCAAGTGCTACGGAAGCTCTGCTCAAATCAAGCTCCAAGAGCAGATCCCTACACATATTGTGTAGGAGAGAAGGTGCAAGTGCTACGAAAGCTCTGCTAAAATCAAGCTTCAAGAGGAGAGCCATACACATATTGTGTAGGAGAGAAGGAGAGACTGAAGAAGGATCAAAAGGTGCCAACTTCCAAGTTGTGCAAGTCTTAGCTGGTTGTATACCGTGCAAGAAACCGTGATCTTGTAACCAAAAATCTACAAGTTAAGAACTTGTTTGTGTGTAACAAAGGAGCTTGCTCCTTGTCAATAATATAACTCCACAAGGGGGGGAGTGGCCCATCTTCCAGTCCCTACTGTGTTGTCAATCTTTCTCTCTCTCTCTCTCTCTCTCTCTCTCTCTCTCTCTCTCTCTCCATCTTTCTTTTCTCTCATTTGTTCTCTCTCTGCACCAACATAATATTCACCATATATATTTTAAGTATATAAGAAGGTTGAGCGTGTATCTCGGATCTTATAATAGTCGTATTAGAGTAGGTCTCTTTGCTTTTCTCAAAGTAAAGGTGATCCTTGGAAGAAGAAGGTAAATATGGCAATTGATAAAGTGACTACAAGTGAGCAGTTATAGGCTCATTTGATAGAGTATCATATCTTGTTGGAGATTCCTGAAGTACGTCAATTGATTGACAGCTTAAGGGAAAGGGAAGAAGATACTTATGAAGGACAAAATCCTCCAAAGGATGGTGTTATTGAAGAAAACACCATTACATCAATTGATGGTGAAGGTACAAAGCATCTAATTGCTGAGAAGCTTCCTAGAAGGAAAAATGACTTTCGGGTGAAGAGTAAAAATACTTCACCTAGAGTGAGGTGGATAAGGAGGAAGTCATCTCCCTCAGCAAACCAGCTACTCCCCTAATTACTTAAGTTCCTCCTCCTCCTCCTCATCTTCTAGTTCCTACTCTCTTGGTTCTAAGTCTCGTGCAATCTGCAAATGGACAAAGAGGGATCATAAGAGGAGCAAGCTTAAGAAGACTAAGACTTTCAAATTTGGGGATAAGCACATAAATTTTGACTCTTACTTGGGTAAGAGAGATCCTATTAAGGCATTAGCCTTTGTCAGGAAATTTGAAGTTGCTTTTTCTGATGGTAATTTCTCAGAAAATTCCAAGGTCAAGCATGTAGGCATGCACTTGAAAGACACCGCTAGCAATTGGTGGTTGACTCTCATTTTGAAGGGAAGGAAACCTTCAACTTGGGAAAAGTTCAAAAAGAAGTCAAGGAGTGGGATTGGCTAGGCTAGAAAGAGCATGAGAAGGTCACTAGTTACGTGGACAAGTTTTGGTCTACTCTTCTCAAGATTCTCCTTTCATGGAGATCAGGGATAAAGAGAAGAAAAGAAAGTTTGAAGCTAGCCTACTCTCTCATTTACACAAAACCATGAAGGTGTATCCACATGAAACCTTATCTCCCATGATGGAGTCTGCCATCACATTTGAAAGTTTACATACATCTGGTATATCTCGAAAGTTGAAGATGAGTTCTTATAGAGCTAAACAAGATCAGCTCTATGAACAACTGATAGACAAGACTAATCGAAGAAGACCTACCTCTACCCATGACCAATATTCAAAGCCAGAGTATAACAAGAAGAAGTGCAAGTATCTCTCACCCTCTGAGATACAAAAGTACAAAGAGGAAAGAAGGTGCTTTCTTTCTGGTGAGTTAGGGCATATGAAGCCTAATTGTCCTCACAAAAGGAAGGAAGAAAATATGATTAGAGATCCTCATCTGCCATCCTCAAATTCTATTCTAGATATGCAAGCTAACACTCATTCAAATGAGAAGAAGAGATAACTCTTAAAGGGTTTGTACAATGGATGTAGCACTGGCAAAGGAGAGAACCTTTGAGGTTTGACCTATATGGATGACGAGATTTCACAATATCCAAAAATGGTGACGAATACACCGAAAAGAATAAAGACGGGACTTCCCACAAATAACACCATAAAAAACTGTCTGCAACCACAAACAAGCCATCCAGTTTATGCCTATTTTGCATCATTAATACCCTTTGGTACTACGTCCATACTATCCTTTGTCAAAGGATCTAGACTAGGGATGCTTCTATAATATCTGATATGTAGGTTAGTGTTGATGATATAGATGTATTGACTATGGTTGTAGATGTAGTATTAGAGGAGGATGCATATGATATACAAGCAGTATTTGATAATGTGAATCAACTAGCCTCTAATATTACTATGAAAGTGCCTATTGATGATGTTTTGACTAAGAAGGAAGATGCTACAACAAGATTGCTCTTTAGAGATCTCGCTCTTGAGCAATATAGCAACAGAGTTAGCTGCTTTTGAGAAGGCAAGTTTGAACGTCTCCCAAGAACAAGGCATCGTACGAACTTTGGTTGCAAAAGGCTTGGGCAACAAGCATAATTCTAAGCGGTCGTAGCTTAGAGCTAGCTCTCTGAAAGTGGCATTGAGCTGTCTAATGCAATCAACCACGTCATCCCCCATATCTTCGGCTAGATCTGAGACCAGTGTCAAAAATGATTTCCGCTCATAGGAGGGTTTAAGACGTGCTGGTGGTTGGGATTTGATAGCACTAGAGTCTTTGACAATGAATAGTTGTGGTTGTGGGTGTTCTTGAGGTTGCAGTTGGACTTCCTGGCTGAGGACTTGGGAAGAAGCAGCTACTCTTGATGGACTGCTGCCTTCAGAATGGATCATTGCAGTCAGATGGACTCTAGCGGGTGATGGCTCATGTGACGATGTTTATCATTTGGGTCGATAGGCTTATCCAACTCTCTTGGGCATGTGTGTGGATGAGCTTGATGGATGTGGGCCTGGGGAGCACTACGGTTTATGGTTTTGAGGTTCTATGGGGCTTGGGGTGGTCAAACTTGAGGGCGGCGTACGAGTGGCGCACTTGGCCGTGCGGGCTTTAGGGATCCATATCTAGGCATTCCCCTCATAGTCGCCTTGCACGTGCAAGAGGGCTTTAGGAACCCACATTTGCCTGATCATGCACTGATTTCTGTAACTATAATTTGGATTCCTAGGTTTAGAGCTTCGGCTCTGATGAGGTTGTGTGCAGCGACTCCTAGGTAGTGGTTGTGGTTGTTTTGGCCTCCATTGAAACCTAGGCTGTTGGGCGTTAGCTTTTGATGCCATGAGCAGTGGTTCTCAAGAGGTAGTGGGTGGTGGCGGAGCACTACCCTTCTCCTTAGATTTGGATGCTAATAGTTCTACCTGTGGTCGTGTGGACTGGGGTGAGGTCGCTCAACCCTTACTGAAAGCTGTAACAATGCGGACGTTGCCTATGTTGAGGTGAATCCACTGCAACTCATAATCAACGTTGCAAAAAGTTTTCTTTTTGAAGGTTCACCCTAGAAGCATCTCCGTGTCTGTGTCTTTGGCATCTGGCAACACATAGAAGATCATTGGCATAGTCTCAGTCTCGATAGAAACGACAGCCCTACACTTGCCAAGAAGTGCGTATGAGCGGTCCCCATATGGGCTTAATTTGGCGTTAGTGGGTTTTAGTGGTTTGCCAAGTTGGGTCCAATGATCATGAGTCAAGACATTGAAGTCTGCTCCCTCGTCGATCAAGGCATTCAAGACGCATGTTTGCTTAGCAATGACTGTGATGTGCATGTATGCGAGCTCTACAGGTTCCTCATCCTCATCATTGATTTCGGTGATGGTGGCTACTCGTACTTTGACAGGCGGTTCCAACATTGGTGGCTCATGCAAAGGATGCATGGGAGGATAGTACTTCTTTACACGACTGCCATTGAAGAAGCATATTCCCTCAGCGTCTAGAGTCTCGAGCTCAATGCTGTCCGTTTGGGTGATTGCACGGACTTTGAAAGGTCCAAGACCCCTAAACTTCATTTTTTTCTTATGCCCCTTAACTGAGTACAGGAGCACTAAGTCGCCCTATTCGAAGTCGTGTTGCTTGACATGCTTATCAAACCAGTTCTTGCGTCATGCCTTCTCACATATGAGTGCATGAGTGGCTAGAAGGCAAGTCTCTAGGAGGCGTTCGAGTTCAACTACGCGTTGTGTCCATACCTCCTTTCCTTCCCACTGCTCCTGAAGTGCGATTTGCAGGCTAGGCACGAGGAACTGTACAGGGAGAATTGCTTCGGTTTCATAGGTCAATCTAAAGGGGGTCTGGCTAATGCCGTTTTATAAGCTGTGTGGTAAGCCCACAAGGCTGCCATCAGCTTGTTATCCCAGTCGTTGTGCGAGACAGAGACCACCTTGGTTAGGATGTTGACAAGAATCTTTTGGCGATGGCTCATGTGACGATGTCTATCATTTGGGCCGATAGGCTTGTCCGACTCTCTTGGGCATGTGTGTGGATGAGCTTGATGGATGTGGGCCTGGGGAGCACTACGGTTTATGGTTTTGAGGTTCTATGGGGCTTGGGGTGGTCAAGCTTGAGGGTGGCGTATGAGTGGCGCACTTGGCCGTGCGGGCTTTAGGGATCCATATCTAGGCATTCCCCTCATAGTAGCCTTGCACGTGCAAGAGGGCTTTAGGAACCAACATTTGCCTGATCATGCACTGATTTCTGTAACTATAATTTGGATTCCTAGGTTTAGAGCTTCGACTTTGATGAGGTTGTGTGCAACGACTCCTAGGTAGTGGTTGCAGTTGTTTTGGCCTCCATTGAAACCTAGGCTATTGGACGTTAGCTTTTGATGCCATGAGCAGTGGTTCTCAAGAGGTAGTGGGTGGTGGCTAAGCACTACCCTTCTCCTGAGATTTGGATGCTAATAGTTCTACCTGTGGTCGTGTGGACTGGGGTGAGGTCGCTCAACCCTTACTGAAAGCTGTAACAATGCGGACGTTGCCTATGTTGAGGTGAATCCACTGCAACTCATAATCAATGTTGCAACAATTTTTCTTTTTGAAGGTTCGCCCTAGAAGAGTCTCCGTGTATGCGTCTTTGGCATCTGGCAACACGTAGAAGATCATTGGCACAGTCTCAGTCTCGATAGAAACAACGGCCCTACACTTGCCAAGAAGCGCGTATGAGCGGTCCCCATATGGGCTTAATTTGGCATTCGTGGGTTGTAGTGGTTTGCCAAGTTGGGTCCAATGATCGTGAGTCAAGACATTGAAGTCTGCTCCCTCGTTCATCAAGGCATTGAAGACGCATGTTTGCTTAGCAGTGACTGTGATGTGCATGTATGCAGGCTCTACGGGTTCCTCATCCTCATCATCGATTTCAGTGATGGTGGCTACTCGTACTTTAACAGGCGGTTCCAACATTGGTGGCTCATGCAAAGGATGCGTGGGAGGATAGTACTTGTTGACACGACTGCCATTCAAGAAGCCTATTCCCTCAGCATCTAGAGTCTCGAGCTCAATGCTGTCCGTTCGGCTGATTGCACAGACTTTGAAAGGTCCAAGACCCCTAAACTTCATTTTTTGCTTATGCCCCTTAACTGAGTACAGGAGCACTAAGTCGCCCTATTCGAAGTCGTGTTACTTGACATGGTTGTCAAACCAGCTCTTGCGTCGTGCCTTCTCACATATGAGTGCATGAGTGGCTAGAAGGCGAGTCTCTAAGAGGCATTCGAGTTCAACTAGGCATTGCGTCCATACCTCCTTTCCTTCCCACTGCTCCTGAAGTGCGATTCACAGGCTAGGCACGAGGGACTCTACAGGGAGAATTGCTTCGATTTCGTAGGTCAACCTAAAGGGGGTCTCGTTGAGAGCCGTTTTATAAGCTGCGTGGTAAGCCCACAAGGCTACCATCAGCTTGTTATCCCAGTCGTTGCGCGAGGCAGAGACCACCTTGGTTAGGACGTTGACAAGAATCTTATTCATGGATTCTGCCTGGCCATTTGCTTGAGGGTAGTATGGAAAGGATTTCCAATGGATAATTAGGAAGGTAGATAGGAGATGCGCTATCACTTCATTGATGAACTGTGTCCCTTGGTTACTAACTAGTTCGATGGGGCAGCCGAATCGTGAGACCACCTGCTCCCACAAGCACTTGGCAGTCATTCGAGCATCGTTATTTCATGTTGCTCTCGCCTCTGCCCACTTCGTTAGGTAGTCTGTGGTGGCCACAATGATATATTTGGCCTGCAAATACTGTGTAGCAAGACTGATGGGTCCTATGAAGTCGATTCTCCATTTTTTGAAGGGTTGTCATGCAATGACTGGGGTCAACTCCATTTGATCCTTGCAAATTGGGACCTTTGTCTGCTGACACTCATCACAATGCTTAACAAATCGTGCGACATCATGGAACAGCCATAGTTGAGACTACAATACCTTGCAAGCCATTGTGTCTCTGCTAAAGTGTCCACCAGCAATTCCACTGTGTGCCTCTGAGAGCACATCGTGCATCTCATGCTCGCACACACATCTGCGAAGCAATCTATCTTGCCCTAAGCAATACAACTGGCTTGCTATCAACTGGTAGGGCTAGATTTTGAGAATGAGTCACATCAACCGCCTTGCCTTCTCTATCGATCATTCAAGTAGTCCATGCTCAAGCACTTGGGCTATGTCATCTGCCCAATATGGCGTTAGATTGGCCTTGAATAAATCTCTCTCGTTGGAGAGGTTAAAGAGGTGGGCATTTGGCAATTCATCGGTAATGCCTTCTCCAGCATCTTCTCCTGTGGGGATGCGTGACATATGATCAGCCATGTAGTGTGTTTTCCCTTCCGTACAACAACAGAGAAGTCAAACTCCAAAAGCAGAAGGAGCCACCAAGCTATGCGTCCTGCAGCGCAAGGTTTATTCACTAGATATAGCAAGGCTTGATGGTCCACAAAAAAGGTAAAGGGTGTAGCCAATAGATAATGCCGGAACTTCTTTACAACAAACACCATGGTCAAGCCCTCTCTTTCTATCTCGTCGAGTAGTTCATTTTCATCTCAGTGAGTTGTTTGCTAGCAAAGCTCACTAGATAGTCTAGGTTGTGCTCGCCAGGTTGGCACAACACTACCCCCACAGTAAATTTAAAAGCATCGATATGCATGTGGAAGGTAATGGTCCAATCTAGGGCTCATAAAATTGATGTTGTTGTTAGAGCCTTCTTTAACTCTTCATATGCTTGTTGGCATGCTTCAGTCCATTCAAAGACAATCAGCAGAGCTTGTATAAAGGTCTAGCTATCAATGTGTAATTTAGCACAAACTGCCGATAGTATCCCATTGTCAAAGGGTTTTGAAAGCAATGTCGCAACTTCAGAAGTCCTTGATAAATTTCAGGCTAGAAGATTAAACAAGTGAGATCAGGCTATACCATAGTAAACTCCAGACTCTTCATATTGAATACAAAGATTGTTGATTTAACATGCATTTGTTCAATAAATTTGCTGTTCACAGCCTGAAGAGCTATTGAATCTAGGCATCATCGGAAGAGCATAATACTTCAAAATCTAAGTCTTTGTAATCATTGAGAAGTGATTCAATATCCTCAACCTGTAAATCTCCAACTTTAGCATATAGAAAAGGGAATTCACTTGCAAGATGATATACTTTATTGGCTTCTAGAACAACACTAGATCCATCAGTCTACAACTCTTCCAATCTGTTAACAAAGGTAATACTTCTCAGGTGTGGTGAACCTCTTTTGAAGCATCCAATCTAACAAAATTCTTCACCCTCAGAGCTTGTATAAAGAACAGCCTTCAATGTTTCATCGTTCAGCACTATTTAAACAGTCATTGAATTGTTGTAACACCAACTTAAGGCTTTTGTACCCTTTTAAAGATCTTCAGACCATATGCAGTCTCTCGATTGTTGTTCTCTTGCATCTTCTGTTATCGACCCCAGGACCACGAACCACCAAGAGATATTATGTATTTCTAGATCAGGATCAAGCAATTTCTCCCTATTTGTGCCCTCCACTGATGATGAGCAAGGCCAATTCTCTCCTTCTTGGTGAAGATTTCTTTATCCGACTGTTTCTGCAATGTCTTGGAGATGTTCTAGGATCCTTATTTATCACAATCCTTAACCTGGTTATCTGCACTACCGATTTCCCTCTTTGTCACCGTCCGCCTTGTCTTTGGCTTCTGCGTCACCTTCATCTTCGTCACCTTCTTCGACTCTGTTGTAGCCTTCCAGTCTCTTTGCATCACAGCAATGTTTTTCTTGTCACTCCTTTTCTCGTGTTCCTGTTCTGTGTGTGATTAAAAATGTCAAGACATATTCCAAGGCCTCCTCTGGGAAGGAAGACATAAAGCAGATGGCAGCACAGCTTCTCGAACGGAGTAAGGCAAAGTATGCAGGATCAGAACAAAAGGTTGTCCGGTTCTTGAAGGGAGCTATGCACACTCAGAAAATCAAGCTCTTGTGTCACTTGAAGCTGCCCTTTTTTCTGAGAAACCCAAGCTCTGAAGAAGAGAATTGGGATCATCTTGATATAATCCTGCTTCACGTTGTCGTGTTGCTGCGCATCCGAGTCGTATACACCTCCATTTCTTTTGTTGTGCATTTGTGTTAATTTCTGCGTGTGATTCATTGTTTGTGTGGTGCATTTTAAGAATGCGCATCCAATGTATATATTCCCTTAATGCATTGCACACTGATCATGTTCTGGAGTTACTATCTGAAGTTGAGAAGACTGACCTCAAACCACTCCAACCATGTTTTGACAGTGCCATGAAAATGTATTTGCAATTGAAGTGCTAAAAAGAAGTAGAGTCTTTGTTCGACAGGGTAAAGGCTGCGAATGTGCGGCCTGCACATGCTACTTTTAATATGCTTATAAAGGCTTACATAAACAGTGGATAGATGGAAAAGGCAGAACGTGTTTATCAAGAAATGAAGCAAACTGGTGGTATTGGTGCAAATTCACTCACATACAATTGGATGTTAGAGGCCTATGGTGTGACCTGTCTTAAAGATAAGGTACAAGAAGTTTTAAAGGAAAAGCTAGTCTATTCTGGGGAGATAGGGGGATATTTTTGAAAAGGCGAATATGGCGGGCTGCGCTTGGAATAGAAACGGGAGAGCTATCGTGAAACTATGGAGGGAAGACGACACCGCAAGGAGGCATATCCTGGAAGACAGTTAACCCTCAGAACGTGAACATCTCCTTTCTGTTTTCCAGTGGAACGTGCAGATTATACATATGTTGTCACGCTTCACTTTTGTGAGTTCGTGTATGGCACGGGAGGTAGACGGCACTTCGATGTTTACCTGCAGAATCAAAAAGCTGCTGCGGAGATAGATTTGGATGGACAGAGAGGGGAAAGGAGGCACGGCCAATACGTCTCATGTACAGTTGCTCTGCTGGTCGTGATTGCCATCTGGGGGCTGCCATCAAGCAACGATCAACGTGGACTGAATGAATCATCAATTCAGCGTTCAGCGAGGTGACAACTAAAGGAGTGAGGCGGGAGGAACAGAGGACTGGAGTGATAGGGAAAATCAGAGGATAGGAGGGGAGGTCACGAACGTTAATGGAGGGCCTCTAATCAGGGACATCGACTTCGCTTCGGACGCTGCCAAAATGTTGGCTTGCCGCCGTCTGGGACAGGCTTTGGCCATTGCCAGGAGGGCGTCCGCTTCCTCTTCCCATAATTATTTCTCGGCTTCTGCACAGGTTTCCATCTAAAGAGCTACCCTTAATCTTACTCCAGTCCAGCGAGCAAATAGGCTTTTCTCGGAGCCATATTCCACTGCTCTGAACATTCACAAGAATACACCTGACAACAACCCCAATGCTCCTTGGGATTTCACAGAAGCAAACATGGTCGAGGCTCGAGAATTAATGTCTCATTATCCAGCAAATTATAAGCAATCAGCAGTAATTCCTCTGCTGGATCTTGCCCAGCAGCAACATGGAGGTTGGTTGCCTATTTCTGCAATGAACAAGGTAGCTGAGATTCTTTGGATGGCTCCTATTCGGGTGTATGAAGTGGCAACCTTCTATTCTATGTTCAACAGGACTAAAGTAGCTGTGTGCTTGTAAGTCTGTCAACTGACAGGGGATGAAGCATCTCTTCTATTATATGATGGACTGGTTTATTATGAAGTGGCAATACAAAGAGTGAGCCTGTCCCAGACGGCGGCAAGCCAGCATTTTGGCAGCGTCCGAAGCAAAGTCGATGTCCCTGATTAGAGGCCCTCCATTAACGTTCGTGACCTCCCCTCCTATCCTCTGATTTTCCCTATCACTCCAGTCCTTTGTTCCTCCCGCCTCACTCCTTTAGTTGTCACCTCGCTGAACGCTGAATTGATGATTCATTCAGTCCACGTTGATCGTCGCTTGATGGCAGCCCCCAGATGGCAATCACGACCAGCAGAGCAACTGTACATGAGACGTATTGGCCGTGCCTCCTTTCCCCTCTCTGTCCATCCAAATCTATCTCCGCAGCAGCTGTTTGATTCTGCAGGTAAACATCGAAGTGCCGTCTACCTCCCATGCCATACACGAACTCACAAAAGTGAAACCTGACAACATATGTATAATCTGCACGTTCCACTGGAAAACAGAAAGGAGATGTTCACGTTCTGAGGGTTAACTGTCTTCCAGGATATGCCTCCCTGCGGTGTCGTCTTCCCTCCATAGTTTCACGACAGCTCTCCCGTTTCTATTCCAAGCGCAGCCCGCCATATTCGCCTTTTCAAAAATATCCCCCTATCTCCCCAGAATAGACTAGCTTTTCCTTTAAAACTTCTTGTACCTTATCTTTAAGACAGGTCACACCATAGGCCTCTAACATCCAATTGTATGTGAGTGAATTTGCACCAATACCACCAGTTTGCTTCATTTCTTGATAAACACGTTCTGCCTTTTCCATCTGTCCACTGTTTATGTAAGCCTTTATAAGCATATTAAAAGTAGCATGTGCAGGCCGCACATTCGCAGCCTTTACCCTGTCGAACAAAGACTCCACTTCTTTTTAGCACTTCAATTGCAAATACATTTTCATGGCACTGTCAAAACATGGTTGGAGTGGTTTGAGGTCAGTCTTCTCAACTTCAGATAGTAACTCCAGAACATGATCAGTGTGCAATGCATTAAGGGAATATATACATTGGATGCGGATTATTAAAATGCACCACACAAACAATGAATCACATGCAGAAATTAACACAAATGCACAACAAAAGAAATGGAGGTGTATACGACTCGGATGCGCAGCAACACGACATCCACCCCCTCTAAACCTGTGCATCCTCCGGATGTGCCAACTATCCAGGATCATTCAAGTCCACAAACAGGTCAAGTCCATCTTCTGATTCTAGTAGACCTGTTTCTCCATCGGCTTCATCATCTATATCTTCTGTCTCATCAGCTTGTCTTTCTCCTATCTGCTCTTCTTCTGTCAATGCTTCAAGTGCATATTCTTCATCTTCTCTTCTCTTGAAAATCTTGACTCGTTTTCCAACAATAGGCACCCTCAATGTTGTTCCATCTAATTCAGCCAGCTCATAAGTACCATTGTCAAAAACCTTTTTCACTTCATACGGTCCAAACCATCTTTGAACCATTTTTCTCATGCTACTATGCTGATTTTCTAGACTACTGTCGTAGACTAGAACCCAATCCCCTTCTTTTATGGCTCTAGGCCTCAAGCGATGCCTTAAATCAAACCTGTCCTTATTTCTGAGACGGGCTGCCTTCAAACGGTCAACGGCTAGCTGCACATCTTCTGTCCTTCTCTCTAGTTGACGAATCCGAAGGGCTATCAGCTCTTCCCTTAATAAATTCTCATGCCACGGAAGAACACTCCAAGTGAGAGCACAAATTTCAGTAGGCATGACAGGTTTTTGCCCATACATCAACTCCGCAGGCATGTATCCAGTAGTCACACTATGTGTAGAGCGATCAGCCCACAATGCAAAAGGTAGTAATCTCGGCCAATCTCCAATCCGACCTCTACAAGCTTTTGCCAATGCTTTAACTATTGGCGGATGTCCTCTTTCACTTTTGCCATTTCCCTCTGGATTATAGGCAGTAGTAAGAGCCAATTTAATCCCAAGCCGTGAGAAGAATTCTCTAGCTTCATCAGCATCTAGCTCTCCACGATCAGCTGTAATCTTGCCTATACATCCATACCTGCAAAATATTTCTTCCAATAAGAATTTACATACTGTAGTGGTGGTCTTCGTCCGCAACGGTCTACCTTCAACATAGTTTGTAAGATCCTCCCTAGCCAAGACAAGATATCTCATCTGCCAAAGTCCCACTGGCAAAGTAACCAAGTCTACCACCCACTTGTAATGCATACATAGTGGATAAGTCGGATGCAGCTCATCACAATGTCGCACTAAAGAGTAAAGCTGGCAGTCCCTGCAAGTCTCCACAAAGTGAGAAACATCTTTATACATCCCTTTCCACCAGTATCTTTCTTTGATTTTCTCATAGGTAGCCCACACACCTCTATGTCCAGCCCATGAGCTCTCATGAAACTCTCGCATAATCTGTATTTGCATCGCTACATCACAAAATACTCTCAAGGGCAAGCCTCCTCTCTTTCTTGGATGCTTCCAAAGAAAACCATCTTTCAAGAAATACCCATAAGCCTTCCTTCTGATTTTCTTGAATTCATCATCTGTCCAATCAGCTCTTCGAGTCAATGAACTTAGATATTGTCCAATTTGCAGCCACTCATCAACATAAAGTTCTTCAATAAAAGCTTCAACAGTAGATACATGACAATCATGAATAAGGACAGAAGCAGCAAACTCTGTCTCATCATCTTCTGCAAGCATTGACTCCTCATCCTCATATCTCGCTCTAGAAAGCATGTCAGCAACTGGGTTATCTTTCCCTGCTATGTGTCGAAATTCTGGATTCAATGATTTAATATAGGCAATCCACCGAAGCATCGCTATATCTGGAGTCGAGCAACTAGTAATCATGCCAAGCAAAGGCAAACAATCTGTTTCCACAATAACTGAAGCTCCAATAAAGTATCCTTTGTCACACTTCAGTGCAGTGACTACTCCCCACAATTCTCTTTTAATCTACGGATATCTCCTTTGTCGCTCATTAAGAACTTTAGCTCCAAAGCGGATAGCATACCTATTTCCATCAGCATCATCCTGTCCCACAGCCCAACCTATGCCAATAGGGCTAGTATCAACTGTCAACATGATCGGCCGTCCACACTGATAATCCGCCTTGCGTAGAGTAGGAGCTGATTGCAATAGCTTCTTGAGCTTACGCATGGCTTTTGAATGCTTCTCATCCCAATGAAATTTCTGCCCCTTTCGAAGCAGCTGATAGAGAACATCTGCAATATGAGCAAAATGAGGAATCCAAATCATGTAAAATACACAAGCTCCCACAAATCTCCGCACCTCTGAAGTAGTTGAGCAATACTCTGCAATCCTGTTTATGCCATCCACCTTTGCAGGAGAAGGCTTTCTGCCATAGAATCCAACCATATGCCCAACTATGATGACTTCATTAACAGCAAAGACAGATTTCAGCCCTAAAAGTGTCAAATTTACCTCCTCTAATCGTGTCAAAATTTGCTCACAAGCATTCAAGTGATCAGCCACAAACTGTCTACATCCACCCAAATCAAGACTTTCATTCTTTTCTTCTTCTGCACAACCCTTAATAGGCACATCATCTAGAAATGGCATGGTATACTGCGGAATATAGTCTCGAAGAACTCTATGCATAGCATTCATCATATGAGCAACTGAGTTTGTAGCACCTTGTGGCAAGGTACACATCCTCACAAGACCAATAGGTGTCCGCATAGTAGTAATATCCCTGCTTTCCAAGGCAAGCTGAAACTGATCATAACCTGAATACAAGTCCCCTAGTGAATAGATGGCTTGTCCTGCAAAAGCCTCAGCAAATTCATCCACAACTGGACCTGTACCCACATTCCTGATTGTCACTTTGTTCACGGGCTGCATATCCTGAATAAATCTCAAAGTACCATTCTTCTTTGGTACAGTAAACCACCTGTTAGAATAGGGTGCAGAAGAGGGTTCCAAAATCCCCATTTTAATCTTCTCATTCAGCAACTCTATCAGCTTTGGCAAGTGTGCTTTAGGCACAGGTATAGGACGTATATTCCATGGTATATGAGGAACAGTGAAGATGACCATAGGTGCAACCAATTCGGGACTAATGCAGCCAATTTCATGTGGAAAGAAAGCAAATGCCTTACCATGACGTCCAAGCATCTCTCTAAAACATTCTTTTTCCACTGGAAGCAAAAAATCATCATTTCCAATCTTCAATTCTGCAAGAGTTTCAGCTGTAAACTTATGTCCAATATTTGCAAGATCCCTCAACATAGGCTGCTTCATAGCTTTTTCAATCTATTCATCACTATCAGAAGGAAGCGGGCCTGCAACCGGCTTAACCTTCTTATCAACTGTTTTATATTTTGTGTCAACCTTGGCATCATTCAAGCACTCTTTTCTTTGCTGCAATTTCTGCAAATTTTCAGCATCTTTCAACTCTGTTGGCTGAAAAATTTCAGCCTTTAGCTCTTTGGACTGCATGGGTGAAATCTGAAACTCTGTATGCAGAAATTTTTCTGCATTCAACTCTGTTGGCTGAATGAATTCAGCCCTCGGCTCTATGGACTGCATAGATGCATCCTGAAACTCTGTATGCAGAAATTTTTCTGCATTCAACTCTGTTGGCTGAATGAATTCAGCCCTCTGCAATTCTATTAGCTGATCAAGATCAGCCATAAATTCAGTTTGCTGAATTTTCTCAGCCTCTAACTCTGTTTGCAGCATAAAACCAGAAATTTCCTGAAACATATCCAAGGTTTGCACAGGTATGATCTTTGAACCCTTGCATACATCAGTTTTCAGCATTGCACTCATCTCAAACAATGTATCTGCATAAGACATCCCTTCATACAATCCATCCACATGCTCTTTTGCTTGCAAAATACCTGCATTCTTCAACTCTTTCTCCTTACGACCAATGTACTGCCTGGCAGCTCTAGGCAAATCTGAAATTTTCTGATAACTCACTGAACTATCTGAAGAAAAACCAACAAAATTATTGGAGAAAGACTGGCTGCCAGGAGGCGAGATCTCCTATTTTCTCCGCTCCGTACCACTGGCGTCTCGCAAGACAGCGGTACCTAATGAAAATCCAACTCCTTCGCAGGTAGTGGTGTCTCACGCAAGGAGTCCCTGTTTCTCGGATGATTTACCCCAACAGTCATAAACTGAACAGCTCGCATACCATCTTTACTGCGTATCCGCGCATAAGCTGATCCGTCATCCATCACTTTTGTTTCCATTCTTGCTTCTGTAATGAAAGGCTGTCCAAGAATAATTGGATAAGAGCATGAATCCTGAACAAAGCAATGATAATCCTCTTCAACATTACCAATAGAAATTCTGATACTCGGACAAGCAGCATACATATCACCAGAAGTATTATTGGCGGCTCTCATGCGCCAGCCATGCTCTGCATCCATAGGCCACTTGCCACTCTCATAAACACCTCGAGCAATAAGATTAATTTCAGAACCATGATCAACTAAAGCAATCAAGGGAATTTGTTTCTCTCCAATCCTTACCACTGTCTCAGTGGTTGCTCTAGCCCAATGACTTCGTGAAAAATGGCTGCGAGGAATGAGAATAGGGGTCTCATCATCCTCATACTGCATAGGCTGCACTATTTTTTCCAATTGCGGATTAACAAAAGCATTCTCAACCATCACTGCATCATCATGCTCTTCCCCAAGAGCTCCATGCCACAATCCCTGTAAAGCAGGTCCTTCCATCGCATGTCATTTCCTCCGCAAAAGATCCTGCATCTGATCCTGTATTTCTCTTCTAGCAATCCCAAGAGCCTCTCCAACAGTAAAAGTGACTTCACTATTCAAAATTCTTTCATGAAAAATCTTACTCATATCCGTTTGCATATCAAGGTCTGACAAGAGCTTGAATCCTGGCTCTTTTCTTGGTTGCTTCTTTTCCTTCTGCTTGTCTCCCATTGGTTGATCGGAACCTGTTTGAGTTGGAGAATTTGACATAGGTGGAGCTGTAACAGGTGGTGAAACAAAGTCACCCCCTCTAGTCTTTTTGGAGGAGCTAGGATCCTCCTCATCTCTTCTTCTCTTTTCTTCAACCATGGCATCTAAACCCTGCGTTTTAGCAATATAAGCAAAAATAGAATACCTGTCAACAGGAGAATCCCATCCTGTTTCTCCTCGGATGCTAGAGCCCACACAAGTCATAGTAGAAGTTTGAACTTTCCCTCTTCTCGCTATCTCCAAGGCAGAAGACCATAAAGCAGAGTCTCCATCAGATTTATGCTCAAGCTGGACTCCAAAAGCTGAAGCATCTCCTCTAACACTCACATAAGCTGATCGCGCAGCCATATCATCAACAAGCTTCTTCATACCTCCCTTACCAAAGTTCGTGTCAAGAGGAGCGCCAGTCTCTGTCAGCCATATCTTCCCATCTTGTCCCCAGAACACTACATTCTTCTTACGTGCTTCCTGAAAAGCATCACAATCTCTGCAGTGTTCGTGCTCTGTACTATCACACCAAATACATCGTCGCCCTTTTCTTTGACCAGCTGGAAAAGCAGTCACTGGAACAGGTGCTACAGCAGGTACTGACATAAGTTGCTCCTTTAACTTACCAACTTCAGCTTTGACTGCTTCAATTGTCAAATCCGCCAAGCCTTTAATAACATCATCTACAGATAAGGGCACTAGAGCAGCAGGAACTGGTGGATTCATAATAGGAGGAGTAGGCTTAGGCAAAGAAGTAGCAGGGGTAGAAGAAGAAGTCTCCAAGGATTTTTCAGGAACTGATCCTGTATTTCGATGCAATCTGACTCTCCTGCGCTGCTTCTTGACAAGAGCATTCACAGCATCAATGACATGTCTCCACTCAGTCTTTAAACCTGAATCAGTAGCTTGATCTTCCAAAAGATCATCCAACTTTTCCTGTAAATCAGCATCTGCAGCTTGCAAAAATAACTCCACTTTCTGCATCTCCAAAGCTTGCTGTTCAGTCCCATCCAACTGATCATAACGGCTTTCAAACTCTCGCAGAAGAGCGGTAACAGAAAGTCCCTTATTAGGCATAGAAACCCATGCTAAAAAATTCCTGCGATTCATAAGACCTGTATCCTCCAGGAAATATTCATCTTTTAATGCCTTTTTAAATTCAGCCCAACCTGCATGTGCCTCTTGAATTTCTGCAATTCGACCTTCAAGAGTGCGCACCACGATCCGCAAGAAGTAGCGGCTCCAAACATCTTGAGAAACCCCAAAAAACTTCATCTTTTCTTCATACAAATGCAGGTAAGTTGACACTTGCTGGCCATTAAACTGCTTCATCTCCTGTTTGACAGCTTTCAAGGCATCCATAGCATCACTGTCTCGTTTTGCATGAACTTGCTGCTGCATATACATGGTAAATGACTGAAACAGGTTCTTCATAACATTATCATCTGTCATCTCTTCTTGCGAGTCTCCCATCTTGCTGATGACGCAGCACTTTCACGTCGGGTTCACCAGAAATGTCGTAGATTTCGTGTAAGGGCTGCTGAACACGGAGTTCAAGGTACAGCTGGAAGAGACTAACAAGAAGAACTCAAATTTTTTATGTCAAAGTTCACTATATTGCTTGTCATAAACGTAGAGTTACAACAAAGAAATGGAGCAAACTCATGTTCTTTATATGCTGTCATGAACAGTTTTGGTATTTCAACAAGTGATCCTCTCCTTGGTAACCAAAGATCCCTATATTTTATTTCAATTTCCACTCTTCCTTAGGTTTTAATACAGTTTAGGGTGATCTGTAAGCAAGCTGGACAGAATGGTTCTCCTTCTGCAAGCTCTGATTCATCTTCATCAACAACTGCTGTCTTTAACCGCAATGCATTTGCGTAGAATTAGACATAAACTCCACATGATTCAGTAGAACATAGCACAATCGATTCTTCAAAAACAATAAGTGGCCAAAAGCAGCAGCAATTCCCTGATTGTATTTTGTCTAAATCCTTCGGCTATGTGTTGAAGAAGAAATTCAGAATTTCTCTTCAGTCTAGGAAACCAATGAAATCTTGGACTTGGGGATAAGAGCACCAGAGAACAACTGAGTTGACTGTAATTTTGGACCTTGCCAGGACCAGGAAACTAATGAAAGGTATCCAACAAAGTCCAAATTCACTGAGAGGAGCTATTATTGATTTTCTTCCAAAGATATCATACTCTCCAACAGAGATCCAGAGGCCAATGAATAAAGCCTGTAAACATTATTACAAGCACGAATAGGTAAGAAAAATAGATTTATGGAAACAGGCGGTTGTAGGGCACACTTGACCCCAATGACTCTCTCTCTTTTCTCTCTGCTTTGACCAATTTAAGCATGTCCTGTAGATATGGCTGAAAAGGGGTTTGCTTGTCCTGCAGCTCCTTTGGTAAGTGTGAGTGCTTCAAGGAAAGGTCAATAGCCCGCCTGAGGCGTTGGTTGTGAGCATCGACCACAGACTGAAGCAATCTATTCAGTGCTTCCTTCACATCAAGATCCTGAATCTCATCATACAAGTCGTCATAGCGCAAACCGTAGCTTCTGAGCTTGGCGCCTAGAGCCGCAGTGTATCACTCCGAAGCCCAGTTGACGACGGGTGCCAATACTCTCGACAGAAACTTCCCATCAAACCAGTCTTTGTGGAAGAAGTGCAATCGTGAATCTTCCGTTGAGCCCTTCAACATCCGGTAGCCGTAGTAGTGAAAGTAGATTTCATAAACAAATCGATGTTTTTTTTTCTGTGTTTAGCGTCTTCATCCGCCTTCTTGTGCTGCTCGCCATCTGCTATTGCTGAATGCCCCCCTCTCCTCACGCCATATCAAGCTCCAGCATTTCTTTTACCTTCTCATCTAACTCTTGAAGATTGGACTGGAGCCACCGAGAGTGCCTGGGACTATTGTGACTGTCCCACCACCATGAATGTGATGGGCTGCGTTGCAGCTTCATCATAAGCCTAAGCGAGTCAAGTAGGATAACTGCAACAACTCTTCAGAAACGCAAGCTGGGCAGTCAGGTTGTCTGCTGCAAGGGACGACTCATCAGAAGAGACGCTCGGTAGAACTCCTCCACAAGGTTGACAAGCTCTGGTCGTTTCTGATAGAACATCTCTGCTCGTTGGGCAAAAAAAAGTCTGCTTCTTCCTCCCACAGCCCGCCATTCATAGCATTTCAAAAATATCCCCCCCCTTTTTCCCAGAATAGGCAAAAAGGCCCAACAAATTCAGTTATTCCTATTAGCAAGGTGATACACGTAATTCTCATCATTCATGTCATGGTCATTTGGGGATGTAAGATTTGCTTAAGTTCCAAAAATCCTTAGACAAACTACACAATTTCACCATCATCTCCATCTTCAATATCAACTTCGATGTTCCCATGTTTTTGCGGGTCTCCATCACCAAAGCACATCTTGTTTGTTTTGGGGATTTGAAGTTTGTCCAGCGCTTTACTTAGAATTCATCATTGAAATTGACAGCTTAATAATATTCTTTGGCATCAGTTTTGCATATTTTTATTGAAACACGCGCAATAAGATAACACAGATGCACAACAAAAATGGAGGTGTTCACGACTCGGATGCGCAGCAACACGACAACGTTATCGAAGTTACCACAGTGCTGTACCCTTTTTCGGCCATGGGAAGACATTCAATGTCAGCTACAGATGAGAAGGCTGCCATGCTCTCACCTCACCATCAAAGGCATAGATTAACTCATTTATTACTACGACTGCCTCTGCCGTTGTTCGAGTACCTACAATCTGCCGCCATGATCATCTCCTTCCGCATTCTCATTCCCAAAACGCCCTTAAAAAAACTTCGTGTCTTCCTTTTTCAGTCAATCTTCCCCCCAAATTCCCCGAGAAAAATTCTCCCCTTTTTTTTTTCTGTCGCATTCCACCATCGATTTCCCTTCATTACTTCCCCAAAGCTCTCTCTTTTTTTTTGAATCATAGAATCTTCCCTGCCTTTTGAATCCGCTTCTTTTCCCCCCAAAATAGCCTTTTGGTTTTTCTTATCATTTACGATTCACAATTCCCTTCCGCTTAATAAAGCGGCTGGTCCTGCATCGGCCTTGTCAAACTTCAATTCCATCAGCTGAACAAGATTCAGAGCATCCTCACAAAGCCCAGATTCAGCATTGCCAAGAATACCCCGAGATTAGAGCATTCCAAGAGATAACTTTTGGTATTTTATCAAACAATTCTTCTGCTTTTGCGAATGCATCACACTTAGCATACATGCTCACCAATCCATTGCTTAGCACAATAGCATGAGTTTCCATTAGCCCCAGCCTCCGTCTCAGCATGTCAAACAAGTTCCAAAACAGTATGAACCTTTAGTACCCTTCACTTAATACCAAAAAGATCCACTTATTCCATATGTAAAAGTCTTATTTGCTGACTATAATATAGTTGAAACCTATGTCCAATGGCTGACAAAATTTGAACAAACACCCTCTAATTACATGTGATAATAAGAAGCAAGTGCCTTGACAAATAGTCCATGTTCAGCATATCCTTTTTGGTGGATTCCACATCTCGGATGCGCAGCAGTACGACACCGTATGGCCTAAGAAGCATTGGACTCCCTTGTAGTTGGTTGGGGGTGGAAGGTTGACAATAACCCTGACTTTCAAGAAGTCAGTGGCAATGACGTTCTTCGATACCACGTGGCCAAGGATGCATCCATGCTTCGCCCAAAACTGGCATTTCAAGGGGTTCAAGGAGAGACTATATAGGCAACACCACTCAAAGACTGCTTGGAGTTTGTTTAAGTGTTCCCTCTAGGTTGAGTGAATGCAAAGGTCATCGACAAAGACTTCCAACTCCTTACGAAGCATGTCTTTAAACATGGTGCACGTGAGATGTTGGAAGGTGACAGGGGCATTAGTCAAACCAAATGGCATGACTATGTAAGCAAAGACGCCCCACCTGGTGGCGAAGGAAGTCTTATGCCTGTTGGCAAGATGCACTTGCACCTAATTGTATCCTGAGAAGCCATCCAGAAAACTGTAGGCCTCCTTTCCCACCACTCTTTCAAGCATGTGCTTGGTGTATGGAAATGGATAATTGTCCCTCTTAGTAGCAGCGTTCACCTTCTTGTAATTGATGCACACTCTAATTTTTCCGTTTTTCTTCATCACGATGACTATGGATGATACCCAGTCCATGTGCTCAATTTCGTAAATGAATCCCGCTCTCATCAGCTTATCAATCTCTTCCTTGACAGCATGAGCATGCTTTGGATTCATTGGATATGGCTGCTGCTTCACCAGTATTGCTCTGGTGTCATGGGTATATTATGAGATTACACTCGGGTCTACCCCTTTATGCTCTTCCAAGGACCAAGCGAGTACGTCTATGTGCTCTCGCAAGAGAGCGACAAGACTCGTTTCTTCTTCCTCACTCAAGTCATCGGCAATGAAGGCTGGTCGGGGTGTCTCCCCTTCCTGGGCTAAGTTCGCCTCCTTGACCCTGGCTGGTACCTCGATTGGTTCGCTCGCTTGCCCTTGCCATTTGGCACCCAACAGGATCAGTACCCTGTCTCCTTTCTTGAATTTCGTAAATATTTTAGGAAGGTCCTGCGGTTTTCTTTGTTCGTCTATTCGTGTGTCCCTGGGTTGTTTTGCCCTTTCCTGCTTTAATAGTCTACGCCTCAGGTGGACGGGTAGGTCCCCGTTGGTGCGTCGACTCTTGGGCGGCCTGGGTATTTCTGGGTCCCTATCTGAGCTTACCTTCAACTCAGAGTCAAACTCACTGTCTTCGCTAGAAGAGGGGGTCTCCCCTAGTGGTCGCAGTTCAGATGGTGATTCTATCCTAAGCACCGGTGTCGCTCCTGGTTGGGCTAGGCCTACTTGCTCAAGGTTTATGGCTCCTACGTGTTCTAACCAAGTGCGATCACAATCCATGTGCATGATTCCTCACTCTATACTATAGACACTCCTTTTCTGTGGCTTGGAATCTGCCCATATTTGTTCTATTTCATGTCCCTCAGTGTCGTATTCTACTGTGTCTATCTCACCCTCGCTTTCGTCACTGAAGGATTGGCAGTCTTCGTACTCATTATTAGAGGCCTTTCCGTCAGACTACTCGTCATCTCCCAGGGCTTAGTATATCTCTTGTCATTGATCAAGGACTAGGGCCCAATTGTACATAAGGTCTAAGTCATGCACCTTGGTGCATTGCCACTTGGATTCGCCTAAGAGATCCTAGAGTGGTTTGAAGTTTCCTACTGGGTTGTCAACTAGTTTGTTCATTAAGTATTCCAGAATCTCCTTGAGTTTCCTTTTTTTGTTTGGCACTTGGAAGGTGACAGGCTTAGGTCTCCCACGAAGAGTTCCTACCTTCATGCAAACTGGTACGGAGGGTGTGCCGTCAGGCCTGCCCCTGATTTGATGGCTTGCTCATATGCCTCATGGTCCAAGAATGGCAGGTTGAATGTAGCAAGGACATCCATCCAATCCTGCTCATCCTCTGGGCATGGGATAGACTTGGTCAAGGGCCCATATGACTTCTTGACTTGACCGTTACCCTTGAGCATCGCGGAGATGGCATCCAAGTCAACTAGTGAGGTCTTCCAAGTATCCATCTTTACCCTCACAGCTTCTGTTCTACTGCCTAGGAAGATCAAGCCATTACCCCAATCTTCAATAGCTCTGGCATTGTGCATCCAGGGTCAGCCTAACAGGATATCGTAGTCCACCCCCTTCATGACTATAAAGTCGACAGAGAACTAGACACCTGCGATTTTCACTGGCCAGTTTTGAAGTACCCCGAATGGCTTCACTCTCATGCCGTTTGCTAATGTGACATTAAAACTGAGTGGTCTCAACCAGTGGGTTTCCCCAGGTCTATAGTACTGCATGGCTCAACACACTAACCCCGGCTCCCATATCTACGATCCCCTTTCTTGTTGTGTTGCCTAAGGCTAGGACTCGTAACATTGTATGCATCTCAGTGCCTTCCCAGAAAGTATTAACGTGCAAGGATTTTGGCACAGAGTGCAGTGTCAAACTCAATATTTGTGTTTCTGTATCGTAATCATGCAGATCCACAGCTTGTTCTCGTGACCCTCAACCCACTACTTGAGGTCTTGCCATAGGGTGGGATACTGCTTAAGCAAGTCTCCCAAGCTTAACGTCACAGGTGTAGTCACTAGCGTGGTAAGGAGGCTATCAGTTCCTCATCTCTCTCTTAGACCAGATTGTCTTGGCCAATGACCTGACTGATTTACACGCCTACAGCATCAAGGCTTGGCCTAAGCGGTGTAGTTGCATCTCCTGACTTTGGTCGAGGGGATGAGACTACTGTGCTTACGCTGGGGAGATCATCGATCTCGTCCTCTAGGATGGACTCAACATCCCTTAAGTGCTCTTGGGCCTCTTTCACCGAGTCCTTTACTTTCTCTATGGCCTCGAGTTGGTGCTTCCGATGCGAGTATTCCCCTAACTTGGCACTTCCCTTTTCGACCATCTTGGGGGCTGAAGTTTCTGCCTCTGCATCCATGACCTTCTTTTCAACAAGCAGAGTCGTAGCACTCTCAGTTTTCAGTGTGATCTTAGCTTCTGACCTCTTCTTCCTTCGCTTGCAGTTCTTCTTCCCTATCAAGGCTACATCGAGGTTGCTGGGTCCTGGTAGTGATATGCTAGCCTGCTTCGTCTGGGTACGGGTCATGACCCACAACGGGATGGGTGTGGCCTCCCCATCGAGGTTCTCGATACCAAACAACCCCAATGGAACAGATGGTACGTTGGTTGAACTTGAAGAAGGTTTTCGCTTTGGGCAATCGACGAGAGATGAGTGATTCCGTACTCAACGCACCTTAGGTCAGATTTGTCTCTGTTCTACTGCTCCCTCTTAGGGCAATGTGATGAGACATGATCTGGGTGACCACAAGTCCACTAGATGATTGGATCTTGCGGAAGTATTCTGGGTAATCTACAATGCACGATGTCGTGACCGAACCTACTGTAGTTAGCGCAAGGTCTCGACTGAGGGTCTTAACACTCGGCTGACAAATGGTTTCCGCCATAGTATACACATTGGATGTGGGGGCACATTGGTCATCTCCACATGTCTTGCAGCTTGGCTATCTCCATCCTGACATCAGTCAAGTCTTGGTTCGTCTCGGTTGCTTTTCCCTTATCTTGGGATGATGGGGCTTGTCCTTCACTAAAGGCTGACGCTCTCTCTGAACTTTGCAAGTTGTTTTCTTCTGAGTTGGAGCTCCTAAAGCTCCACTCTTTTAGCTAATCATCAACTCTGATGGCTTCCTCGAAAACCCTAACTAGCACATCTCGCTACAAGCTCAAGTTGGCTACCAAAGCCTTATATAGTTCCTCGTTTTGAATTCCGCTGATGAACACAGTTGAAACTGCTTTCTCAATCAGTCATTTGCCCGTAAGGATTCTCTTGAAGAGGCTCCTTATGTGGGTTACATAATCACGAATGTTCTCCTTCTCTTTCTGCTTGACATTCATCAGTCGTACTAGCAAATTGTCGGAGTATCCAGGCTCAGCAAATCTCTCAATGAAGAGATTCTTAAGGCTATTGAAATTTGCTCGCTCTGCGGCATCTAAGCTTGTATATCAAGTCATGCCCTTGTGACCTAAGCAGAGCCCAAATGCTTGAGAGCGCTGAGTCAGGTCGTTAAGGCCATTGGCTTCGCAGACTTTCTCAAACTGCTCTACAAAGCTGTATGGATCATCATGGGGTTGGTACTTGTCGAGCTACTTTGCAACTATTGGGACTTTAGACTAGCTCTTAGAGCCTTGGATTGCTCCTAATCCTACCAGCAGTGAGGTCGCCAATGCTGTAGCACTTTGATCTACTGCGGTGTTGTCTAGCAATTGCTTCATAAGAAGCTCGCTTAGCGTTAAGTCTCCTTCAAGGGCTCTCTCATGATCCATTCCATTTCTGTCAGCTAATCTTAGCACTCATTGCACCTCACGCAACTTTGTGCTTTGCCTTTGACCCCTGGCCTGCTGGTCTCTATTGTATGCGGCTATGCTTTGCAAAGCTTTGTGGGCTAGCTTTCTCTCTTCTTCTAAGTTTAGAATGATAGCATCTGATGTTCGGCCGCGGTACTCATATGCGGCGTGTGCATCGTAGCTACTAACCAGCTGTTGAATAGCCTCTGGGAAGACGCCTAAGTCGAGTTCCTCATTAGACCTGCGGTTTGAATTTTCTTTTGCCATAGTCAAGTTCTCGTGCTTCCACCAATCTATCGATTAGGTTGAGTAAGTTTGTCAAATCCACTTCGTTTGCGCCGCTTGCTTGGTCCTACTTCGCGTGTTGATGGTTTGTCTCCATCTGTGGGTTCTCTCCTATTCGTGGGTTCCTTGAGTGGTTTATCAGAGTGAGTTCCTTGACTTATTAAATACAATCCTCAATTTATCTCCACTTAGTGCATGTGTTCTTTCTAGTGCACTTGTGCTCAATCAGGCTTTTAGTTTTCCTTAAGTGCACTTCAAGTGTGGAAATTCAAGGTGAGTACGGCAAACAGCCTCTAAGCGTCTTACGCAACCTTGCTTTGTTTTGGGCCTAATCGGCTTTTTCGATCAATTCTCTGGTCATCTTGACGGGATTCAGGGCTTTTTGGTTACGTTGCCTTGCCCAGTTTTGGGTCCAATCAGGGTTTTATGGCTTAGCGGGTCGCCTCTAGGTCTCCAAGTTTCTAGGTCTCGCGACAGTCCACTCAAATGCTAAGTGGCTGCACCTTACGATTTTGTCTATTCCATGTGCCAAAATCCAGTTGTTTTGAGCGTCAGGAGGGCTTACGAATGCCGCGCAACGGCGGTTTCGATCAAATCTCATGATTTAGGCAATCACTCCAAGCACAAACTTCCAGATCCCAACTAATGCACCAAGGGAAGTGATTGGTATACCTGGGGTGAGTGGTAGGCTCTCTGACGACGAGATCGAATCGAATCTTTGTGGGTCTCTCTCTCTCTCTCTCTCTCTCTCTCTCTCTCTCTCTCTCTCTCTCTCTCTCTCTCATTGCAATGGTTGCAAATGAGCTCTCCCTTGGCCTCTTGGCTCTTAAACCCCTTCCCGGGTAAGGTTTTGATGCTCCCAATCACTCACTTGCTGACATTAAGCATCCCAAGCAAGCTTTTTACCATTTTTTGCATGATTTATGCCCTATTTTGTCCTGTTTTGCAACAGTAAACCCTACCCTTTCCTGGTTCAATTTCCTAATCCTATCCTACACTAAATGCAATAAGAATCGAAAGCAACAAATTGAAATGATTTCTCCCTGTTTTCCAATCATCAAACTAACTAACTAACCCAAAATACTTACTTGTTTTGAAGATCAAAACACCCAAACTTCATACCTATCTCAAGCTCTGTTTCAGGGATGAATCCCTTACTTTGATCCTTGATATGAGGCACGCAAGTGCTCCAGCTTGAATTCGTTGGTCCCAACGAAACTAAAATGTGGGAGCTTTCGCTCAACCGCCAAGACCCGCGGACCGCTTATTGTTTCAAGCATTCCAAGCGAGCTCTAATGGCTATCTCTCATCTAGCCGACACGCCATCGATCCTACGAGTGTAGTGAGCTTACCTCGATACTGACATGAGTTGCCTTCTCTCTCACACACACCGGTAGCTCCACGATCCTAGATGCTAGCTCAAGCATCCTTAAACCTCCTCCATCTCCAAGCTCCATCCACCATAGCCGTGCGTGCAAAAGAAGGGAAGAGAAAAGAAGAGAAGAGAAGAGAAGAGAAGAAGAGAAGAGGAGATGGTGAAGAGCTTCACCCTCTTGATCCCTCACTCTCACACACTCACTCTCTCACACTCTCACACTCCCTCTTTTAAGAGCATACACAAGTAAGAAGAGGAGAAGAAGTAAAGAAGGGAAGAGCTCTTGTTAGCCACACACCAAAGAATGAGCTTCCATTCACTTTTTTATTTTTATATATGCAAACCCTAAAAACCCCATGGGCACCCATCCCTTTTTACATGACCGACCATTGTGGGAAGGTCTCTTTTTCTAATTCCCTCTTCTTGCTTCATGCCCTAAGCCTATACCCATCTTTTGTTTTACAAGTGGCAGAGGAGGGAGCTTGGCGCTCTTTTACAAGAGTTTTTAGTGTTTTTGAGGCGCCTTTCATTTAAAATTACGCTTTTGGCCCCAGCTTAGCTTTAGAGGCCGCTTGCATGTCTTTGCTCTTTTTCCATCTTCTTCTCACTTTTTCATTCATTCTTCTACCTTCTTGGATTGGGGTTAACACATGCATTAGGGGAGTATACCTCTCTAATATTTGGTTGGATAGAAATGCTTTGATCTTTTTAGGACATCACAAACCTCTATCACATCTAGTATTTGATTTTACTTCACAAGGGATTATACTAGTTTCTAGCTCCCCTTTGGTTCTCTTTCATCACAAACTTGAAGGGAGCTTTGTATCTCCTTTTATGCCTTTGAAGAGACCTATGTAACACAAATTTCCAATAAAAATGATATATAAAATTTTGAAAGAAGAAAAGCTCACATAGAGACAAAGCTATCCATGTAGTTCGATTGTTGAATGTCCATGAAATGGTATTAGGCTTCGAATCTCGCATGGAGACACAGCTACCCACTATTAAACATTCAGGAGAGAAGACAAAGAGGAAAAGGGATGGAGCAAGAGAAAAGCAGTGTGTTCTCTACTATCTTCATCTTCATTATTTTGTTTTTAGCATAGCCATAACATTGTGTATCCCAATGTGATCATCTCTTGTAATGACCAGATCATTGACATAGATGGATAATACCACAAAGACATGTCTCTATCTTCTTTATAAAGAGACTATGATCAGCCTTCCAAATTGAAAATCCAAGTCTTTTCAAGTAAGTACTAATTTGTGCATGCTAGGGTCTTGGAGCCTGTTTTAGCCCATACAATGCTTTATTGAGCTTGCAAACATAATGCAAATACTAAGGTTGCATATATCCTTTCAATTGATCCATAAATATCTCTTCTACCAAGTCTCCATTTAAAATTTCATTCTTCACATCCATTTGATGTAACTTCTAGCCCTTCAATGCAGTCAATGCAATCACTGTCCTAATAGGTGCCACTTTGGAAATAGGGCTAAATGTCTCTTCATAATTCAAGCTATATCATTGTGCATATCCTTTTGCCACTAACCTAGCCTTGTACCTTTCAATGCTTCCATCAAACTTTGGCTTAATTTTATAAACCCGTTTACAACCATTTGACTTCTTATCATCAGGCAATGCAATAAATTCCTAAGTGTGATTTTCAACCATTGCATTCATCTCCTCATCCATTACTTTGCACCAATTTTTGTCCATGACAGCTTCATTGGATGTATTAGGCTCTCAATGCTCCATGAGCTTTGTTATACATGCATAATGCTTTGCTGAAAAACCACTATACATAAGCCTATCAATAAGGTATCTCACCCTCTGTGACCTTTTCAATTGAGGCCAGGCTGCTTGATTCCCCTCTCTCATGAGGCGGTACATGTCTAGTCTACCTAAACCCAGGCATGTAAATGGATGGAATCCCAATTTCACTATCCAAGCTCTCAGTTGATTCATATCCTAAAGTCATCATTTCAAGTGCATTATCAAGAAACTTCTCTTTGCCTTTGCCTTCTGCTTCACTTCTCCCCCTCACTAACATAGTGCTATTAGTGGATGGTGATGCATGACTATGTAACTTGCCAGTTTAAGGCAAAACACTCAGAGATACATCACCTATAGGTCCAGACATAGTAGAACTCTGCTATGGAATAGCAAAAAGATTGATCGTGAGAAGCAGTAGTAGATGAACCATACCACAAAGCTCACTCATTAAAGATAACATCTTTGCTTATTATTGTTTCCTTGGTAGAGGGATCAAAGCATTTGTAAGCCTTACACTTTTGAGCATAGCCAATAAACCTACACTTCTCTACCTTAGAATTCAACTTTTTTCTCTTCTTATCCAAAATGTGTACATGTGCAATGCAGCCAAAGACTTTCAAGTGACTGATGTCTCTACAACTTCTAATATGGTTTCATGTCATGAATCCCTGCAGTAATAGGAGTATGATTCAACACATATATAGCTACCACTACAACTTTAGCCCAATAATACAGTGGCATATTCTTTTCATTAAGAATTGCATGAGTCATCTCCATAAGAACCCTGTTCTTTCTTTCTACTACTCCATTTTGCTATGGAGTGTAGCAGCAAGTGAGCTACCTTTGAATGCCATTCTTTGGCACCAAGAATCTGTCAAATTCATTCAATATATATTCATCACCATTGTCAGATCTCAAATATGACATAGAATAATCAAATTATTTCTCAATCTATCACTTAAAGTTCTTCAAAATAGAAAGCACTTCATCTTTATTCTTCAAGATTGTTTGTTGAAATCATCAATAAATGTTACATAATATCCAGATCCACCAAGTCCCTAAACATTTGAGTGAATCAATTGTAATGTCCTAGAGCTATTTTGAATATGCTTTAGAAAAAAAAAATTGAGATTGCTTGCTGAACTAACATGCTACACAAACATGATCTAAATCCAAATATGCAACTTTGGCAAGTCTATAGCCAGGTACTCTTTGCATAATTTGTACCCTTTGAATATTCACATGTCCACTGACTTACTTATTGACCACATATGACATATACCTACTATTGAGATGGGAAGCTTGACATGTACAGACATTGATGATGGACCGCTATCATGTCTTTACACACAAACACAGTGTGAAAAAACCTGGTATCTGTGGAGATCCCAATCTCATGCCCTCATAGAGATTTTAGTGTGCAATAGTGTGGAGAGAAGATGGGTGAGTTATAAATGGTAAAGGAGAATTCTATTGATGATGGAGAGGTTAACCGCCAATCCTATTCTTAGTGAGAGTGCATCATCATCTAGATTTCTTATGAATCTAGAGAGTCAATGTCATCTTAGTCATTAGTGCTAGTGTCCATAGTATGGCTAGTTCCAAAATATGAAATTTTTGGACAAGTTTAGGCTATTTTTGATATTATTTCTTGTAAATATCCTAAAAAGGTATAGAAAACTTCTAGAATAGAGTGACATGTAAAAAGCAAGTGGCTTTTCAGCCAATTTTGGGGGATTTCAAAAAGGAAGTACTTGTGAATTTGCACGGCATGCGATCATAGTTTCAGGCAACAAACAACACTTTAAAGAATGGGGAGAAGAAAAAAGAATGATCTAGAACAATTTTGAGCATGTCTCATAAGGTTTTATTCCCCTTTTGGAACCAACGGAACCATCAAATTTGTGATCTGAGCAATAGAGAAAAAGTAGTATTTGGTGCATGTTTTTGGACTACTAATAGGGAGCTCCAAGAGATCTAATTCTTCGAGATTGCTTCCAAGTAGTGCCAGACAATGATTTTTTTTATCTTCTTAGGTTATATCAATACATATTTCTCTTCTTTGCTATTTCGCATGCTTCTCTAACCGCCTCACACTAGCAGGAACTCCTAGGGAAATTGCCTAGTAAGGAAGAAGGATAGGGTCACAAGGACTACCCTCTATCAAACGTCTTTAATGCCTGAAAACGTCCTAACATAGGAGGTAGAAAACTAATCCAATCTCCCCCAGATATATCTAACCAAACCCTAGGACTTCATGCCTTGATTGAGTACGGTCTCCACAAACAAAAAGAAAATAACCCCCACATACACATATAACACTATTAGCTTAAGAGGAAAACTTGGAAAGGCGACGATACCCTTGGAATGGCCACAAGAAGCTCCCACGTAGCAAATTCTCCCTCTAGGTACTTTAGCCAACCTGTGTGATGCAATCACTAAAACAAAAAACCATTAAATGTACCTGCACCAAACAGACATATGGCCCTCTTGGCCTTATGAAATAATACATTAGAACTTGACAAAGACAACCCTCTTGGCCTTATGAAATAAACCATTTTACTATCACTCAACACAGTGTACTGGTGAAATAATCCCTTCTCCTAACATTACTTGACTGAAGCACAAAACCAACCAAGGATAAGGCCACTTAGGCCCTACACTAAGTGCATCAGGTTAGTAGCTAGTCCCTCTACTTAAATAGCAAGGGGTGTTCGACGAATATGAGGATACACTATCCTATGCATCCACCATGACAGAGTAGGAAGGTGCTCACTTGCTACTTGACTCATAACCCAAACTAACCATCAATGGCTGAAATATGATGTGTCAGCAAGAAGACCCCAAAGTAGTCCAGGACTAATATTAGAAGGTAGTTGTAAGGGCTCCCCTGGACCACCACAATTGAAAAAGACATCTTCCATGAAAGCATAGTTAGCCACGGAATCCACAAAGTGATTCCATTGTCGAGGGATTAATTGACAAGTCACCATTCAAAGATATGCAACATATCCAAGGCTGTATGACGGTACATCCATAAAATGGGATCTTGCACACTGAAGGTCCCATTTAGTTGATTGATTAGTAACTGTGAGTCACCTTTAACTAATAATCAACGGATACCACCACATTGGGCTACATTTAGCCCCATGATTAAGACATTGTATTCTGCCATATTATTTGTAAAAGAGAGCCCTAAATAGACTCCCATATTCATGACAACCCTAGATCGAGGATTTTTAATGACCACACCAATGCTCACATGTTTAGCGGGCCCTCTGGAAGCTCCGTCAAAATTCAGAGTATAAACCTAGGCTTCATTAATAGACCATGCCATAATAATCAACTCACTTGTACTTATGATAATCAAAATCAAGCTGAGAGAGAGGATGTAAAACATGCACAATTCCTCCTTCCTCGCTAAAACTCGATAGGAATGCTAGTCAGAATTCATTGACAATGGTGGCAGTAGACCTTAATTTCCCACGTAAAGGATCCAACTTGCCACTCAGTAACTTGATACCTTTTGCTTCACCAGATCACTCAACCTTGGTGGTAGCATTTCTCAAGATACGAATGCTCCAGATACGAATGCTACATTGGAGGGGTGAGGAGGTAAAGTAAACGCCTTGCTTAAGAGGGGGTGCTGAAAATGTAAGCTACGGTGTTTGTGGATGCATGTGCATGTGTGTGTGAAAGTACTCTATGTGCTTAAGATTGTATGTTGCATGAATATGGATGAGAGATATGGAGCAAAGTGTGCCACACATGGCACACATGTAAAGTGTGGGTTGTATGGTGTCCCATGGGGACACACATGGAAAGTGTAAGGGATCAGTGATGGAGCACCTCCTCCTTTATCTACGTAACCAAATTATGCAATGAAAAATGAGAGAACATTTGTTAAGTGTGCAAGTTGTGTGTCTTCCCTTTGTAGCCACGAAGCTCCTTGTCTATTACAATCTACCACAATTATTTCTCAATCATTTTGTATTCACCATGATCAACCCCACATTGGGATTCTTGACTTTACTCACCAAAGAGTAGCTTATATTGTTGATGTTTATTATTATCTTAGAATCTAGAAGTGAACTTAAGATATTCTATAATTTATCCATTGATTGGGTTTGATTGAAGCTTCTAGAGAACCTAGCTTATTCATGATAGAATTATATGTATATGTATCTTGTAGATGCTTATTATTGTCCCATGATGATTGCACCTCCATTTGGGAATCATCCCACGTCTCTATTCAAAAATACCTTATAGATAGTTTCCAAATACCTTGTAGGCAATTCCAAAGTATCATCATGTGTATTAAAAGTAATTTCCTTCTATGTGGATTATAGAATAAGTACATTCAAAATATAATCTATAAAAATAGCTTTAATCTAGTATTCTATGCAATGCTAGGTAGCCTATGGGTATTAGGCAAGCCTAGTTCTTAAACAAGACCTAACACCAAGGCAATGATCATAGCATTCAACATCAAGGATATCCCAAATGAAAGAATCTACAAGGCCATGGCTAGTAATTTAGTTTTGGATCAATCTATCATCAACATTTTGCTAGAAGAGGACATTAGAAGAGATTATCTCCATAGGGAGAAGAGAAAAGACAAAAGTGGCATTGGAATTTGAAAATTCAAGTCTAGTAGAAGCATCATAGAGCTCAACATGACTCAAGTTAACTTGTTTGCCTTCCTACTCCAAGAGTTAACCCTTCAAGCATACCAAAAGGTTGGTAGTAGGGAGTTTTTTTCAATTTCGTACATGACTAGAGATAATTATAGGGATAATATAGAGGTTGGTAGTAGGGAATATTATTAGCCATGGCTTGATGCACTATGTTTGCCCTTAGCATGGTTAGAATCTTAGTCACAATAGTTCCATGTGTGAAGCAGTCTTTAGATACCTCATGAAGTGTAGTTATGGAGGTAGTTTTTAGGCGTGACTTCAAGAGGTATCTATGGTGTCTATCCCCTTTTTTTATCATTCATGATGCTTACGACTTGTTGCATGATGGATATTCATGATGATATATAAGATCTGACAGTTAGCGCTATGATTATCTATGTTTTTATCTAATTTCAATATATTGTTTGATCTAAGTTTTTTATTTGTTGATTATTAGTGCTATAGTATGTATTTCCATGTCTCTAAGTCATTATTTATTGAGTTGCCTGATGTGGTGTTACGTATATTTTGCATAGACTACAATAGTGAGATGTATTTCCGTATTGTTGAGAAATATGCAATCACACTCCTGTGATAGCCTATTTCTATGGAGCAATAGGGCAAGGGATATGCAACTATCACTAAATTGATTGCTTATTACGCATTCTCTATTTAGTAAATTAATATCAATAAACTAATGACTCGCTTTTCATTAAGTGTTGATGATAATCTAGCATGGCCATGAGACCATTTAGAGACCAATATTCCTAGTGCATGACTTAATGGGGTGATCAGAGCACTATTACGGGGATTTCTGGTACAAGCAGTACAAGTTATGAAGGGGAAAGTAAGTGTCTACCAAGTGTAAGAGTGTAGACAAGAACCAAGGAGTTACATACAAATGAAGATGGATTGAGTTCTAATTAGAGGAAGTGCATTAGCATTGTGTATATGTATTTATGTGTGCATCCAGGGACACCTGGGAATATTACTTGTGTGTAATGAGCATTACATTCATTTGGGGTCATCCTCTCCCTTACAAGTCAATGTTTAAGGTATTTTCTCACTTAATGAAATAAGGAGAGAAGTAATTATTTCACTAAGAAAAACATGAGAGGTAATTCTCTCACTAAGAAAGATGAGAAACATGATCCTCTAGAAGTGAGGAGAGAAGTGATTTTCTCTTTCTAAGGTCTAAGATGACACAAGCTTTTGTGGGAAGTCAATCTTAAGGTTGAGGCCCATGGCAATCTAATGGACTCTCTTTATCTATGGCTCAAGGTAGTTGCATGGACCATAAGTTAAGAGTAGAGTTTAAAAAGCTGCTTTTCTTAAAATAGACATGGTGAATCAAGTTTTAAAATATCTCGCGATAGAAAGCCGATCTCTAAAATAGCCCACACAACTTATAAAAAATGATGAGATCTACAACTTTTGTGCTGGACATTTTTCCATTCAAGCAACACACCAAGATATATTCCAAAATTGGTGCTGCAAAGTAGGTCCTGGAACAGCCACATCTTGCATGAAGATCAACCTTTCCAATCTTAGCACTCAAGTCTCTCTCCAAGAAGAGGAGCTCTTAGAGCCTATAAAAAAGGGAGGCTCTCCTTGGGTGTGGAGGAGGTGAAGGAAGCATCACTTTTCATGCATCCGAGAGGAGAAGAGAAGGAGCAAGTGTTGCGAAAGCTCTGCTGAAATCAAGTTCCAAGAGGAGAAGAGAATGTGCAAGTGCTACGGAAGCTCTGCTCAAATCAAGCTCCAAGATCATATCCCTACACAATATGTGTAGGAGAGAAGGTGCAAGTGCTACGAAAGCTCTACTAAAATCAAGCTTCAAGAGAAGAGCCCTACACATATTGTGTAGGAGAGAAGGAGAGACTGAAGAAGGATCAAAAGGTGCCAACTTCCAAGTTGTGCAAGTCTTAGCTAGTTGTATACCGTGCAAGGAACCGTGATCTTGTAACCAAAAATCTACAAGTTAAGAACATGTTTGTGTGTAACAAAGGAGCTTGCTCCTTGTCAATAATATAACTCCACAAGGGGGGGGGGGGGCGGGACTGGCCCATCTTCCAGTCCCTAGTGTGTTGTCAATCTCTCTCTCTCTCTCTCTCTCTCTCTCTCTCTCTCTCTCTCTCTCTCTCTCTCTCTCTCTCTCTCTCTCTCTCTCTCTCTCTCTCTCTCTCTCTCTCTCTCTCTCTCTCTCTCTCTCTCTCTCTATCTTTCTTTTCTCTCATTTGTTCTCTCTCTGCGCCAACATAATATTCACCATATATATTTTAAGTATATAAGAAGTTTGAGCGTGTATCTCAGATCTTATAATAGTGGTATCACAGTAGGTCTCTTTGCTTTTCTCAAAGTAAAGGTGATCCTTGGAAGAAGAAGGTAAATATGGCAATTGATAAAGTGCCTACAAGTGAGCAATTATAGGCTCATTTAATAGAGTATCATATCTTGTTGGAGATTCCTGAAGTACGTCAATTGATTGACAGCTTAAGGGAAAGGGAAGAAGCTACTTATGAAGGACAAAATCCTCCAAAGGATGGTGTTATTGAAGAAAACACCACTACATCAATTGATGGTGAAGGTACAATGCATCTAATTGCTGAGAAGCTTCCTAGAAGGAAAAATGACTTTTGGGTGAAGAGTAAAAATACTTCACCTTGAGTAAGGCAGATAAGGAGGAAGTCATCTCCCTCAGCAAACTAGCTACTCCCCTAATTACTTAAGTTCCTCCTCCTCCTCCTCGTCTCCTATTTCCTACTTTCTTGGTTCTAAGTCTCGTGCAATCTGCAAATGGACAAAGAGGGACCATGAGAGGACCAAGCTTAGGAAGACTAAGACTTTCAAATTTGGGGATAAGCACATAAATTTTGACTCTTACTCGGGTAAGAGAGATCCTATTAAGGCATTAGCCTTTGTCAGGAAATTTGAAGTTGATTTTTCTGATGGTAATTTCTCAGAAAATTCCAAGGTCAAGCATGTAGGCATGCACTTGAAAGACACCGCTAGCAATTGGTGGTTGACTCTCATTTTGAAGGGAAGGAAACCTTCAACTTGGGAAAATTTCAAAAAGAAGTCAAGAAGGAGTGGGATTGGCTAGGCTAGAAAGAGCATGAGAAGGTCACTAGTTACGTGGACAAGTTTTGGTCTACTCTTCTCAAGATTCTCCTTTCATGGAGATCAAGGATAAAGAGAAGAAAAGAAAATTTGAAGCTAGCCTAGTCTCTCATTTACACAAAACCATGAAGGTGTATCCACATGAAACCTTATCTCCCATGATGGAGTCTGCCATCACAGTTGAAAGTCTACATACATCTGGTATATCTCGAAAGTTGAAGATGAGTTCTTATAGAGCTAGACAAGATCAGCTCTATGAACAACTGATAGACAAGACTAATCGAAGAAGACCTACCTCTACCCATGACCAATATTCAAAGCCAGAGTATAACAAGAAGAAGTGCAAGTATCTCTCACCCTCTGAGATACAAAAGTACAAAGAGGAAGGAAGGTGCTTTCTTTCTGGTGAGTTAGGGCATATGAAGCCTAATTGTCCTCACAAAAGGAAGGAAGAAAATATGATTAGAGATCCTCCTCTGCCATCCTCAAATTCTATTCTAGATACGCAAGCTAACACTCATTCAAATGAGAAGAAGAGATAACTCTTAAAGGGTTTGTACAATGGCTGTAGCACTGGCAAAGGAGAGAACCTTTGAGGTTTGACCTATATGGATGACGAGATTTCACAGTATCCAAAAATGGTGACGAATACACGGAAAATAATAAAGACGGGACTGCCCACAAATAACACCATAAAAAACTGTCTGCAACCACAAACAAGCCATCCAGTTTATGCCTATTTTGCTAAAATTCAGAATACAGAAGTGATGGCAGATGAGAGGATAGATATTTTGGCAGAGGAGAATCTAGATCCTTTGACAAAGAATAGTATGGACATAGTACCAAAGGGTATTAATGATGCAAAGATCTTGACTAGGGATGCTTCTATACTATCTGATATGTAGGTTAGTGTTGATGATATAGATGTATTGACTATGGTTGTAGATGTAGTATTAGAGGAGGGTGCATATGATATACAAGCAGTATTTGATAATGTGAATCAACTAGCCTCTAATATTACTATGAAAGTGCCTATTGATGATGTTTTGACTAAGAAGGAAGATGCTACAACAAGATTGCTCTTTAGAGATCTCGCTCTTAAGAGTGTAGACAAGAACTAGGGAGTTACACATAAATGAAGATGGATTGAGTTCTAATAAGAGGAAGTGCATTAGCATTGTGTATATGTATTTATGTGTGCATCCAGGGACACCTGGGAATATTACTTGTGTGTAATGAGCATTACATTCATTTAGGGCCATCCTCTCCCTTACAAGTAAATGTTTAAGGCCTTTTCTCTCTTAATGAAATAAGGAGAGAAGTAATTCCTTCTTTAAGAAAAACAAGAAAGGTAATTCTCTCACTAAGAAAGATGAGAAACATGATCCTCTGGAAGTGAGGAGAGAAGTGATTTTCTCTTTCTAAGGTCTAAGATGACACAAGCTTTTGTGGGAAGTCAATCTTAAGGTTGAGGCCCAGGGAAATCTAATGGACTCTCTTTATCTATGGCTCAAGGTAGTTGCATGGACCATAAGTTAAGAGTAGAGTCTAAAAAACTGATTTTCTTAAAATAAACATGGTGAATCAAGTTTTAAAATATCTCACGATAGAAAGCCGATCTCTAAAATAGCCCACGCAACTTATCAAAAATGATGAGATCTACAACTTTTGTGATGGACATTTTTCCATTCAAGCAACACACCAAGATATATTCCAAAATTGGTGCTGCAAAGTAGGTCCTGGAACAGCCACATCTTGCATGAAGATCAACCTTTCCAATCTTAGCACTCAAGTCTCTCTCCAAGAAGAGGAGCTCTTAGAGCCTATAAAAAAGGGAGGCTCTCCTTGGGTGTGGAGGAGGTGAAGGAAGCATCACTTTTCATGCATCCGAGAGGAGAAGAGAAGGAGCAAGTGTTGCGAAAGCTCTGCTGAAATCAAGTTCCAAGAGGAGAAGAGAATGTGCAAGTGCTACGGAAGCTCTGCTCAAATCAAGCTCCAAGATCATATCCCTACACAATATGTGTAGGAGAGAAGGTGCAAGTGCTACGAAAGCTCTACTAAAATCAAGCTTCAAGAGAAGAGCCCTACACATATTGTGTAGGAGAGAAGGAGAGACTGAAGAAGGATCAAAAGGTGCCAACTTCCAAGTTGTGCAAGTCTTAGCTAGTTGTATACCGTGCAAGGAACCGTGATCTTGTAACCAAAAATCTACAAGTTAAGAACATGTTTGTGTGTAACAAAGGAGCTTGCTCCTTGTCAATAATATAACTCCACAAGGGGGGGGGGACTAGCCCATCTTCCAGTCCCTAGTGTGTTGTCAATCTCTCTCTCTCTCTCTCTCTCTCTCTCTCTCTCTCTCTCTCTCTCTCTCTCTCTCTCTCTCTCTCTCTCTCTCTCTCTCTCTCTCTCTATCTTTCTTTTCTCTCATTTGTTCTCTCTCTGCACCAACATAATATTCACCATATATATTTTAAGTATATAAGAAGTTTGAGCGTGTATCTCAGATCTTATAATAGTGGTATCAGAGTAGGTCTCTTTTCTTTTCTCAAAGTAAAGGTGATCCGTGGAAGAAGAAGGTAAATATGGCAATTGATAAAGTGCCTACAAGTGAGCAGTTATAGGCTCATTTAATAGAGTATCATATCTTGTTGGAGATTCCTGAAGTACGTCAATTGATTGACAGCTTAAGGGAAAGGGAAGAAGCTACTTATGAAGGACAAAATCCTCCAAAGGATGGTGTTATTGAAGAAAACACCACTACATCAATTGATGGTGAAGGTACAATGCATCTAATTGCTGAGAAGCTTCCTAGAAGGAAAAATGACTTTTGGGTGAAGAGTAAAAATACTTCACCTAGAGTAAGGCGGATAAGGAGGAATTCATCTCCCTCAGCAAACCAGCTACTCCCCTAATTACTTAAGTTCCTCCTCCTCCTCCTCATCTTCTAGTTCCTACTCTCTTGGTTCTAAGTCTCGTGCAATCTGCAAATGGACAAAGAGGGACCATAAGAGGACCAAGCTTAGGAAGACTAAGACTTTCAAATTTGGGGATAAGCACATAAATCTTGACTCTTACTCGGGTAAGAGAGATCCTTTTAAGGCATTAGCCTTTGTCAGGAAATTTGAAGTTGCTTTTCGTGATGGTAATTTCTCAGAAAATTCCAAGGTCAAGCATGTAGGCATGCACTTGAAAGACACCACTAGCAATTGGTGGTTGACTCTCATTTTGAAGGGAAGGAAACCTTCAACTTGGGAAAAGTTCAAAAAGAAGTTTTATGCTCAGTTCTTGCCTCCTGATTTTGAGAATGATGTCAAGAAGGAGTGGGATTGGCTAGGCTAGAAAGAGCATGAGAAGGTCACTAGTTATGTGGACAAGTTTTGGTCTACTCTTCTCAAGATTCTCCTTTCATGGAGATCAGGGATAAAGAGAAGAAAAGAAAGTTTGAAGCTAGCCTACTCTCTCATTTACACAAAACCATGAAGGTGTATCCACATGAAACCTTATCTCGCATGATGGAGTCTGCCATCACAGTTGAAAGTCTACATACATCTGGTATATCTCGAAAGTTGAAGATGAGTTCTTATAGACCTAGACAAGATCAGCTCTATGAACAACTGATAGACAAGACTAAACGAAGAAGACCTACCTCTACCCATGACCAATATTCAAAGCCAGAGTATAACAAGAAGAAGTGCAAGTATCTCTCACCCTCTGAGATACAAAAGTACAAAGAGGAAGGAAGGCGCTTTCTTTCTAGTGAGTTAGGGCATATCAAGCCTAATTGTCCTCACAAAAGGAAGGAAGAAAATATGATTAGAGATCCTCCTCTGCCATCCTCAAATTCTATTCTAGATACGCAAGCTAACACTCATTCAAATGAGAAGAAGAGATAACTCTTAAAGGGTTTGTACAATGGCTGTAGCACTGGCAAAGGAGAGAACCTTTGAGGTTTGATCTATATGGATGACGAGATTTCACAGTATCCAAAAATGGTGACGAATACACGGAAAATAATAAAGATGGGACTGCCCACAAATAACACCATAAAAAACTGTCTGCAACCACAAACAAGCCATCCAGTTTATCCCTATTTTGCTAAAATTCAGAATACAGAAGTGATGGCACATGAGAGGATAGATATTTTGGCAGAGGAGAATCTAGATCCTTTGACAAAGGATAGTATGGACGTAGTACCAAAGGGTATTAATGATGCAAAGATCTTGACTAGGGATGCTTCTATACTATCTGATATGTAGGTTAGTGTTGATGATATAGATGTATTGACTATGGTTGTAGATGTAGTATTAGAGGAGGATGCATATGATATACAAGCAGTATTTGATAATGTGAATCAACTAGCCTCTAATATTACTATGAAAGTGCCTATTGATGATGTTTTGACTAAGAAGGAAGATGCTACAACAAGATTGCTCTTTAGAGATCTCGTTGTTGAGCAATACAGCAGCAGAGTTAGCTGCTTTTGAGAAGGCAAGTTTGAACGTCTCCCGAGAACAAGGCATCGTACGAACTTTGGTTGCAAAAGGCTTGGGCAACAAGCCTAAGTCTAAGCAGTCGTAGCTCAGAGCTAGCTCTCTGAAAGTGGCATTGAGCTGTCTAATGCAAACAACCACATCATCCCCCGTATCTTCGGCTAGATCTGAGACCAGTGTCAAAAATGATTTCCGCTCATAGGAGGGTTTAAGACGTGCTGGTGGTTGGGGTTTGATAGCACTAGAGTCTTTGACAATGAATAGTTGTAGTTGTGGGTGTTCTTGAGGTTGCAGTTGGACTTCATGGCTGAGGACTGGGGAAGTAGCAGCTACTTTTGATGGACTGCTGCCTTCAAAATGGATCATTGTAGTCAGATGGACTCTAGCGGGCGATGGCTCATGTGACGATATCTATCATTTGGGCCGATAAGCTTGTCCGACTCTCTTGGGCATGTGTGTGGATGAGCTTGATGGATGTGGGCCTGGGGAGCACTGCGGTTTATGGTTTTGAAGTTCTATGGGGCTTGGGGTGGTCAAGCTTGAGGGCGCGTACGAGTGGCGCACTTGGCCGTGCGGGCTTTAGGGATCCATATCTAGGCATTCCCGTCATAGTAGCCTTGCACGTGCATGAGGTTGTGTGCAACGACTCCTAGGTAGTGGTTGCGGTTGTTTTGGCCTCCATTGAAACCTAGGCTGTTGGGCATTAGCTTTTGATGCCATGAGCAGTGGTTCTCAAGAGGTAGTGGGTGGTGGCCGAGCACTACCCTTCTCCTTAGATTTGGATGCTAATAGTTCTACCTATGGTCGTGTGGACTAGGGTGACGTCGCTCAACCCTTACTGAAAGTTATAACAATGCGGACGTTGCCTATGGCGAGGTGAATCCACTGCAACTCATAATCAACGTTGTAATGAGTTTTCCTTTTGAAGGTTCGCCCTAGAAGCGTCTCCATGTCTGCGTCTTTGGCATCTAGCAACACGTAGAAGATCATTAGCACAGTCTCAGTCTCGATAGAAACGATGGCCCTACACATGCCAAGAAGTGCGTATGAGCGGTCCCCATATGGGCTTAATTTGGCGTTACTGGGTTGTAGTGGTTTGCCAAGTTGGGTCCAATGATCGTGAGTCAAGACATGGAAGTCTTCTCCCTCTTCAATCAAGGCATTGAAGACGCATGTTTACTTAGCAGTGACTGTGATGTGCATGTATGCGGGCTCTACAGGTTCCTCATCCTCATCATCGATTTCGATGATGGTGGCTACTCGTACTTTGACAGGCGGTTCCAACATTGGTGGCTCATGCAAAGGATGCATGGGAGGATAGTACTTCTTGACACGACTGCCATTGAAGAAGCCTATTCCCTCAGCGTCTAGAGTCTCGAGCTCAACGTTGTCTGTTCGGCTTATTGCACGGACTTTGAAAGGTCCAAGACCCCTAAACTTCATTTTTTGCTTATGCCCCTTAACTGAGTACAGGAGCACTAAGTCGCCCTATTCGAAGTCGTGTTGCTTGACATGCTTGTCAAACCAGCTCTTGCATCGTGCGTTCTCACATATGAGTGCATGTGTGGCTAGAAGGCAAGTCTCTAAGAGGCATTCGAGTTCAACTAGGTGTTGCGTCCATACCTCCTTTCCTTCTCACTGCTCCTGAAGTGCGATTCGCAGGCTAGGCACGAGGAACTCTACAGGGAGAATTGCTTCGGTTTCGTAGGTCAACCTAAAGGGGGTTTGGCTGAGAGCCGTTTGATAAGCTGTGTGGTAAGCCCACAAGGCTGCCATCAGCTTGTTATCCCAATTGTTGCGCGAGGCAAAGACCACCTTGGTTAGGACGTTGAAAAGAATCTTATTCATGGATTCTGCCTGGCCATTTTCTTGAGGGTAGTATGGAAAGGATTTCCAATGGATAATTAGGAAGGTAGATAGGAGGTGCGCTATCACTTCATTGATGAAGTGTGTCCCCTGGTTACTAACTAGTTCTATGGGGCAGCCAAATCGTGAGATCATTTGCTCCCACAAGCACTTGGCAGTCATTCGAGCATCGTTCTTTCATGTTGCTCTCGCCTCTGCCCACTTCGTTAGGTAGTCTATGGCCACATTGATATATTTGGCCTGCGAATACTATGCAGCAAGACTGATGGATCCTATGAATTCGATTCTCCATTTTTCAAAGGGTTGTCATGCAATGATTGGGGTCAACTCCATTTTATCCTTGCAAATTGGGATCTTTGTCTACTGACACTCATCACAATGCTTAACAAATCGTGCAACATCACGGAACAACCATAGTTGAGACTACAATACCTTGCGAGCCATTGTGTCTTTGCTAAAGTGTCCACCAGCAATTCCACTGTGTGCCTCTGAGAGCATGTCGTGCATCTCATGCTCGCACACACATCTGCACAGCAATCTATCTTACCCTAAGCGATACAGCTGGCTTGCTATCAACTGGTAGGGCTGGATTTTGAGAATGAGTCGCCTCAGCCGCCTTGCCTTCTCTATCGGTCATTCAGGTAGTCCATGCTCAAGCACTTGGGCTATGTCATCTGCCCAATATGGCGTTAGATTGGCCTTGAATAAATCTCTCTTGTTGGAGAGGTTAAAGAGGTGGGCATTTGGCAATTCATCGGTAATGCCTTCTCCAGAAGCTTCTCCTGTGGGGATGCGTGGCATATGATCAGCCATGTAGTGTGTTTTCCTTCCGTACAACAACAGAGAAGTCAAACTCCAAAAGTAGAAGGAGCCACCAAGCTATGCATCCTGCAGCGCAAGGTTTATTCACTAGATATAGCAAGGCTTGATGGTCCACAAAAAAGATAAAGGGTGTAGCCAATAGATAATGCTGGAACTTCTTTACAGCAAACACCATGGCCAAGCCCTCTCTTTCTTTCGTTGAGTAGTTCATTTTCATCTCAGTGAGTTGTCTGCTAGCAAAGCTCACTAGATAGTCTAGGTTGTGCTCACCAGGTTGGCACAACACTACCCCCACATCAAATTTAAAAGCATCGATATGCATGTGGAAGGTTATGGTCCAATCTAGGGCTCATAAAATTGGTGTTGTGGTTAGAGCCTTCTTCAACTCTTCATATGCTTGTTGGCATGCTTCAGTCCATTCAAAGACAATCAGCAGAGCTTGTATAAAGGTCTAGCTATCAATGTGTAATTCAGCACAAACTGTCAATAGTATCCCGTCTGGCGTAAGAAGCATTGGACTCCCTTGTAGTTGGTTGGGGGTGGAAGGTCGACAATAACCCTAAATTTCAAGAAGTCAGTGGCAATGACGTTCTTCAACACCACGTGGCCAAGGATGCATCCATGCTTTGCCCAAAACTGGCATTTCAAGGGGTTCAAGGAGAGACTATATAGGCAACACCACTCAAAGACTACTTGGAGTTTGTTTAAGTGTTCCATCTAGGTCGAGTGAATGCAGAGGTCATCGACAAAGACTTCCAACTCCTTATGAAGCATGTCTTTAAACATGGTGCACATGAGATGTTGGAAGGTGACAGGGGCATTAGTCAAACCAAAAGGCATGACTATGTAAGCAAAGACGCCCCACTTGATGGAGAAGGAATTCTTATGCATGTTGGCAAGATGCACTTGCACTTAATTGTATCCTGAGAAGCCATCTAGAAAACTGTAGGCCTCCTTTCCCGCCACTCTTTCAAGCATGTGCTTGGTGTATGGCAATGGATAATTGTCCCTCTTAGTAGCAACGTTCATCTTCTTGTAATTGATGCACACTCTAATTTTTCCATTTTTCTTCATCACGATGACTATGGATGATACCCAGTCCATGTGCTCAATTTCGTAAATGAATCCCGCTCTCATCAGCTTATCAATCTCTTCCTTGACAGCATGAGCATGCTTTGGATTCATTGGGTATGGTTGCTGCTTCACCAGTATTGCTCTGGTGTCATGGGTATATTATGAGATTACACTCGGATCTACCCCTTTAAGCTCTTCTAAGGACCAAGTGAGTACGTCTACGTACTCTCGCAAGAGAGGGACAAGACTCGTTTCTTCTTCCTCACTCAAGTCATCTGCAATGAAGGCTGGCCGGGGTGTCTCCCCTTCCTCGGCTAAGTTCACCTCCTTGACCCTGGCTGGTACCTCGATTGGTTCGCTCACTTGCCCTTGCCGTTTGGCACCCAACAGGATCAGTACCATGTATCCTTTCTTGAATTTCGTAAATCTTTTAGGGAGGTCCCACGGTTTACTTTGTTCATCTATTCGTGTGTCCCTGGGTTGTTGCGCCCTTTCCTGCTTTAATAGTCTACGCCTCAGGTGGATGGGTAGGTCCCCGTTGGTGCATCGAGTCTTGGGTGGCCTGGGTATTTCTAGGTCCCTATCCGAGCTTACCTTCAACTCAGAGTCGAACTCACTGTCTTTGCTAGAAGAGGGGGTCTCCCCTGGTGGTCGCAGTTCAGATGGTGATTCTGTCCTAAGCACCGGTGTCGCTCCTGGTTGGGCTAGGCCTACTTGCTCAAGGTTTATGGCTCCTACGTGTTCTAAACAAGCGCGATCACAATCCATGCGCATGATTCCTCACTCTATACTATAGACACTCCTTTTTTGTGGCTTGGAGTCTGCCCATATTTGTTCTATTTCATGTCCCTCAGTGTCATATTCTACTGTGTCTATCTCACCCATCGCTTTCGTCATGGAAGGATTGGCAATCTTCGTACTCATTATTAGAGGCCTTTTCATCAAACTACTCGTTGTCTCCTAGGGCTTGGTATATCTCTTGTCGTTGATCAAGGACTAGGGCCCAGTTGTACGTAAGGTCTAAGTCATGCACCTTGGCCCATTGCCACTTGGATTCGCCTAAGAGATCCTAGAGTGGTTTGAAGTTTGCTACTGGGTTGTCAACTAGTTTGTTCATTAAGTATTCTAGAATCTCCCTGAGTTCCCTTTTGTTGTTTGGCACTTGGAAGGTGACGGGCTTAGGTCTCCCACGAAGAGTTCCTGCCTTCATGCAAACTGGTACGGAGGGTGTGCCGTCACGCCTGCCCCTCATTTGATGGCTTGCTCATATGCCTCATGGTCCAAGAATAGCAGGTTGAATGTAGCAAGGACATCCATCCAATCCTGCTCATCCTCTGGGCATGGGATAGACTTGGTCAAGGGCCCATATGACTTCTTGACTTGACCGTTACCCTTGAGCATCGTGGAGATGGCATCCAAGTCGACTGGTGAGGTCTTCCAAGTATCCATCTTTACCCTCACAGCTTCTGTTCTACTGCCTAGGAAGATCAAGCCATTACCCCAATCTTCAATAGCTCAGGATATCGTAGTCCACCCACTTCATGAGACTATAAAGTCGACAGAGAACTAGACACCTGCGATTTTCACTGGCCAGTTTTGAAGTACCCCGAATGGCTTCACTCTCATGCCGTTTGCTAATGTGACATTAAACTGAGTGGTCTCAACCAGTGGGTTTCCCCAGGTCTATAGTACTGCGTGGCTCAACACACTAACCCCAGCTCCTATATCTACGATCCCCTTTCTCGTTGTGTCGCCTAAGGCTAGGACTGGTAACATTGTATGCATCTCAGTGCCTTCCCAGAAGGCATTAACGTGCAAGGATTTTGGCACAGAGTGCAGCGTCAGACTCAGTATTTGTGTTTTTGTATTGTAATCGTGCAGATCCGCAGCTTGTTCTCGTGACCCTCAACCCACTGTTTGAGGTCTTGCCATAGGGTGGGATACTGCTTAAGCAAGTCTCCCCTGCTTAACGTCACAGGGGTAGTCACTAGCGTGGTAAGGAGGCTGTCAGTTGCTCATCTCTCTCTTAGACCAGATTGTCTTGGCCAACGACCTAACTAATTTGCACGCCTGCAGCATCAAGGCTTGGCCTAAGCGGTGCAGTTGCATCTCCTGACTTTGGTCGAGGGGATGAGACTGCTATGCTTACGCTGGGGAGATCATCGATCTCGTCCTCTAGGATGGGCTCAACATCCCTTAAGTGCTCTTGGGCCTCTTTCACCGAGTCCTTCACTTTCTCTATGGCCTCGAGTTGGTGCTTTGGATGCGGGTATTCCCCTACCTTGGCACTTCTCTTTTCGACCATCTTGGGGGCTGAAGTTTCTGCCTCTGCGTCCGTGACCTTCTTTTCAACAAGCAGAGTTGTAGCACTCTCAGTTTTCAGTGCGATCTTAGCTTCTGACCTCTTCTTCCTTCGCTTGCGGTTCTTCTTCCCTATCGAGGCTACATCGAGGTTGCTGGGTCCTGGTAGTGATATGCTAGCTTGCTTCGTCTGGGTACGGGTCATGACCGACAACGGGATGGGTGTGGCCTCCCCATCAAGGTTCTCGATACCAAACAACCCCAATGGAACAGATGGTACATTGGCTGAACTTGAAGAAGGTTTTCGCTTTGGGCAATCGATGAGAGATGGGTGATTCCGCACTCAACGCACCTTAGGTCAGACTTGTCTCTGTTCTACTGCTCCCTCTTAGGGCAATGTGATGAGACATGATCTGGGTGACCATAAGTCCAGTGGATGATTGGATCTTGCATCTGCTCCCCTAGGCCTCTATCTCTTCCTCTTCCCAACGCCATTACCGGTACTGGTTGATAATCTGTAAGAATTGTGATGCCATCATCGTCGTGAGAGACATAAGGGTATAAGTATGTCTCTTCTTCATTTGGCTCTTCCACATAGTGGATCGGAGCATCACTCAGTAGATGGGTCACATAGAGACCAAGCATTCTAGGTATGCCTGTAGGATTTACGTCCACCCTAGCGCAAGAAGAGCCAATGGGGCTCCCCTTCCGAAGAGTGGCTGCAGCCTATTCGCTAGGTAAGGCTGACCATATGGTTGGGAGTATGGAAGTCTTCTGGGTAATCTGCAATGCACTATGTCGTGACCAAACCTACTGCAGTTAGCGCAAGGTCTCGACTGAGGATCTTAACACTCGGCTCACAAATGGTTTTCGCCATAGTACACACATTGGATGTGGGGGCACATTGGTCATCTCCACATGTCTTGCAGCTTGGCTATCTCCATCTTGACATCAATCAAGTCTTGGTTCATCTCAGTCGCTTTTCCCTTATCTTGGGATGATGGGGCTTGTCGTTCACTAAAGGCTGACGCTCTCTCTGAACTTTGCAAGTTGTTTTCTTCTGAGTTGGAGCTCCTAAAGCTCCACTCTTTTAGCTAATCATCAACTCTGATGGCTTCCTTGAAAACCCTAGCTAGCACATCTCGCTACAAGCTCAAGTTGGCTACCAAAGCCTTATATAGTTCCTCGTTTTGAATTCCACTGATGAACATAGTTGAAACTGCTTTCTCAATCAGTCATTTGCTCATAAGGATTCTCTTGAAGAGGCTCCTTATGTGGGTTACGTAATCACAAATGTTCTCCTTCTCTTTCTGCTTGACATTCACATTCATCAGTCGTACTAGAAAATTGTCGGAGTATCCAGGCTCAGCAAATCTCTCAATGAAGAGATTCTTGAGGATATTGAAATTTGCTCGCTCTGCGGCATCTAAGCTTGTATACCAAGTCCTGCCCTTGTCACCTAAGTAGAGCCCAAATACTTGAGAGCACTGAGTCAGGTCGCTAAGGCCGTTGGCTTCACAGACTTTCTCAAACTGCTCTACAAAGTTGTATGGATCATCATGGGGTTGGTACTTGTCGAGCTACTTTGCAACTATTGGGACTTTAGACTAGCTCTTAGAGCCTTGGGTTGCTCCTAATCCTACCAGCAGTGAGGTCGCCAATGCTGTAGCACGCTGATCTACTGCGCTGTTGTCTAGCAATCGCTTCATAAGAAGCTCGCTCAGCCCTAAGTCTCCTTCAAGGGCTCTCTCATGATCCATTCCGTTTTTGTCGGCTAATCTTAGCACTCGTTGCACCTCACACAACTTTGTGCTTTGCCTTTGACCCCTGGCCTACTGGTCTCTATTGTATGCGGCTATGCTTTGCAAAGCTTTGTGGGCTAGCTTTCTCTCTTCCTCTAAGTCTAGAATGATAGCATCTGATGTTCAGCCGCGGTACTCATATGCGGCGTGGGCATCGTAGCTACTAACCAGCTGTTGAATAGCCTCTCGGAAGACGCCTAAGTCGAGTTCCTCATTAGACCTGCGGTTTGAATTTTCTTTTGCCATAGTCAAGTTCTCGTGCTTCCACCAATCTATCGATTAGGTTGAGTAAGTTTGTCAAATCCACTTCGTTTGCGCCGCTTGCTTGGTCCTACTTCGCGTGTTGATGTTTTGTGCCGCTTGCTTGGTCCTACTTCGCGTGTTGATGTTTTGTCTCCGTCTGTGGGTTCTCTCCTATTCGTGGGTTCCTTGAGTGGTTTATCAAAGTGAGTTCCTTGACTTATTAAATACAATCCTCAATTTATCTCCACTCAGTGCATGTCTTCTTTCTAGTGCACTTGTGCTCAGTCAGGCTTTTAGTTTTTCTTAAGTGCACTTCAAGTGTGGAAATTCAAGGTGAGTGTGGCAAACAGTCTCTAAGCGTCTTACGCACCCTCGCTTTGTTTTGGGCCTGATCGGCTTTTTCGATCAATTCTCTGGTCGTCTTGACGGGATTTAGGGCTTTTTGGTTACGTTGCCTTGCCCAGTTTTGGGTCCAATCAGGGTTTTATGGCTTAGCAGGTCGCCTCTAGGTCTCTAAGTTTCCAGGTCTCGCGACTGTCCACTCAAATGCTAAGCGGCTGCACCTTAAGATTTTGTCTATTCCGTGTGCCAAAATCCAATTGTTTTGAGTGTCAGGAGGGCTTACGAATGCCGCGCAATGACGGTTTCGATCAAATCTCATGATTTAGGCAATCACTCCAAGCACAAACTTCCAGATCCCAACTAAGGCACCAAGGGAAGTGATTGGTATACCTGGGGTGAGTGGTAGGCTCTCTGACGACAAGATCGAATCGAATCTTTGTGGGGGCTCTCCATCTCTCTCTCTCTCTCTCTCTCTCTGTCACTGCAATGGTTGCAAATGAGCTCTTCCTTGGCCTCTTGGCTCTTAAACCCCTTCCCGGGTAAGGTTTTTGATGCTCCCAATCACTCATTTGCTGACATTAAGCATCCCAAGCAAGCTTTTTACCATTTTTTGCATGATTTATGCCCTATTTTGTCCTGTTTTGCAACAGTAAACCCTACCCTTTCCTGGTTCGATTTCCTAATCCTATCCTACACTAAATGCAACAAGAATCGAAAGCAACAAATTGAAATGATTTCTCCCTGTTTTCCAATCATCAAACTAACTAACTAACCCAAAATACTTACTTGTTTTGAAGATCAAAACACCCAAACTTCATACCTATCTCAAGCTCTGTTTCGGGGATGAATCCCTTACTTTGATCCTTGATATGAGGCACGCAAGTGCTCCAGCTTGAATTCGTTGGTCCCAACGAAACTAAAATGTGGGAGCTTTCGCTCAACCGCCAAGACCCGCGGACCGCTTATTGTTTCAAGCATTCCAAGCGAGCTCTAATGGCTATCTCTCATCTAGCCGACGATCTTACAAGTGTAGTGAGCTTAGCTCGATACCGACATGAGTTGCCTTCTCTCTCGCACACACCGGTAGCTCCACGATCCTAGATACTAGCTCAAGCATCCTCAAACCTCCTCCATCTCCAAGCTCCATCCACCATAGCCATGCGTGCAAAAGAAGGGAAGAGAAAAGAAGAGAAGAGAAGAAGAGAAGAGGAGATGGTGAAGAGCTTCACCCTCTTGATCCCTCACTCTCACACACTCACTCTCTCACACTCTCACACTCCCTCTCTCAAGATCACACACAAGTAAGAAGAGGAGAAGAAGTAAAGAAGAGAAGAGCTCTTGTTAGCCACACACCAAAGAATGAGCTTCCATTCACTTTTTGATTTTTATATATACAAACCCTAAAAACCCCATGGGCACCCATCCCTTTTTACATGACCGACCATTGTGGGAAGGTCTCTTTTTCTAATTCCCTCTTCTTGCTTCATGCCCTAATCCTATACCCATCTTTTCTTTTACAAGTGGCACAGGAGGGAGCTTAGCGCTCTTTTACAAGAGTTTTTAGTGTTTTTGAGGCGCCTTTCATTTAAAATTATGCTTTTGGCCCCTCGGCTTAGCTTTAGAGTCCGCTTGCATGTATTTGCTCTTTTTCCATCTTCTTCTCACTTTTTCATTCTTTTCGCCTTCTTGGATTGGGGTTAACACATGCATTAGGGGAGTATACCTCTCTAATATTTGGTTGGATAGAAATGCTTTGATCTTTTTAGGACATCACAAACCTCTATCACATCTAGTATTTGATTTTACTTCACAAGGGATTATACTGGTTTCTAGCTCCCCTTTGGTTCTCTTTCATCACAAACTTGAAGGGAGCTTTGTATCTCCTTTTATGCCTTTGAAGAGACCTATGTAACACAAATTTCCAATAAAAATGATATATAAATTTTTGAAAGAAGAAAAGCTCACACAGAGACAAAGTTATCCATGCAGTTAGATTGTTGAATGTCCATGAAATGGTATTAGGCTTTGAAGCTCGCATGGAGACACAGCTACCCACTATTAAACATTCAGGAGAGAAGACAAAGAGGCAAAGGGATGGAGCAAGAGAAAAGCAGTGCGTTCTCTACTATCTTCATCTTCATTATTTTTCATGAGTCTCATACCACATAGTCTAATTCATTAATAGTATAAAAGGCTAAGTCAAACTACTATGATCATAGGTCTATGAGTTGAGTTGAGTCACCGACTCACTTATTGACCGCACATGACATAAAACTAAGCTACAATTGGAAAGTCAATAGAATACAGTGAGTTTGATCTTCAACACTTACGTTAAGCTCAAGAAAGATATTCTATCACAAGCAACTCTCTAAAGTGACTAAACTTATCTTTACCTAGTGCTTGATAAAGATGGCAGCTACCTGATCTTTGGTTTTAATATGTAGGAAATCTATCTTCCCTGCAAGTACCATCTCTTGTACGAAGTGATAGTGCATCTCTATATTTTTTTTTCTAGCATGATACACAAGATTCATAAGTGGAAGTACTATGCTCATATTGTCACACTACAATGTAATTGGAGCATCCACCTACATACCCAAATCTTGGGCCATAAATTTGATGCCCTGTTTCTTGAATGGCTTTAGGAGAAGAATACACTATAACGGTATAGCAGTGGACTTGATTGGTTTCTCCAATGCATTGACAAGCATCACATCATTTATAGTAATCATAGCCATCCTTGTGGAGGGCCCGCCACCATTATCCTACGAGTAGAGCCTTTTGGGCCATCACTTCTCATGAAAAATATCCACCACATGGCTTGTCATGGAAAGCCTCTAGAACCATCTCGATCTTGTCTCCTACAACACTTCATGTTTTCCTTTTCTATATAGTACAACACCTAGCAAGCTTGGTGTAGGGGGCTAATTCCAATAGAAGCTTATTCTTCTCTCTAGTACAGATACCAAGGGGGTTACTATTGAGTCACCAGGAGGTTGACAATATCTGTATACCAAGGGATAATAGTCTTAACCATGAACATGGAAGCATCAAGAAGGTCTCGATCATTTTACTCCTTGCCTTCACTCTGAGGAATCTATGAAAGATTATCAACTAAGGACAATGAGTAGGCTTGATAACCACTTCAAAGTCAAATTCCAAGAATAGGAAGAGACATCTCATCATTCGTCCTTTGAGATGTGCCTTATTCATCAAAAAGTATAGTGCTTCATGATCTACATAGAACTTAAAGTGGATTGATAGTGAGTAGTGTTGAAATGTTTCCAAGATGAACACAATGTCTAGGCACTCAAGCTCTGACTGTGTAGTTCCTTTCTCTATCATTGGCTTTACAACTTGCATAATAAATGGGTTTATCTAGCTTTGAGGCACCTTTTTGCAGAGCACTACTCCTAAGCCTTCGATAGATGCATCACTATACACATGCATCTCCTTTATTCAATCAGGAGGTTGTAGGATAGGTGCTCTGATGAGGCACTATTTCAGGGCATTAAAGGTTACCTTACAATCATATGTCCAAATAGAGAGTGAAATTATAGGTTTCTTCTTTTGCTACTCCAACTAATCATTCCTTTGACAAGGTTGAATGCATATCCACTAGTAGACCATCCATCCTATCGAGAACTTGCCTAATTTGTATCAGTATATCCCATGAGCTTTAAATTCTTATCATTCTCATAGAAGAGTCCATTGTCTATTGTAGCCTTGATATAATGCATGATTCATCTCACTACATCCAAATGGCATTTTCTAGGTTTCTACATGAACTAACTAATAAATCCAACTGAGTAACTAAGATTAGGCCTAGTAATGGTGGTAAGGTAAATAAGCTTCCTACCATTTGCATGCACATAGTAACATCTGCAATTTTAGTTCTAGTATTCACATCCAACTTAGCATTTTGATCCAATGGAGTATCCAAAGGTTTGCAATTTTTCATACCATATTTCTTTAGCATCTCAAGTGCATACTCAGCCAAAGTCCATTGGCTAAATTCACAATCTCAATGCCTAGAAAAAACTTCAATTCTTCTAAATCCTTCATATCAAATTCAGTTTTTAGCATAGCCATAACATTGTGTATCCCAATGTGATCATCTCTTGTAATGACCAGATCATTGACATAGATGGATAATACCACAAAGACATGTATCTATCTTCTTTATAAAGAGACTATGATCAGCCTTCCAAATTGATTATCCAAGTCTTTTCAAGTAAGTACTAGTTTGTGCATGCTAGGGTCTTGGAGCCTGTTTTAGCCCATACAATGCTTTATTGAGCTTGCAAACATAATGCAAATACTAAGGTTGCATATATCCTTTCGATTGATCCATAACTATCTCTTCTACCAACTCTCCATTTAAAATTTCATTCTTCACATCCATTTGATGTAACTTCTAGCCCTTCAATGCAATCAATGCAATCACTGTCCTAATAGGTGCCACTTTGGAAATAGGGCTAAATGTCTCTTCATAATTCAAGCTATATCATTGTGCATATCCTTTTGCCACTAACCTGGCCTTGTACCTTTCAATGCTTCCATCAAACTTTGGCTTAATTTTATAAACCCGTTTACAACCATTTGACTTCTTATCATCAGGCAATGCAATAAATTCCTAAGTGTGATTTTCAACCATTGCATTCATCTCCTCATCCATTATTTTGCACCAATTTTTGTCCATGACAGCTTCATTGGATGTATTAGGCTCTCAATGCTCCATGAGCTTTGTTATACATGCATAATGCTTTGCTGAAAAACCACTATACATAAGCCTATCAATAGGGTATCTCACCCTCTGTGACCTTTTCAATTGAGGCCAGGCTGCTTGATTCCCCTCTCTCATGAGGCGGTACATGTCTAGTCTACCTAAACCCAGGCATGTAAATGGATGGAATCCCAATTTCACTATCCAAGCTCTCAGTTGATTCATATCCTAAAGTCATCATTTCAAGAGCATTATCAAGAAACTTCTCTTTGCCTTTGCCTTCTGCTTCACTTCTCCCCCTCACTAACATAGTGCTATTAGTGGATGGTGATGCATGACTATGTAACTTGCCAGTTTTAGGCAAAACACTCAGAGATACATCACCTATAGGTCCAGACATAGTATAACTCTGCTATGGAATAACAAAAAGATTGATTGTGAGAAGCACTAGTAGATGAACCATACCACAAAGCTCACTCATTAAAGATAACATCTTTGCTTATTATTGTTTCCTTGGTAGAGGGATCAAAGCATTTGTAAGCCTTATACTTTTGAGCATAGCCAATAAACCTACACTTCTCTACCTTAGAATTCAACTTTTTTCTCTTCTTATCCAAAATGTGTACATGTGCAATGCAGCCAAAGACTTTCAAGTGACTGATGTCTCTATAACTTCTGATATGGTTTCATGTCATGAATCCCTGTAGTAATAGGAGTATGATTCAACACATATATAGCTACCACTACAACTTTAGCCCAATAATACAGTGGCATATTCTTTTCATTAAGAATTGCATGAGTCATCTCCATAAGAACCCTGTTCTTTCTTTCTACTACTCCATTTTGCTGTGGAGTGTAGCAACAAGTGAGCTACCTTTGAATGCCATTCTTTGGCACCAAGAATCTGTCAAATTCATTCAATATATATTCATCACCATTGTCAGATCTCAAATATGAGATAGAATAATCAAATTATTTCTCAATCTATCGCTTAAAGTTCTTCAAAATAGAAAGCACTTCATCTTTATTCTTCAAGATTGTTTGTTGAAATCATCAATAAATGTTACATAATATCCAGATCCACCAAGTCCCTAAACATTTGAGTGAATCAATTGTAATGCCCTAGAGCTATTTTGAATATGCTTTAGAAAAAAAAATTTGAGATTGCTTGCCGAACTAACATGCTACACAAACATGATCTAAATCCAAATATGCAACTTTTGCAAGTCTATAACCAGGTACTCTTTGCATAATTTGTACCCTTTGAATATTCACATGTCCACTGACTTACTTATTGACCACATATGACATATAGCTACTATTGAGATGGCAAGCTTCACATGTACAGACATTGATGATGGACCACTGTCGAAGGGTTTTCGAAAGAAAAGTCGCAACCACAGAAGACCTTGATAAATTTCAAGATGAAAGATCAATCAAGCATATTCAAACTTCATTCAATGTACCCTCAAGTCATGAGTGAACTGTTCTTATTTACTGTTGTCTACTGTTGTTAAAACATAGTAACCAAAAGCAGTATCTTTGTGTGATTTTCTTTTAATAAAGAATTGCAGTCATGTCAGTGTTATGTAACAGTCCTTCCTTTGAACAATCCTTCAGCAAGCCACCTTGAAGACGAATAGAGAACCAAAGGCTTGCTGCAGTCTCTGAATATGAAGTTCATTGAGTTATTGTAATGAGATCCTCATTTGTGGCACTAAACATGTTTTAAAGTTTAAAGGCTCGTATAATAGGTGATCCATCGAGTGTTTCTATGAAGGAGCTGTAGACTGGAGAGCGTGAAGTACTGACAAGTCTTCGTAATTCACGTGAAGTTGATCAATAACATTTATGGACTACAATGCATGAGCAATTTGACTCATAACAGATCATTTGAAGTTCTGTTGTAATAAGGCAAAATATTAATTAAATGGTTGAGGTATTAGATGAAGAATCTGCAGAATCATGGAAATCTGAATCTGTGTCATGATCTTTAGCAAGACTCAAATCATGTGGGTTTTTGGTTTTGGGATTGGGAGATAGCGCACTGTTTTTCTTCTCTGCATCCTTATCTCTTTGACTAACAGGACACTTCTTTGGATTGGAGAATTTTGTAACAAGGGACTTCAATTTGGGTAATTCAAGCTCAAATTTGGTAATCGATGAGTCACGGATTTTTAATTCTGAATTTTGTGATCCTTCTTTCGAAAGAGTGGACAGTCCTGTTTCCACAGAGAAGAATCAATCATAACTAGAATTGGCTAAAAACGGCTGTTCAAACTCTTCGTCTCCTTCTTTCCCTATGGCTATGCTGGTTGGCGCATTCCACGTTGGCCTCAATTCAATCTAGTGTGGTCGCCTAGACATGCAATTCCCTGTTTTTCTTCTCTAGTTTGCTTTCCATGCTTTTTCTCCCCAGGCATGTGATCCTCTTCTTTCCTGTATGCGCATTCAACATGCATGCATGTGCAGGCTTGTGTGTGCTTCACAATGTATCAAAAGCATTGTCTGCAGGGGCAAAATCATTGGAAGGTAACAACTCTAAATATCTTGCTATAGTATGCCCTTGAGGTGCATATACATACATCTTGCAGTAGTTCATCAAGCACAGGCATGCATATGCCTTCTCTGAAATCAATCTTGTGATGCACCCTTGCTTTATTCATAAAGGGAACTCCAAGCTTGTACATTTGGCAATCAACATCCACGGCAATTATCTTGTCATCATCTAGAAGAGCCAAAGCAGTGCCCGTGCCTCAGACTGGCGAAAATTTTCCCTTTTTCTTCCGTCCAGCTCCTCTTTCTTTAGGTTCTCAGACAGCAGTGATGTCTCCAATTTTGATGTTTGACGAGCACTCTCCTTTTCCAAATTGTGTCTTCTCCATTCTTTAAACTTCACCAAGTCAGATGGACTTCGAATAACTGGGCAAATTGCATCAGTGAATGCTTTTTTTGCTGTTGAAATGTCAGAATGCTTCTACTTCTCCTTCGTCTTCAACTCCAACCCTGTCTGCCAGCTTTGTCTGTCCATCATTTCCTCCGATGTTCGCCTTCCACCAGCATAATGATTCCACCACTCGGTTCCCAACAGTAGCATTCATCGTTCTCCTTCTCACCTTTGTCACCCTATTCGCAGCATCATACGCTGAAGATTTGATGCAGTCTTCTTCTCATAACTGTCCTCTGATGTCACAAAGCTCCTCGGTTCGTCGTCTTTATCTTGCATCCTTCAGCAGATCAAATAAACATTGTCAGTTTCTCTCCCACTCAGCTTCGTTGTATTTTTTAGTGTCGTCCGCCTTCCTCCATAGTCAATCCTTTCGTCTGCTTTCCTTTAGGTTCCTCTTTTTTTTAGAAAAGCGGCCCCAGTCACTCCCAATTGAGGTTCAAACTGTCTCACCTATATACAGCAGTGGTCCAAATACCTGTTTTCCGATCCCTACATCACCCCACTTTTGACATGCAACCAACACAGTGCTCCACACCACGTCATCAGGTTTAGAAGGCATATTTTCTGATGATACAATAGCCTCGTCTAGCTGCCCAGCACGGCCAAGCAGTTCAACTAAGCAATTCTGATGCTTAATACTTGGACCAATGCCATACCGGCGGCTACTCATCAGCTTAAAATATTTCTGACCCTGGTCCACAAGACCCATATGACTACACACAGTAAGCATATTAAGAGATATAACTCCATCCGGTTGAATATTGTCTTCCCTCATTCTCTCTAACATAAGGAAGACAGCTTCACTCTCACCTAGGTGAGCATAACCAGTAATCAGTGCATTCCACATTACCAAGTCCTGTTTAGACATCCCATCGAACACACTCTGAGCATCAACCATGCTTCCACATTTACCATACATGTCAATAAGACCTGCATCCAGATCAACTTCAATGTTGCTGGGTGCAGCCTTGAGAACTTGAGCATGTATCTTCTGTCCAATTTCCAAAGCTGCTGCATTACCGCAAGCTTTCAACATTGAGACAAGAATTGTGCTGTCAGGTAAGTGGCCCTGTTCTTGCATTTTGGAAACAAGTTTGCACACTTTATCACACTCTCCTTGCTCAGCATAACCCATGATTATGACATTCCACGAGACTGCATCTGGACACACACCTTCCAACTACATCTCTTGAAAGTGACTCAATGCTTCTTCATAAAGCCCATAATCGGCATATCTTGAAATAAGTGTAGCCCATGAGATTGCATCTCGAGTTACCAATCTATCAAAAACTCCCTGTTCTTCTACAAGCATGTCACATTTAGCATACATGTCAACCAGAGCATTGTTGATTAATTCCTCTTGCTCCAAACCCTCTTCACTATATTTTCCGCATAGAATGAAAGAGCAAACATAACGACTAAATATGTACAAAGTATCAAATCACACACACAACTTTTGGCTGGTTTTCACACCTCGAATGCGCAGCAATATGACATCCACCCCCTCTAATCCTGCGCATCCTCCGGATGGGCCAACTATCGATGATCATTATCATCAAGATCTACAAACATATCAATCTCTTCATTATGCATTTCCAGTATATCAACAAGATTATCTGTCATATCATCTGTCTCTTCCATTGGAGTTTCTTCTCGTTGCTCTTCTCTTACAAATTCTTCCAATGCATAATCTTCATTATCTCTTTTCTTGAAAATCTTGATTCTTTTTCCAGCAATAGGCACTCTAAGCACTGTCCCATCCAATTCTGTCAACTCATATGTTGCATTATCAAAAACATGTCTGCCCAAACCATCTTCCAAAGTGCAGTATGCTGATTTTCAAGGCTGCTATCAAAGACCAATACCCAATCTCCCTCTTCTATTGCTCTAGGCCGCAAGCGATGCCTGCTGTCAAACCTGTCCTTATTTCTTAGTCTAGCAACCTTCAACATGTCAATAGCTAGCTGAATATCCTCCGGTCTTCTCTCCAACTGTCGAATCCAAAGAGCTAAGAGCTCCTCTCTCGTCAAATCCTCCTGCCAAGGTAAAACTGACCAAGTCAAAGCACAAGTCTCAGTCGGCATAACAGGTTTCTACCCGTACATCAACTCTGCAGGCATATATCCTATGGTAACACTATGAGTCATACGATCAGCCCACAAAGCAAATGGTAGAAGTATTGGCCATTCTCCAATCCGTCCTTTGCATGCTTTGGCTAATGCTTTCACTATCGGATGATGTCCTCTTTCACTCTTTCCATTTCCCTCTGGATTATATGCTGTAGTTAGAGCCAACTTGATTCCTAGCTGAGAGAAAAACTCCCTAGCTTCATCTGCATCCAATTCACCACGATCCACAGTGATCTTACCCACACAACCATACCTGCAGAAAATTTCCTCCAATATGAACTTACATACTGCACTAGTGGTCTTCGTTCTCAAAGATCTGCCCTCAACATGATTGGTAAGATCCTCTCTAGCCAAAACAATGTATCTCATCTTCCATAGACCCATAGGCATAGTAACCAAATCAACTACCCCCTTATAATGAATGCATAGCGGATAGGTCGGATGAAGCTCATCTCGATGATGCACTACCGAATACATCTAGCAGTCTCTGCAAGTCTCAACAAAGTGAGAAACATCTCCATACATGCCTTTCCACCAATATTTCTCCTTGATTTTCTCATAAGTAGCCCACACTCCTCTATGACCAGCCCAAGGACTCTCACGAAACTCCCTCATCACCTGTAACTATGTCTCTCTATCGCAGACAACCCGCAAAGATAATCCGCCTCTTTTCTTCGGATGCTTCCAAAGAAATCCGTCCTTGAGAAAATAACCATAGGCTTTCCTTCTGATCTTCTTGAACTCTTCATCTGTCCATTCATCTCTTTTGCTTAGTGTACTAAGGTACCTGCCAATCTGCAACCAATCTCCAACATAGAGTTCTTCTATGAAAGCCACAATATCATAGACATGACAAACATGATCAACCATAGTGGCTGAAATTTCTACATCATCCTCTTCTACAAGTAGAGTCTCCTCATCATCATATCTGGATCTAGACAACATATCTGCCACTGGATTATCCTTCCCTGCTATGTGTTTAAATTCCAGATTTAATGACTTGATGTATGGAATCCATCTCAACATGGCTATATCCGGAGTAGAGCAACTCGTAATCATACCAATCAATGGCAAGCAATCTGTCTCTACCACAAGTGAAGCTCCAATAAAGTACTCCTTGTCACATTTGAGAGCCGTAACAATCCCCAGTAACTCCCTCTTGATTTGCGGATATCTCCTCTATCTCTCGTTTAGGACTTTCGCCCCAAACCGAATGGCATACCTATTTCCATCTACATCATCTTGACCCACAGCCCAACCTATGCCAATTGGACTAGTGTCAACTATCAATACAATAGGCCTTCTACAATTATAATCCGCTTTCCTGAGAGTAGGAGCATTCTGCAATAACTTCTTCAATTTCCGCATAGCTCTAGTATGGCTCTCATCCTAATAGAATTTCTGCCCCTTTCAAAGCAGCTAATATAAACAATCTGCTATGTGTGCAAAATGAGGTATCCAAATCATATAAAACACACAAGCTCCAATGAATCTCCGTACCTCTGAAGTGGTAGAACAATACTCCGCAATCTTGCCTATAGCATTCACCTTATCAGGTGAGGGTTTCCTGCCATAATACCCACACATATGTCCAACAATGACAACCTCATTCACTCCAAAAATAGATTTTTGCCCTGAAAGTGTCAAGTTCACTTCTTCTAACCTGGCCAAAATCTTCTCACATGCTGAAATATGATCAGCCACAAAGTATCTGCATCCTTGATCATTTAGACTCTCATTTTTCTATTCTTCTGCACACCTCTTAATGGGCACATCATCCAAGAAAGGCATAGTAAGCTGATGTATGTAATCTCGAAGGACCTTATGGATGGCATTCATCATATGCACAACAGAATTAGTGGCACCTTGAGGCAAGGTACACATCCTGACAAGCCCAATAGGAGTTCTCATGGTGGTTATGTCCCTGCTTTCCAAAGCTAGCTGAAACTGATCATATCCTGAATACAAATCACCTAAAGAATAGATGGCACGTCCAGCAAATGCTTCTGCAAACTCATCCACAACTGGACCTATACCAACATTCCTGATAGTAACTATGTTCACTGGCTGCATATCCTGAATAAATCGGAGAGTACCATTCTTCTTTGGAACTGTAAACCACTTGTTTGAGTATGGTGCAGATGAAGGCTCAAGGATTCCCATCCTGATTTTCTCATTCAATAAATCAATCAGCTTTGGCAGGTGTGCCTTAGGCACTGGAATAGGTCGGAGATTCCATGGAATATGAGGAATAGTAAAAATGACCATAGGAGCAACAATATCAGGATTCACATATCCAATCTCATGCGGGAAAAAAGCAAATCCCCTTCCATGTCGCTCAAGCATCTCCTGAAAGCATTGCTTCTCTATGGGTAGCAAGAGATCACCATTTCCGATTTTCAATTCAGCAAGAGTCTTTGCTGAAAATTTATGACCAATATGCTCCGGATTCCTCAAAATTGGTTGTTTAGCAGCCCTCTCTATTTGCTGATCACTGTCAGGTGGAAGCGGTACAGCAACCGGCTTCACCTTCTTATCCACAATTTTGTATTTCGTGTCAACCCTGGCTTCATTATGCTCTTCTGCATTACGTAAATCTTGCTGTAAATCAGCAATTCTGCACTCCAATGGCTGAATATCCTCAGCCCTCTGCTCTATGGACTACATAGGAACAGCCCTATTCTCTGGATGCTGAAATATTTCAGCAGTAAACTCTCTTGGCTGAAAGTTTTCAACCCTCTGTGTCTTTGAAAGCTGATCATAACCAGTTGGAAACTCTGTTTGCTGAATTTCTTCAGCACTCAATACTCTTTGCTGAGTTACCTCAGCCTCTTACTCAATCTGTGACACAAAATCTGCAATTTCATGAAACATGTCCAAGGACTGCACTAATACATTACTGTGACAATTCTGCATATCAATTTTCAGCATATCTCCCATCTCTGTCATCGTATCTACACAAATCACACTGTCATACATTCCATCTATGTGCTCATCATCCTCCAAAATTTCTGCATTTTTCAAATTTTTCTCCTTCCTACATATATAGTGCCTGGCAGCTCTAGGCAACCTAGAAGTCTTCTGATAGCTCATCGAACTGTTTGTTGAAATCTCAACAAAACCGGAGGAGAAAACACCGCTGCCAGGAGGCGAGAACTCCAATCTCCTCTGCTCTGTACCACCATCGTCTCGCAAAATGGCGGTACCTAATGAAAACCCGAATCCCTCACAGTGGGCAAAGGTGCATCTCTGAGAGTATCCCTGTTTCTAACATGGTTCACACACACAGTCATAAACTGAACTGCTCTCATACCATCTTTACTGCGAATCCGTGCATAAGCAGATCCATCATCCATGACCTTTGTTTCCATGCGCATCTCTGTGATGAATGGCTGTCCAAGAATTATAGGATAAGAGCATGAATCCTGCACAAAGAAATGAAAATCCTCCTCTACATCACCAATAGAAACCCTGACACTAGGACAGGCAGCATACAAATCACCTACAGTGTTATTGACAGCTCTCATACGCCACCCATACTCTACATCCATAGGCCATCTATTACTCTCATAAACTCCACGAACTATAAGATTAATCTCTGAACCATGATCCACCAATGCAACATAAGGCACCTGTTTCTCTCCAATCTTTACCATCGTCTCTGTAGTTGCCCTAGCCCAATGGCTCTACGAAAAGTGACTTCGCGGTATCAAGACAAGGCTCATCAATTTCAGCATAATGCATAGGCTGAACCCTCTTCTCTACCTGCGGAAAAACAGAAGCATTCTCAACCATAAACTCATCCTCATCCTCATCCAACTCCCCAATCAAAACTCCCTGTGTATCAGTGGTAGACAATGCATGTCTTTTCCTCTTCAGGACCTCCTGAAACTGATCCTGAAACTCTCTTTTCGAGATGCCCAAAACCTCAGAAATAGTAAAAGTCGCCTCATTGCCAAGTATCTTGTCATTAAAGATTTTCTTCATGTCCATAGATGTCTCAATATCGGACATCAATCTAAACCCTGGCTGCTTTCCCTCTCTAGGCTCTTGCCTCTTCTCTCTTTTGAGCATCTTCCATCTGTCCATCTGGCCCTGGTCTTGAAGACGGTCCTGCAGTAGATGGAGTAACAAACTCACCCCCTCTAGTCTTTTTAACTGCACTTGGATTTTCTTCATCCCTCTTACGCTTCTCCTCAACAAGTACATCAACTCCCTGAGACTTAGCCAAATAAGCATAAATAGAGTACCTGTCAACAGGCGAATCCCAACCTGTCTCTGATCTGATGCTAGAGCATGCACTAGTCAAAACAGTTTGCTGAATTTTCCCCTTGTTTGCAGTCTCCATAGCATAAGTCCATAGTGCTGACTGAGTCTCTGATCCCTTCTCAATCTGGACTCCATATACAGAAGCATCACCTCCAGCTGTCACATAAGAAGTACGCGCAGCCATGTCATCCACTAACTTCTTCATTCCACCTTTACCAAAGTTGGTAGCAAGTGGAGCTCCTATCTCAGTCAACCAAATATTACGATCTTGCCCCCAATATACCAAATTCTTCCTCCTTGCATCCTGAAAAGATTCACAATCCCTGCAATGCTGATGGTCCATACTATCGCACCAAATACATCTCCGATCTCTCCTAGGTGCACTAGGAGCGCTCCTAGGTGTAGTAGGAGCACTAGAAGAAGTAGTAGGCACGGTCAAAGCAAACTGCTCTTTCAACTTTCCAACCAACTCTGCTTTGACTGACTCCAGTGTCAAATCTGTTATGCCTTTGATTATGTCTTCAAGAGAGGTAGGCACTGATGGAGTGGATGGTTTTGGAGCAGAAGGTACAGGCATCGGTCGTGGAACAGGAGGAATAGCAGGAGTGGAAACAGTAGGCACTGGCATAGGCCAAGAAACTGGCTGAGGAGGAGAAGAAATAACAGGGATAGAAGCTGTAAGTAACATCTCTCACTGATTTGCTAAAAAAGAAAAGTGGTATTGTGTGGATGCCCATTGAGCAAGTTAGTTTTGAGTAGCTCAAGAAAATTTTGGTAACAGCACCCATTTTAAAGCTACTTGACCTAAGTCAAGAGTTTAAGGTTGTAACAGACGCAAGTTCTCTTGCACTAGGTAGTGTGCTTATACAACAAGTCCAGCCGATAGTCTATTCCTCAAGGAAGCTAAAAATCCATGAAAGGAATTATTCCACCCATGATCTGGAGCTGTTAGTTGTGATCCATTCTCTCAATTTCTGGTGACACTATCTGCTTAGAAGCAAGTTTACTTTGGTCAATGATCACAAAAGTCTCAAATGGATCTTTACTCAACCAAACCTCAACATGAGGCAGTGTCGGTGGATTGAAGTCTTTGCAAGAATTTGATTTTGAAATCAAGTTCAGATCTCGGAAAGATAATGTGATTACTGATGCATTAAGTCATAAAGCTTTTTTGAATGCACTTATTATGGAAGAGCCATCTAAAGGAGAGACTTTAGCTACCATGATATCGATGCCTAGCAATCTAGTCATTGAGCTAGCCAAAGAAGAGGTAGACAAGGATCCTAAGTATCAACTAATGCTTAGAGAAATCCTAGTTAAGGACACTGATCCTAAGCTCATAGTCAAATACCAAAATTTCACTGTGGATGATGGACTTGTCCATTTCAGGACAAGGCTCTAAATTCCCCTCAGTCAAGTGCTAAAAAAGAAGATATTATGGGAATCCCATGACTCCCTGTTCTCAAGACACCTTGGCTATGCAAAAACTCTTAATGCAATTAGGAAAAGTTACTACTGGGAAAGACTCAAGCATGATGTACTAAGATATGTTACTGAATGCCTAAGTTGCCAGCGGGTGAAAGCTAAGCATGTCAAAATGCTAAGAAAGCTCCAGCCACTTGACATTCCACAAATGAAATGGGAGTTCATTAGTATGGATGTTACTGAATGCCTAAGTTGCCAGCGGGTGAAAGCTGAGCGTGTCAAAATGCTAGGAAAGCTCCAGCCACTTGACATTCCACAAATGAAATGGGAGTTCATTAGTATGGATTTCGTAGTTGGCTTACCTTCTATTTAAGGAGGGTATAATTCAATCATGGTGATTGTGGATATGCTAACAAAGGTCATTCATCTTATCCCAGTCAAGTCCAACTACAAAGCTTCAGATATTGCACGATTGTTTGTGAAAAAAATCTTTAGCCTTCATGGATTGCCTAAATGGATCGATAGTGACCGCGACTCTGTTTATGTCACATTTTAGAGAAGCCTATTTGAAGCAATTGGAACCTAGCTTTGCTTTAGCACAACTTACCATCCCTACACTAATGATCAAACAGAGGGGGTTAATTAGGTCATTGGAGATATAGTGAGAGCTTACTGTCCCAAAGAATCGACAAGGTGGATACAATATTTGCCCTTGGTAGAATTTTCCTACAATGCGTCATATCACCAGAGTATTCAAATGACTCCATTTCAAGCATTGTATGGGCAAGATTATTTGATGGCATTGAATTTCTCTAATCTAACCCTAAAAGTTGAGGCTTCTAAGAAAATGCTAGAAGACATGGATAATCAAGTCAAAACTATCAGACAAGACGTCCAAGCTGCCAAAGATCGCCAGAAAGCGTATGCTGATCTAGGATGGCAAGAGCGTATCTTCCAAGAGGGAGACATGGTTTTTATCCATGTATGCCCAAAGAAGAGTTCTCTGGTATTGAAAAAGTTCAAAAAGTTGAGTGCAAGGTATTGTGGACCATACAAGGTTCTCAAATGCCTAGGAGCTAATGCCTACAAACTGCAACTTCCTAACCATGTGAAAGTCCACAATGTATTTCACATTAGTCTTCTAAAAGCTTATGTGGCAAATCAAGATCATATTCTTCATGACCAGAAAATTGTAATGCCTAGTTAAGGAGCCCTTGAACTCTAGCATGATAAGATCCTAGATGTAAAAGAGAAACCTCTAAGAAATAGAACCATTAGAGAGTATCTTATCCAATGGAAAGACTATCCTGAGGAGGATGCCATTTGGATAGAAGAGACAGCTCTAGAAAAACAGTTTTCCCAGTTCTTTTCGAGATGAGGTCATCTCCATTCCCCTAACGAGGAGAGGATGTAATATTCCCGCTATAACACTTCATATCAAGAAACAAATTCGGACTTGAAATGTTTTAAAAAATTACTCGTTGAGTTATCACATAAGTGATCGCACGTAATATCGAGTCTTACATTAAATCAATTCTGCAATTCGACATGAGAAGATGCATCAATGTTCCCAGCCAACAAGAAGCAAAGATGCCTTGTAAATAATATTACGACGGCTTGATCATAATATTTTCCGCATTATATTTGATTTAGCGTTCTTGATTCCATTTAATGCATCAAAGATCACATTGATTTCGTAATGCCAAGACAAATCGCAAAAGCCTTAAATCGATAGACAAAGAATGTGCAAGAACGAGCATGATATTCAGTAAGTTAAGTATCAAAGAGTACAGCATAACTTTAAAAACTAGATAAATCATGAGATAGCTTGGCCAAAAACCACTAAATGAAGTCGTTTTGAAGAAAAAAAGACGTTTTTAAAAAAATAGACAAAAAATCATGACGTACTTTATGCCTGGAGGAAGAGAAAGCTTTTTAAAATCATCCCCATGCTAACATCCAATAGATAGGCAATCAAAAAGAACTTTTTATAAAGCTTACTTAGCTCTTGACAAGTAGCCAAAAGAATGAGTCAATTGTGTGCTTCCCCTCATGGCTATAAATATACCCCCTCTCCTTCACAAAGTAAGTAGGAAGAAAGACCTCCTGATGATGGAAAATTTTCTCTACATCTCTTTTCTATTCTAGCTTGAGCCTTGAAGGAGGAAAATACCCCTCTTACACCTCATTTCCATTTTATTTACCCCCTGTTACGCATTCCTTATATACATCCATATCGCTAAGCAACATGCTAGCAATATTTTTCGCGATAATCACCAACTCTCCCTAAACTACCACGTTAATTTCGCCTGAAATCCATGGCTCCACAAGGTCGTAAAAATTCAAGAAGCCCATTTGAAGCAAGAGAAGCAAGAAACACGACAACCGATAGAGAAAATGATATAATAGGAATTAGTGAATCCCCTGTTCCTACAAACCTGATAGAGGTAACATCTCGTCAGTTTGGAAAAAAATAATGTTTTATAAGCTTATCGCTATATTTGGCTCTAAATGAATATAAACACATTCTAAAGAAAATGCATATGAACTTCTGCTTAGGAAAATAGCCTAAGTAATATAGTAACTAACTATTCAGTGAAAAGACTCTTTCACTTGGAAAAGGAATATATGCCTATCATTAAGAAAATATCGTAATTATGATTTATTTTATAATATTTATTGTTATTTTGTTAATGACGCATGTGATTATAATAACTGAAAAAAGGTAGATGGTGTTAGAGAATGGAATATTTTATAATTTTTCCCTAACATTGACTATCTCTATTTTATTTTGCTAATGATAAACATATGCACATGAGTTTGATAATAATTTATAGAAAATCATTTAGATAATATCAAGAAATAATCAATGCATTAAATCAATAGAGAATTGCATAGGAAAACATATACTAGATGCACATAAATTAGGTGCATGGAAATATAATTCGATGTATGAAAGATGAAAGAAAAATTGCACTTATGATTTTTGTATCGCTTAGAATAATTTTTTTAGAAAAGCAATAAGCAATGCACTTATGACATAGTTAAATGAAAATTAATATTTCTAGATAACGTTGAAAGTTCGACAAATGATCGGACATCATCGATTAAACCATAGAATATGAGTAGAATAAAATAAAAATTATTTTCTTATTGAAAATATACACAATGCTAATATTAATGGTTATATTAGCGAGAGCGTCAATATCATGAATTGATCCATGTATGAATCAACGAGAAAACCTTACCTAAAATATCGAGAATGTTGAAGCAAAAACAACTATGAAATACTCGACAACCTTGAAACTATCAGCATCAAGAAATTAAATAAATATTGGAAGTCTGTAGGACTTGTTGGAAATTGATAAGAATTTATCAATACAAATCCTAAAGTCTAAATAGACTTGCAAAAGCATTTGAAATCCTACTAAGTGCGGGTTAGGGCAGGGTAGCGCATGAGTTACCTACCATAGGTATAAATGCCCATATTATCTTTTAGGGAGAAAATACCAAGTTTTCATAAGGATAAAATAGACTTTAGATTTGCGAAATAACTTGCAAATCCAAAAACAAAGATGCAAGCAGGAAGTGAAACCCTAAGAATAAGGTGAGACCTTAAAAGAGAAACCCTAGAATTGCGTGGGGCTGCTTTCTATGTTAAAAACACTTGCTGCTATTTCTTTTTTGATTTGTGTATGCATTGATGGTTGCACATGAAAGATTAATTGTGCTTGGAGCAGAGTTAGATCTAATTGTAAATATATAATCAGGATAATAAGAGGAACGATCGTGTTATGCCTCCCCCATGGCTAAACGCAAAACCTTGCTCCAAGGGGGATTGTTTTATACCGCCACGAGGAGGTTTGGACCGGCCTCGACGACAAGAGGTCACTCAGGCAGGAATCCATTAGGCAAGAGGAGGCAGGAGTGCTAGGGGGGCTATGGCTATAAATCTCTCGATCGCACCTAGGAACTACCTAACCCTCTTGCTAATCAGGATGGGAACTTGGAGTCCCCAATACTAGTAAAGGGATGGAAATCTTGGAGGGTTTTTTTTCTTTTGCACAGATAGAAGGGATTTACAGCTAGAGTCCCCCCTAGCACTCCCGCCTCCTCCTACATAATGGATTCCTGACTGAGTGACCTCTTGCCGTCAGGGCCGGTCCAAAAGATTATTTTTCTATGTCTTTGTGTTGTGTCGTAAAATTACGTGAAGAAACCTATGATAATGGGTTAATTAATGAAGCTACTTTCATATGTCATAACTTAATGTGATAGGTAATTAGAAAACTAAAGAAAACCATTTGTGGGAAGCAAGTGGGCAAGATCCTTGACGAATCCATCCTACAAATGGGTGGTCCTTGTAAGCTAGGAGCTTCTCTCAAGAGATTGAACAAAACATTGATTAGGAAAAACTAGGTAGATCAAAGTGTTGACTTACATAGGGTCAAGTCTTAAAACCTTGATCAGTAATTATCTTAGGGGAAAGGTGTTGTGAGTGTGCCAGAACTTCGTTAAGGTTCCCTGAATCCTAACTAGTTGTTGGAAAAAGGCATTGCACTCCATGAACCAAGGGTAACTACAATCGCTCCAGTCGGACAAGAAGCACTTATGTGACACCTCCGATGGAGCTAGTTGATGCATCAAGACCTCAATTGTCAAATTAGGACCCCGAGCTTGTAGGTTGATCCTTGTGTGGATGGCCGGTACCTTGCATTATGGGGTGGACCCTAGGAAACCTAGACAATAAACCTTGTGTATTCTTGTGAGTGCTGGGTGAAGCCGTCAAGGAGAGTTCCCTAATGGACCACTAAAACGTGCTGCTAGGGAATTGTTAGGTAGGTACGTGACATAGAGGTACCCACATCGTGGACCTCCTCTCTAAATGCTAAAAATACCTCTTTATCCAAGGTGCCAATTCATCTTGCTTCACCACCATCATTTTACAATAACCCAAACTATTGTCACGCCAATAATTCTCTTAACTCTTTGGAGCTACTTTGGGTGAAGATGACATTTGATTGACATGGATAATTTTTTGACATATATGCATAAATGTAAATTAGACCGTTAGATTGCATCATGCTGCTTCAAGTAGTATGTCATTGCTCTAGGTTTTGACAAAAATTTTAGATTTTTGGAAGCAAATAGTGGCATATTTTATTAGGCTTTAAATCGAGAGATATAGAACAATACAGAAAGGATTATATCATTTTACTTTCAAAAATGTATTACTGCTTCATATAGGAAATTCAAATTTTTGCTATCAAACATTTTTTTTTTTACATAGAGAAATGTTAAAATATGCAGGATCTAGAGCATAGCAGATGCAGAAGCTATGGAGGTTGAAAGAGGAAAAACAAACTCATGAAGACATTGACCCTAAGAATGACAAATTTTTACACAAGTGAATTAGATTCCAAGATTAAGACTTGGACTCATAAACACAATCTTGTGTATTGATAGTGACATGACACTTTACTAGAAAGAAAAGAGTACTATCATTGCATTAGAAAAAGAGTGCAAGTACAATGCTTTATAGGAATTTAGTGGTGGTACTTTCTCCTACTATGCATACGGGATTCTGGTCCTGAGCCCTCACTGCTCCTCACAAAGGGACTAAAGTAGGTGTGATTGCAAATATTTCAACACCCCTCCTCAATCACAACCAGAAGTACAAAGCGTATAGAGGCTTTAGTGAAAGCAATACCTGCAAAGTGTGGGCACACCATAAACATGGAAAAACTCCAGAGGCTGTTGTAGAAAGGCTAAGTGTGGGTACCTGGTGCGCAGATCGGTCACAGATAGCTCACGTAGTGAATCCCTGAAGGTCCCCAAGAACAATGAACTCTACCTTTTTGCACAAAAAACAATGTAAAAGCTTGAACGACAAGAGACAAGAGACAAATTGGGTTCAATCTCCCCCATGCCTTGTGTGAGCGCTTCACAAAGCATGTATTTTATGTATATTTCAATCTTCATGCTCAATAATAGCCCAATTTACAAAAATATGACAAGCTTTTTAGCTTTTGAGTTTGCTTTCTACAAAAATAGGAAAATAAAGCTAATGGATGATGCCCATAGAGTCTGGCAGGCCCAATCTCAATGTCCAAATAGAAATAACATATCCGGGCGCATAGGCGCATACAAAATAATAATCAATAATCAATGTCTCAATAGACATAACAAAATATAGGCGTGGCGCCTATCAAAATATAGTCCAAAGGTCGAATACTCGCTAGACTCCAATGCTTTCCTCCGCCACTGCTGCTATCTCTACACATCAACTGAAGCATTCACAATTGTTAGTAAAATAATACAATTAAACCGACAAAAGTGAATACCTAGCAGTCTTCAGCTTCATAAATAAATCAACTGGTTAGAAATAAATCCTAATCTTAATTTATTACGAGTGCGCACTCTAAACTCATAAACGTTTATTAATTTAATATGCATTTTGCGGAATCACCCGCTATGGAATCACCCATGTACACACTAAATTAATGAAACGCCCGAAAAGGACAGGCGTCCCCATCAACTTCTCGCACAAAGAATCCTCTTTGTGTATGAGCCCCGGTCATCTAAGTTTACGGAATCCACCGTAAAACCTCACGGAATCCACCGTGGAATATGCCTCCTGGCATCATACCCCCGGGGTGGGATAGCAATTGACCTCAATTGCTATTAGCTCAATGTGGAGCTAACAGAGTGGGGAAAGCATTTAAGTCTCTAGCGTGCATCCATTGTGCTTCCTCTACAGGATGGTTCTTAAATTTTACTAGATATCTAGAATACCTTCGGCCAGTTCTAGTGGTCATATAGTCAGTGTCTATGATAGCTTCTGGTTCAAGTATTTCAGTCTCTTCCTCTAATAAAGGTGGGTTTTCATAAATAGGGTGGATAGGTAATTGGCCTCTAAATGGTCTCAATAAACTAATATGAAACGTGTTATGAATTTTCCAATGAGATGGTAATTCTAACTTGAATGCATTATCGTTAATCTTATGAATGATTCTAAATGGTCCATAGAATCTAGGAGCTAATTTGACAACTGGATGTCTGTCCACACTTTGCAGTCTACGCTTTTCTATTCTAAGCCATACATAATCATCAACTTTGAAATTCATAGCTTGTCTTTTCTTGTTGGCTTATTCGGTATATGATTGTTGGGCTTTAGCAATCATATCCTTAACCTCATCAAAAATACTGTTGTGCATAGTAGCAATATCATCAGCACTCTGAATTCTATTAGACAAAGATGCAAAATGTGTAGATAATCTATATCCATAAATGACTTCAAAAGGTGCTTTCTTTGTAGATATGTGCGGTGTATTGTTATATGCAAACTGTAATAAATGCAAATGAGTATTCCATGTCTGAGGTTTAGAGATAGTATATGCACGTAAAAGATCTAGAATGGTGCTATTTGTGGCTTCTGTTTGTCCATTTGTTTCTGGATGAAATGCAGATGAGAAATCAATCTTTGTGCCTAGATTTGCAAACAGTGTAATCCAAAAATTATTACAAAATCTAGAATCACGATCTGAAATAATCACTTTTGGCAATCCATGGTTAGTAAAAACAGTTTTCAAAAATAACTGTGCTGCTTGTGATGCTGTTAAAGTTTTCTTACATGCAATGAAATATGCTTGCTTACTAAATCTATCGACAATTGTCCAAATCATGTCATGGTTAGATTTAGTATTTGGTAAACCAGTAATGAAATCCATAGAAATATGTTCCCAAGGTTTAGATGGAATAGATAAAGGTATTAGTAATCCATATTGTTTACCATGATGTCTCTTTATTCTTTGACAAATCAAACATTCAGAAACGAAATTAGATACATCTGCATCCATATGCGGCCAATAAAAATCTTCAGTTAACATGCGTAATGTAGAAATGATACCTCTATGACCTTGATATGCGGGACAATGAATTTCATTCAAAACAAAAGATCGGAATGGAATAGTAACACACAGTCTTTTTTCAAAAAACATAAATCCATCATTATATGACAATGAATCAACAGGAATGAAATTATTTTGAACTAATTTTTGCCAATCAGAATGAAAAGTAATATCCTGGTGATATGTGTCTTTCATAGCAATCAAAGAATCAAAAGATATGATAGAAATATTATGAATTGCAGGTCTTCTACTCAATGCATCAGGAACTACATTTTCTTTTCCAGGTTGGTATTGAATGATAGGATGAAAACTTTGAATGAAGGAAGCCCATTTGATATGACGGTCAGAAATTTGGGGTTGGCTAAGTAGATGTCTAATGCTTTGCCGGTCAGTCTTTATCATGAATTCTGAACCCATTAAATAGTGCTTCCACTGTTTTAATGCTTGTACAACTGCTAATAGTTCTTTGTCATAAGTGGAATATTTGAGCTCAGAAGGTTTCAGCTTAGAACTAGAATATGCTATGGGATGATTGTCTTGCATTAGTACGGCTCCTATTCCTGATCCGCTAGCATCGGTCACAACTAGAAAGAATGGTCTGTTAAAGTCAGGCAATTGTAGAACAGGGGCATTAGTTAATGCACGTTTCAGTAAGTCAAAGGATTTCTGCTGAGTTTCAGTCCATTGATAAACAATTCCTTTCTTAAGAAGTTTGGTTAATGGTAAAGCAAGTAATGAAAAATTACGTACAAACTTCCTATAGAAACTAGCAAGACCAAGGAATGAGCGTAATTTGTGTACATTTTTAGGAACAGGCCAATGCAATATTGCATCAATTTTCTTAGGATCAACTTTAATTCCTTCTTTTGATACAATATGACCTAAATACTCAATTTCTGTCTTAAAGAATTCACTCTTTTCAAGATTTGCAAACAATTGATTTTCTTTCAGTAATTGAAAAACTAATTATAAATGCTCATAATGCTCTTTTTCACTTTGACTAAACACCAAAATATCATCAAAGAAAACAATCACACAATACTGATATTTCATAAAGATACGGTTCATCATTCTACTGAAAGTAGCAGGTGCATTAGTCAATCCGAATGGCATGACTAAGAATTCGTAATGGCCAAACTGTGTTCTGAATGCAGTCTTAAATATGTCAGATTTATATAACCTCACCTGATGATATCCAGATTTAAGGTCAATTTTACTCAATATAGAAGATCCTTGCAGTTTGTCCATAAGGTCATCAACTCTAGGTATAGGATACCTATTATTTACAGTGATCTTATTTAATGCTCGGTAGTCAATACACATACGATAGGTATTATTCTTTTTCTTGACTAAGAGTACAGGTGCACCAAATGGGGAACTGCTAGGTCGAATTAAGCCTCTATTTAGTAATTCTTCGACTTGACTCTGGATTTCTTTTTGCTCTATTTGATTGTGCCTATATGGTGCTTTGCAAGGTGGTTGTGTGCCAGGTATTAGATCAATCTTATGGTCTTCTGGACGTGATGGTGGTAAACCTGATGGTAGGTCTTCTGCAAAACAGTCCTTAAAATATGCAAGAAATTCCTTATGCCTAGGGTGCATATGATTTTCCTTTGCGTGCAATTCATTCACCCAAATGAGATATGATTTAGTATTCTTGTGCACGTTTTACTTGAGTATGCGAAAGCAATGGAAAAATATGAGATGCATGCATACCATATAATGTAATAGATTTTCCTTGAAAATTAATATTCATTGTGTGCATGGAATAATCTATATTTGGATTATGCTGGTGTCTCCATGGCATTCCTAAAATAATGTCACTTGACTGTAATGGGACAACTAAGAAATTTCTTCTTTCAATGTATGTACCAATTTGAATTTCTAAATCTTGTACTTCTTGTGTGCCATTGTACCTAGTGCCTAAAAATGCAGCTTTTATGCAATAATGCGTAGGTACAGTTTGTAAATTCAATTCCTTTACCAATGTTGCTGAAATAAAGTCATGAGTACTACCATCATCATGCAAGATAGTTCTTTCATTTCCATGTACCAAACATTTCATAGTCAACAATGAATGTGGGGTAGGCATACCTGGTAAAGTGTCGGAAATAGTAGTAGGATCATCCTCATCTTCAGTGAAATCCGGCATATCCTCATGCTCGTCTTCGTCCATGGCTCCAAGATAGTTGATATGTGCTAGTGGTTTCTTTGAATGACAATTTGCTGCGAGATGCCCTGGTTGGTGACACTTATAGCATACTATTGGCTTGGCTTTGGTTACATTATTTGCAATGGCTGGAAGTCTGGGTACATTTGGATTTGCTTGTGGAATAGGCTTAGGATTTGGATTGACATTGGAGGGTAATGCAGGTGGTTTAGGCCAATTCTTGCGGAAAGATGGTGATGAGAAACGATCTGGATTAAACCTTCTAAAATTGGAATTGAATTGTTTAGATCCGTAATTACCGTTGGTTTGGAATTGCTGTGGTCGTCTGTCTCTTCCGCGTAACTTATCTTCAGTGTCGTGAGCTGAGGAGATGGCGTCTTCAAGGGTAGCTGGCTTGAACATGTTCACTTCAGCGTAGTAATGTCTAAGAAGTCCAGACATATACTTCCGCTTATGTGTCGTCTCTCGTACGTCTTCAAGCATGCATAGCTGTAGGAGTGCATTCCAAAAATGCTCTGTATACTGTGGAATAGGCTCATGATCTCGCTGTTGAAGTAAATCCCGTGCTTGATAGCCTTCTGATGAAATTGCGGTGGAAGGAAATTCTGCATGAACTTCTTCTTGAAATCTTCCCATGTAGCAGGACATTCTATGCTCTTGCGGACTACAATCCACCAAAGTGATGCTCTATCTATCAGATGGTTAGTAACACACTTGATTTTATCTTTTTCTGGATAAGTTTCCTCATGGAAATAGTCATCAAACTGGCTAATGAATGATAAAACAGTCTTCCCTTCTCGTATACCATTGAAAGTGCGAAACTTGAAACTTCGTTTACTTATCTTTGATTCCTTGCGAATGGTTTGTGCTTCAAGAGTGGCGTCGATGGTACGGCGAATCAAATCTTCAGCTTGTGGTTCTTCTTTATCGGTGGATGCTCTTTGTAATTTTGTCAATTGCGCTTGTAGTGTTTGCCTAGCCCTTCGCTCTTCTTCCAATTGCAGCATGATTAGATCCAGCTTTTGTTCCATGGTAGGCTCAGGTAAGTCGTCTTCAGCCATAGGATCATCCATATGTGGGGTCGTCATCCTATAAAACTCAACAAACCTTTCTCACTCAAAATCAGGTTAGCGGGATGAGCGTAGCTCAAATTCGGGGTTACAAGGCTATGTATTTTTGGGTATTTCTTTCTCAATTTTCAGAAAATCTGTAATATTTATATATCCATTTGCTGAAAGTACTTCAACGAACTTGTAGATAGGTAGAACAGCTTGCTGCGAACAACTTTCCAGTTCAGAGTTTTTGCATATGAACAAGTCTTCTAGGAGTTTTGAGTACTAGTCAGTTCTGATTTAGTCTAACTTGTAGAGTTGCAGACTTAGCAGACTTGCAGAGTTGTTGACTTACTGAACTTAGGTCGACTTGCAGAACTTACAGGACTTGATTCCACTTGACTTGCTGAACTTGACTTTTGCAGCGCAGGACCTGGAGTTTGCAGACTTGTCTGCCCTGTGTGACTTGCAGAGAATTGAGTGACTTAAGCTTAAGTGATTAAGCTTAAGCTTAATAAGCTTATTGGGGATGAAACAGGGCGGCATGAATTTTCGTGGGGGGGGGCCGTTTTTTGCTCGCGCGAAAAATTCGGAGGCCTCTTCTTCACCACGATTATGAATTTTGAAGCTTAATGCTCTTAAGCTTTATAATTAAGCTTTTGATAAAGAGGATTAAGAGTTTTTCTCACTGTTTCTTCACGACTTGTATGTGAGGAGGATGTAGGAGTGGTCCTCCGCCTGCAGAGCCTGGTCCTTCGCGATCTAACAGTAGAAACAAGGGTTCTTGATCGCCAAAAGTCTGCCTGTATCGACAGTTCGCGACGAGATTGACTGTAGAGCCCGTTCATTCCTGGAGCTCCGCCTTCACTCGAGATTGGTAGCGATTGGAAGCTCTTGATCTCTGCTCCGCTCTGATACCACTGGTGCGCAGATCGGTCGCAGATAGCTCATATAGTGAATCCCTGAAGGTCCCCAAGAACAATGAACTCTACCTTTTTGCACAAAAAACAATGTAAAAGCTTGAACGACAAGAGACAAGAGACAAATTGGGTTCAATCTCCCCCATGCCTTGTGTGAGCGCTTCACAAAGCATGTATTTTATGTATATTTCAATCTTCATGCTCAATAATAGCCCAATTTACAAAAATATGACAAGCTTTTTAGCTTTTGAGTTTGTTTTCTACAAAAATAGGAAAATAAAGCTAATGGATGATGCCCATAGAGTCTGGCACGCCCAATCTCAATGTCCAAATAGAAATAACATATCCGGGCGCATAGGCGCATACAAAATAATAATCAATAATCAATGTCTCAATAGACATAACAAAATATAGGCTTGGCGCCTATCAAAATATAGTCCAAAGGTCGAATACTCGCTAGACTCCAATGCTTTCATCCGCCACTGCTGCTATCTCTACACATCAACTGAAGCATTCACAATCGTTAGTAAAATAATACAATTAAACCGACAAAAGTGAATACCTAGCAGTCTTTAGCTACATAAATAAATCAACTGGTTAGAAATAAATCCTAACCTTAATTTATTACGAGTGCGCACTCTAAACTCATAAACGTTTATTAATTTAATATGCATTTTGCGGAATCACCCGCTATGGAATCACCCATGTACACACTAAATTAATGAAACGCCCGAAAAGGACAGGCGTCCCCATCAACTTCTCGCACAAAGAATCCTCTTTGTGTATGAGCCTCGGTCATCTAAGTTTACGGAATCCACCGTAAAACCTCACGGAATCCACCGTGGAATATGCCTCCTGGCATCAGTACCAGAAACATGATGGACATCCAGAGGCTGTAGTAGGGGCCTCACAAACTATACAGAGGTTGTAGTATAAGGCTAACTGAGGAGTTTACAAGTTTATGTCTAAGCCATTAATCTAAAAAAGTCTATTTGAATAGAAGGACTGATGAGGTTTGTCGTTCTCCTAGTGATCTTCTTCTTATTATTCTTCCTTTATTCTGTTTTCTTCTTCTTCTTTGACTGCAACTAGATAGGCCTTTTGGGACCTTTTTTTGGAGTGGTAGAACTTCTCGGTGTATCCTGTCCTTTCGCAAAAGTCATAGAAGAGTTGATGATCCCTCTTGCATTTGTACTTGTTGCCAGCATATAATGCATGTTCATCTTTAGAGGTACTTGGGTCTTCCTTAGTTTTTAGCTTCTTTTCCTCCTCTAATAGTGATGCCTGGATATCAACAAGTTCAGGATTTGGCATGTTGATTAAATTTGTTGATGCATTATTATATTCAGGAGGTAAACTCTTAAGTAGAACACTGATGCAAACATCTTCTTCCTTTTTAATGTTGATTCCTGCAAGTTGGGTTAGAAGTCCTTCCATGTAATTTAGATGCATGGCAAATGATGTGTTGGAGTTCATTTCAACCCTAAAAAAATCAATCAAGATACCATACTTTGATGATTTAGACTGTGCATTGAACAAAGTGTCAAGTCTCTTCCATGTATCCTATGAGGTCTCAAAGTTATCCACCTGGTGGATATAGCTATCGTCTAGCTCAAGTTTGATAATGGCCTGAGCCTTATCATCGTTCTTTTGCCAAGTGACAGCAAGATCCACATCACGAGGCTTCTTCTCTTTTCCAATGGTAATGGCCCAAAGGCCCTTCTCCATCAGGATGAGTTTGATGTGGGTCTGCCAGGTGTGAAACCCAACTCCTTTGAAGCGAGCAATTGGAGAGTCTTTGCCCATGTTAGACTTGCGGGAACAGTAGCAAATCAAGTTTAGACTTATTAGATTTGAGCAATAGAAGAGTTGGTTGAGATGTTCAAAAGATACAAGTACTAAGAGCACTAAAAAATGAGTGTCAATGAACATTATGTTTCTTCCTTGAGTCTTCCAAATCTGCAAAATCCTTCAAGTTCTTTCGAATCCAAATCTTTGCCTCTTGATTTGATGATAGGATAGTAGATCGGAGTGGCAGTGGGTTGTTCCAGTGGCAGAAGAGAGAAAATGATGAGATTTTTTAGCTTCAGTGAAGTTTGCCTATGGCTTATTGGATTAGGGTTTTGACCCAGCCCTAGTTTTTTGCTGATTGTGGGAGCTAGTACTAAGTAGGGGATGAGGCAACGTCAAGTTTTGAGATGATACAGAGAAGCATCAATAGTGGGAGAACACTTCCTCAAAAGGAAGCTTGGTAAGATTTGGCCTGTGAAGTGAGATACAAGATCTTCAATCTGACAAGGTGCTATTGGCTATGGCAGCCATGAAGACAAGCTTAAAGGTGAAGATGGAATTAAGTGAGTTCATAGACTACGACTGAACTGAGTAGAGATGGACCAAAGGTGAAGATCTAATAAAAAAAGCTAAGCCATGCTCAATTGCACTTTGATATCATGTTAAAATACGTAGGATCTAGAGCATGAAAGAGGAAAAAGAGGAAAAAGAAACTCATGAAGACATTGACCCTAACAAAGAAAAAGAAACTCATGAAGACATTGACCCTAACAAAGAAAAATTATTACACAAAAGAATTAGGTTCCAAGATTGAGACTTGGACTCATAAACACAATCTTGTGTATTGACAGTGACATAACACTTTACTGGAAAGAAAAGAGTACTATCAATGCATTAGAAAAATAGTGCAAGTACAATGCTTTATAGGAATTGAGTGGTGGTACTTTCTCCTAGTATGCATATGGGATTTTGGTCCTCAGTCCTCACTGCTCCTCACAAAGGGACTAAAGTAGGTGTGATTGCAAATATTTCAACAAGAAATAGGGAAGCAATGGCAAGATCGCTAAAGTGTTGTGGCTCCTAATCTATGTGGAATGTATAATAGGACTACATGTTGAGCACGTGTTGAGAAACACAGATCCTTCAGCAAGGTCTAGCTATGGAGGACGGAAGTCAGCATGATGACTGTGACTAGACACACTGAGACTATTCCTCAAGTGAATTAGGTTCCAAGATAGATTACCTTGAACTCATAAACACAATCTTGAGTAGATAGAGACAAGATTGAAAGTACAAACTATGATAGCATTCTCCTTCAAATGATTGTTAAGTACATTTCTTTATAGTTTCATGATGGTAGCACTTTTCCACACTGTGCATATGGGACATAGGCAGCTTCTCCTAGGTTGTTACATGTCCCTTGCCCTATTGCTCCATACAAAGAGTCTATCATAGAGTTTGATTGCATATTTCTCAACTCCCCTCCTTAATCACAACCATAATAAGCACCAAGACTCTTGCTCAAGTAAATTAGGTTCCAAGATAGATTAGCTTGGACTCATAAACACAATGTTGAGTAGATATAGATACTACTAAAAGGACAAAGTACAATAGCATTCTCCTTCGAATGATTATTAAGTAGATTGCTTTATAGTTTCATGATGGTATCACTTCTCCACACTGTGCCTATGGGATATAAGCAACTTATCCTAGGCTCTTGCCGTTATAAGATTTGAGATACATGCTCAACCTTCTCATATACTTAAAAGATATATGGTGAATACTATTTTGGCACAGAGAGAGAACAGATGAGAGAAAAGAATGATGTAGAGAGAGAGAGAGAGAACACACTAGGGAGTGAAAGATGGGCCAGTCCTCCCCCCTTGTGGAGTTATATTATTGACAAGGACCAAGCTTCTCTGTTACACATAAACTAGTTCTTAGCTTGTAGATCTTGGGAACAAGATCACAGTTCCTTGCACGATATACAACCGGCTAACACTTGCACAACTTGGAAGTTGGCACCTTTTGATCCTTCTTGAGTCTCTCCTTCTCTCCTACACAATATGTGTAGGGCTCTCCTCTTGGAGCTTGATTTCAACAGAGCTTCCGCAGCACTTGCACCTTCTCTCCTACACAATATGTGTAGGAATCTCCTCTTGGATCTTGATTTCAACAGAGCTTCCGCAACACTTGCACCTTCTCTTCTCCTCTTGGAACTTGATTTCAGCAGAGCTTCTGCAGTACTTGCTCCTTCTCTTTCCCTCTTGGATGTATGCAAAGTGATGCTTCCTTCACCTCCTCCACACTCAAGGAGAGCCTCCCTTTTTTATAGGCTCCAAGAGCTTCTCTTCTTGGAGAGAGACTTGAGTGCTAAGATTGGAAAGGTTGATCTTCATGCAAGATGTTGCTATTCTAGGACTACTTTGCGGCACCGATTTTGGAATATCTCTTTTTGTGTTGCTTGGATGGAAAAATGTCCAACACAAAAGTTGTAGAACTCGTCGTTTGTGATAAACCACGCGGGCCGTTTTAGAGATCAGATTTCTATCACGAGATATTTAAAAATTGGATTCACCATGCCTATTTTCAAAAGAGCAGAATTTTAAACTCTACTCTTAACTTATGATCCATGCAACCACCTTGAGCCATAGATAAGGAGAGTTTGTTAGATTGCATTGGGCCTCAACCTTAAGATTGACTTCCCACAAAATCTTGTGTCATCTTAGATCTTAGAAAGAGAAAATCACTTCTCTCCTCACTTCCAGATGATCACGTTTCTTGTCTTTCTTAGTGAGAGAATTATCTCTCTTATTTTTCTTGGTGAAATAATTACTTCTCTCCTCAATGCATTAAGAGAGAAAAGACCTTAAACCTTGACTTGTAAGGGAGAGGATGACCCCAAATGAATGCAATGCTCATTACACACAAGTAAATGTTTCCAGGAGTCCCTGGATGCACACATAAATACATATACACAATGCTAATGCACTTTCTCTTCTTAGAACTCAATCCATGTTCATTTATGTGTAACTCATTGGTTCTTGTGTACACTCTTACACTTGGTAGACACTTCCTCCCCCCTTCATAACTTGTACTACATGTACCAGATATCCTCGTCATAGTGCTCTGATCACCCCATTAAGTGATGCACTAGGAATATTGGTCTCTAAATGGTCTTATGCTAGATCATCATCAACATTTAAAGAAAAGTGAGTCATTAGTTTATTGATATAAATTTACTAAATAGAGAATGTGTAGTAAGCAATCAATTTAGTGGCATCCCTGTGGCTTCTAAATAGTTGACCTCGACTATAGAGGGGATACATAGTCCTTAAGAAGATCTGGAAAGTCTTCTAGTTCACTCTCAGTTATAAATTGAGCGTCCAATGGGAGATGATTCTTAAACTTAACCAGATACTTCTATAATACATTGCATGATCTTAGAGTATTGTCCTGATGGTGTAAATTTTTTTCAGGTAGCACAAGGAGCTCTTCTGTTTCTTCTATGTCAGGTAAATCTTCTTGGATTGGTTCCATTGGAGGTTCTCCAATATAGGGACATAGAAAACTTATATGGAAAGCATTATGAATGTTCCAATGACTTGATAGATCCAAACAAAAAGTCATATTGTTTATCTTATCTGTGATCTTGAAAGGGCTATAATAGCGATTAGAAAGCTTAACTACTTTACCCTTTTGACCTTTCTGCTTCTTTAAGCGAGCCTTCTCAAACTTAAGAAGAACATACTATCTCAACTTGAGATCTAACTTATGATGATGCTTATTAGCTTTGCATTTATGCTTCTCTTGTGTCCTTTGGATAGCAGCTTTTACTTGAGTGAAAGTTGTATCAATGTCTCTAAAAAACTCATCTGCTAGAAAGATCTTATCCTTCATAAGAATAATGGGTGGTAAATGAGGCTTACCATAGATGATCTCAAAGGGTGCCTTACCATTACTAGAGTGGACCGCGTTCTTGTATGCAAACTCTACTAAAGGTAAATACTTTTCCCATTCTTTTTTATTATCAGAGACATAGAATTTCAAAAGGTCCAAAACAATAGAATTAACACTTTCACTCTGCCCATCCGTTTGAGGATGAAAACTTTAATCCAGTCTCGAGGTTCTCAAAGAGAGCTTTCCAGAAGGTCATGCAGGGATCTCCATCACTTATAATGGACTTAGGCATTCCATGATGCTTGAAAATATGAGCAATGAATAGCTTAGCCATGTGATCAGCTTTTATTGTCTTTTGCACAAGTATAAAGTGTGCTTGCTTACTAAATCTATCAATGATAGTCTAGATTGCATCATTGCGTGCTTGTATGCAAGGAACATCCATGATAAAGTCCATGGCTATACTTTCCCAAGGCTCATTGGAAATAGGTAATGGCTTTAGTTGACCAGGTGATTTATGCCTGGCATACTTTACTTTTTGGCATATCTTGTACTCGCATACATATTTTTCAATGTCATATTTAAGAGTGGGCCAAAAGAAATATCTTTCTAATGCTTGAGTAATGGGTAGAATACCCTTATGTCCAGTATATGGAGATGCATGTGCTTCATCCATTACCTTGTGTCGCAATGGTAATGTTGCACAAATTTCTTGATGATGATACAAACAATCATCTTGAATCGAGTAAGGTGTAATCAACTGACCTGAGTTAAGGTGATCCCATATGGTTGAGAAGTCAGAATCGGTTGCACACATTTTGGGTAAATCCATGAACTCGTTATGGTAAATAGTTATGATTGCATTCACTCGAGGTCATCGTGATAGAGCATCTACTACCACATTCTTAGTCCTAGATGTGTAAAGGATTTAAAAGTGAAACATAGATAAGAAATTTGCCCAATTTACACATGTGTTTCTCTGAGAGCTTCTTATGAGTGAGGAAGTATCTTAGACTTTGGTGATCTCTTTTAATAACAAAATCTGCACCAAGTAAATAGTGTTTCCATACTTGAAGAGCATGTACCACCACCATAAGCTCTTTCTCATATATTGGAGCATGTAGCTCATGATCCTTGAGGCGTCAATTCTCAAATGCTACTGCATGATGCTCTTGGTTAAGCACAGCTCCAATGCAAGCTCCAATGCAATCCCCAGAAGCATCGCAGTGAACTTCAAAAGGTTTTTGAAGATTCAAAACTATGAGAATTGGTATTTGAGTCACAAGAAACTTAATTCTTTCAAAGGCTTGTAGTTGCCTTAATCCCTAGCAAAAAGGCTTCGCTTCTTAGTAAGGTCATGTAGAGGATATGAAACATACGCAAAACCTCGTACGAACCTCCTCTAGTATGAACATAATCCCAAGAAACTTCTAACTTCATGTATAGAAGTAGGTGTAAGCCATTCAACAATGGCTCGAATCTTCTTAGGATCCATTCTCACCAAATTTTGAGAAACAATATGGTCCAAGTAATGAATTTCCAAAAGGAAAATTTCACTCTTCTTAGCATTGACCTATAGTTTATGCTTGCGAAGCTCTTGAAAAACAATAGATAGATGTTTTCTATGCTAATATTTAGACCATGAAAATATTAGAATGTCATCAAAGAAGACGCCTATGAACATTCAACGAGGTCTAAAAATTCTCTCCATCATTTGTTTGAATGTGGCAGGTGCATTAGTCAAACCAAATGGCATTACTAAGAACTCGTATAGTCCAAATGTTGTACAAAAAGTTGATCTAGTGTTAGCCACTCTTGAGAGCAATGTGACTAAAGATACTTGCCCCTTGTTGCAACTTATCCAAGATATCATCTATCCTTGGGATAGGAAAACAATTCTTGATTGTGATCTTGTTCAAAGATCTATAGTCTATGCACATACAGAAAAAACCATCTTTCTTTTGAACAAGTAAGATTGGAGGGCAGTATGGAGAAGAGCTAGGTTGAACTAATCCTTTTTCGAATAGTTTGTTTACTTGTTTTAGGATTTTCTCTTGTTGATTTGCACTTACTCGATAAGGCGGTTGGTTAGGTGGTGAATTGCCTAGGATAAGATCAATTGTGTGATCTTCTGAGCGCTTAGGAGGTAACTCTCCTGGGAGTGAATCACCAAAACAATCTTCATATTTTTTAACAAAATCATGTCTAGCTTGATCAATTAAAGAGAGGGTTTCTTTTAAAGTCTAAGACTTAGAAGCATTAGTTGGTATTGTGTATTCATTAGAGGTATCAAGTGCCCTTGAATCATTAGCTTCTTTTGACTCTCTCACAAAAATCATGTATGCAGAAATAGCTTGCTTCATTTCTTTAGAAATGCTAACATGACTAACCTTTGGCACTAGCCAATCTCCAGTATTAGCAATGCATACTATGTTCCGACCCTTGAATTGAAATGCAAGGGTCTTCTTAACAAAATCAGGAAGAGGTCTAATCTTGTAGTGCCAAGGCATATCTAAGCCAAGGCATATCTAAGATAACATCACAATTACCAATGGGTGCAAGTAGAAAAGATTATTGGTCACGGTATTCCCCAATTCTAAGCTTCAACTTCCCCTGGATAGGAGTAGAATTGGTTATAAGTCCTTCAAATGCCGAAGGTGATCCAATTGGTGTTTCCAATCAATCCTGTGGAATTTGTAACCTTTCAACGATATCTTTTGACACAAAATTATATGTGGACCTTGGATCAAAGAGTATGAAAACTCATTGATTGTTGAGTGTCCCCCAACCCTTTAAGAGTTGTCTCCTCTTCTCATTTGAATGAGTATTAGCTTGCGCATCTAGAATAGAATTTGAGGATGGCAAAGGAGGATCTCTAATCACATTTGATTCCTTCCTTTGGTGAGGACAATTAGGCTTCATATGCCCTACCTTACCAGAAAGAAAGCACCTTCCTTCCTCTTTGTACTTTTGTATCTCAGAGGGTGAGAGATACTTGTGCTTCTTCTTGTTACGCTCTAGCTTTGAATATTGGTCATGGGTAGAGGTAGGTCTTCTTCGATTAGTCTTGTCTATCGGTTGTTCATAGAGCTGCTCTTGTCTAGCTCTATAACAACTCATCTCCAACTTTCGATATGTACCAGGTGTATGCAAACTTTCAACTATGATGGATGACTCCATCATGCGAGATAAGGTTTCATGTGGATACACCTTCATGGTTTTGTGTAAATGAGGGAGTAGGCCAGCTTCAAACTTCCTTTTCTTCTCTTCATCCCTAATCTCCATGAAAGGAGTAATCTTGAGAAGAGTAGACCAAAACTTGTCCACGTAACTAGTGACCTTCTCATGCTCTTTCTGTCCTAGCCAATCCCACTCCTTCTTGACGTCATTCTCAAAATCAGGAGGCAAGAATTGAGCATAAAACTTATTTTTGAACTTTTTCCAATTTGAAGGTTTCATTCCCTTCAAAATGAGAGTCAACTACCAATTCCTAGTGGTGTCTTTCAAGTGCATGCCTACATGCATGACCTTGGACTTTTCTAAGAAATTACCATTAGAAAAAGCAACTTCAAATTTCTTGACAAAGGCTAATGCCTTAGCAGGATCTCTCTTACCCGAGTAAGAGTCAAGTAAGAGTCAAACTTTATGTCTTTATCCCCAAACTTGAAAGTCTTAGTCTTCTTAAACTTGCTCCTCTTATGGTCCCTCTTTGTCCATTTGCAGATTGCACGAGACTTAGAACCAAGAGAGTAGGAACTAGAAGATGAGGAGGAGGAGGAGGAACTTGAGTAATTAGGGAAGTAGCTGGTTGCTGAGGGAAATGACTTCCTCTTTATCCACCTCACTCTAGGTGAGGTCTTTTTACTCTTCATGACCCAAATGTCCTTCTTCCTTTCAAGAAGGTTCTCAGCAATTGGATGCTTTGCACCTTCACCATCAATTGATGCAATGGTTTTTCCTTTAATAACACCATCTTTTGGAGGATTCTGTCCTTCATAAGTAGCGTTTTTCCTTTCCCTTAAGCTATCAATCAATTGATGTACTTCAGGAATCTCCAACAAGCTATGTTACTCTATCAACTGAGCATGTAATTGCTCACTTGTAGGCACTTCATCAATTGCCATTTTTACTATCTTCTTCCAAGGATCACCTTTCCTTTGAGAAAAGCAAAGAGGCCTGCTCTAATACCATTGTTAGAAGATCCGAGATACACGCTCGACCTTCTTATATACTTAAAGTATATATGGTGAATATTATGATGGCGCAGAGAGAAAACAAATGAGAGAAAAGAAATACGTAGAGAGAGAGAGAGAGAAAGAGAGAGAGATTGACAACACACTAGGGAGTAGAAGATGGGCCAGTCCCCCCCTTGTGGAGTTGCATTATTGTCAAGGTGTAAGCTCCTTTGTTACACACAAACAAGTTTTTAACTTGTAGATCTTTGGAAACAAGATCACGGTTCCTTGCACAGTATACAACCCGCTAACACTTGCACAACTTCGAAGTTGACACAATATGTATACGGCTCTCCTCTTGGAGTTTGATTTCAACAGAGCTTCCACAGCACTTGCATCTTCTCTCCTACACAATATGTATAGGGATCTCCTCTTAGAGCTTGATTTCAGCAGAGCTTTCACAACACTTGCACCTTCTCTTCTCCTCTTGGAACTTGATTTCAGTAGAGATTCCGCAACACTTGCTCCTTCTTTTCTCGTCTTGGATGCATGCAAAGTGATGTTTCCTTCACCTCCTCCACACCTAAGGAGAGCCTCCCTTTTTTAGAGGCTCCAAAAGCTCCTCTTCTTGGAGAGAGACTTGAGTGCTAATATTGGAAACATTGATCTTCATGCAAGATGTGGCTATTCGAGGACCTACTTTACAGCACCAATTTTGGAATATCTCTCTGTGCGTTGTTCGGATGGAAATTTGTCCAACACAAAAGTTGTAGATCTCGTCATTTTTAATAAGATACATGGGCCATTTTAGAGATCGACTTTCTATCGCGAGATATTTTAAAACTTCATTCACCATGTCTATTTTAAGAAAAGCAGCTTTTTAAACTCTACTCTTAACTTATGGTCCATGCAACCACCTTGAGCCATAGATAAGGAGAGTTCATTAGATTGCCTTGGGCCTCAACCTTAAGATTGACTTCCCACAAAATCTTGTGTCATCTTAGATCTTAGAAAGAGAAAATCACTTCTCTCCTCACTTCCAGATGATCACGTTTCTCGTCTTTCTTAGTGAGAGAATTATCTCTCTTGTTTTTCTTGTTGAAATAACTACTTCTCTCCTTAATTCATTAAGAGAGAAAAGACCTTAAACCTTGACTTGTAAGGGAGAGGATGACCCCAAATGAATGCAATGCTCATTACACACAAGTAAATGTTTCCAGGCGTCCCTGGATGCACACATAAATACATATACACAATGCTAATGCACTTTCTCTTCTTAGAACTCAATCCATGTTCATTTATGTGTAACTCCTTGGTTCTTGTGTACACTCTTACACTTGGTAGACACTTCCTTCCCCCTTCATAACTTGTACTGCATGTACCTGATATCCTCGTCACAGTGCTCTGATCACCCCATTAAGTGATGCACTAGGAATACTGGTCTCTAAATGGTCTCATGGCCATGTTAGATCATCATTAACACTTTAAGAAAAGTGAGTCATTATTTTATTGATATAAATTTACTAAATAGAAAATGCATAATAAGCAATCAATTTAGTGGCAGTTGCATATGCCTTGCCCTATTGGTCCATACAAATAGGCTATCATAGGAGTGTCATTGCATATTTCTCAACAAGATGGAAATACATGTCACTATTGTAGTCTATGTGAAATATACCTAATACCACATCAGGGAACTCAAAAAATAATGACTTAGAGACATGGAAATACACACTACAGCACTAATAATTAGCAAATAAAAAACTTAGATCAAAGAATATATTGAAATTAGATAGAAACAAAGATAATCATAGTGCTAACTGCTAGATTTTATATATCATCATGAATATTCATCGTGCAACAGGTCATGAGCATCACGAATGGTAAAAAAATGGGATAGACACCATAGATACCTCTTGAAGTCACACCTAAAAACTACCTACATAACTACACTTCATGAGGAAACAACTTCATGAGGTATCTAAAGACTACTTCACACATGGAACTATTGTGACTAAGATTCTAACCATGCTAAGGGCAAACATAGTGCATCCAGCCATGGCTAATAATATTCCCTACTACCAACCTCTATATTATCCCTATAATTATCTCTAGTCATGTACGAAATTGAAAAACACTTCCTACTACCAACCTTTTGGTATGCTTGAAGGGTTAACTCTTGGAGTAGGAAGGAAAACAAGTTAACTTGAGTCATGTTGAGCTCTATAATGCTTCTACTAGACTTGAATTTTCAAATTCCAGTCTCGTCCTCCATCGTCAGAAACTATGATATAGCTGCTGCAAGAAGAGACGTAGTACCGATATGACACTGCTGCTCTCTGCTTCCTGTCTCTGATTTCTGATGATCTGAATGAGGGTGGACTTCCCAGGCTAACACCACAGCAGTTTAATGAGTGCTGCTGCACTCTCTGTCTGATGTAGTTGTGTATCTGTCGACTTGTACAGGAGAGGTACTGCTGTACAGTAGTAGAGCATGCAGCAATTATGACAGACTAATTCTGAATCTGGAATCAATGGATGATCTTCTTCACGGTCGACATAGTCCTCCTCCTTTGCTAGCTGCGCCACGCGCCCTTGTGTGTGTGCAGTGTAGACACAGCAGAACACGCCCGCCAATTTCCAAAGAAAGGAGGAGCAAAAGTGAACAATGGGAAATGCAAATGAAAAGGCTAGCCGAGACGCGGGACGAGGAGATGATGAGAGCCTTCGAGTGAGAGAGACCCTCGATTCCCGCGTTGTAACTCACGAAAAGCGGCAACGTCGCGTTATAACTGGGGCGCCGCAAAGGAATATTCCGCGTGCTGAGGTGGCCCCAACTTTGGTCAATGCTCTTCCCCTCCTTTCCACGGTCCAAGGTTCATTTTTGAAGGTTGCACAACCCTTCTCGGCCATTATTGACTTGCTGGAGAATCCTTAAATATTACAAGCAATGCATTTGAAAGGCAAAATAAAAAATTTGCCCTTCTTGGAGAAGGGCAAAATTTTTCTAGCATTGTGTTCGAAGGGCACTTTTTTCTTTAAAAATTAGTATATTGTATTATAAATAAATTTATTAATCTAATTGCCTAATGCCTAATTACTAAGGCTATATCAATGATTCATAATAGAGTTGATTAAATCAAATATGTATAGTATAAATTGAATGAAAAAGTTATCTTACATATGAATTAGAATTTTATCGTTGTTAAGTGATTTTACTTAAAAAGCTTATTTGCAAAAGGTTTAGATCTTGAAAGGTAATATTTATTCGAAGGCCATATTTTAAAAAGTGACCTTCAAGTGGAAGGGCAAGATCATAGAGAGACCTTCAGGAGAAAATACGGACTAGCCCTTCAAAAATGAACACTGTTTTCACCACTTTTTGCTATTAATAGGTAGTGTGAAACAATACGACCAAAATATGTATTCCTTTAGGTGGAGAATTCCAACTTATGATACACATTGTGTGCTTTGCTCAGTATTTTCTTCCAGGACCCCAGAATCCCCCTTATGAATTGACTCTATTTAATGACTTGCATAACTAGAATGGATTCTCTTGTTAGCCCCCAAGATACATAATTTACATCTCTATTGACACCTCCTAGTATGTTCTAGCATCAAGATTTTTTCTCTATGAGTACCCCCATCCCCCCCCCCCAAAAGTTCAAAACATGATCCTACAAATATATTTCTTCAAACGAAACCCATTGATTCTTCCCTTATGAACTGTCACATTTAGATCTTGCAATACATCACTGTCATTTTCAAACTTCTATCTGATAAAAAGGGGTCTCTCCCATCTAACTCAAAACTTAGTCTTCTGGAAGGTAGAGTCCAAAAGGCTCTCATATCTCATGATTAGCATTCTTTCAACAAGGTTCTTTTTCATTAACTAGGCATTATACCATTCCTTTCTTTTCAAAATTTTCTTCTCATAGTAGACCATTGCATGCTTACTTGTCAAGCTATACTACATCCAATTTTAGGCCCCTATTAATTTCTTACTCTCGATCAGATCCAACTAGTGCCTCTTTATAAACTCCATAGGGAAAATATGAGATCCGTAGGTGTTACATCTTCATGACCATACACTAGACGAAAAGGAGTAGACCCTATATTGGTCTCTTGAATGGTCCTACAAGCCCTAGCAAAACTTGATGCAAGTAGTTGTCCCAATCCTTGGGATGGTCTTCAACCGACTTAAAGAGAATCTTCTACAAAGTCTCGTTAAATGCTTCTACCAATCCATTACATTGAGGGTAATAGGGCATAACAAACCTATGCTTTAAATCTAACTTCTTTCTCAGCTTCCTTATAGCTTTTTTCTAAAAATAAGATATTGATATGTTGTTATCTCTAGTTGTATCCTCTATAAAAAATCACACTACATCCCCTTTCTTGCATTTCCTGGTAGTCTTTTCTTCACACCATTTGGTCATGTAATCAAATGTAGCAAGGATATAAGATTACCCTATATTAGTGCCACCCTCCCCTCAATTGACATATAAAGAGAGACATTGCATTGCGTAGAGATAGCCATGAGTAGAAGAGAACACTTTGATTCCAACTATGAGAGAACGGAGTTGTGACCATATCTTTTCTACAACAATACGCTTGCTGTTTGACTCTATACCTTTCTCTCTTATATCCCAACTTCAACGTAATTCTTTTCAACCTCCTTTTTTGTCACCTTCTCCCAACCAAGCTCTCTACTACTTACCCTACCCTAAGAGCCAACCAAGAATCATGTGGTGTATGGGAGCAGTTTTTTGAGACCGTCAAGTGCATATTGGAGGCGGATTAGTGCAAATTTTAAGTAGAAATTTAAAGCCGATGGAAGCGGAACCTGAAGATCCGACCATTTTAGAGACCAAGGAAGACAGAAATTCAAAACTTCCCACCTTACGGTGGTTGTAGATTTTTAGTAATTTTTAAGAGCTTTTGAGTCGTTCGGGATTTCAAGCTGATCAGGCAAGATTTTTTCAAACTCAATTTGGGTGTTGGATAGGAAATATGAGAAGCCGGAGGGCCCAAAATGGCCAATATTTTAAAAAGTTTGGGCATGCCATTTGGGGAGGGGGGGGGGCATTATTTCAAAATGGCAGCTGTAGAAACGTGCTACCCCTTCCTGGTGACGAATTTTGAGAGGCGGCCAATGGCAAGCTACAAGTAAGCCATGAAATAGAGATTAACAATGGATTCCTTTCATTTTTCGCTCTCCAATGCCCGTCTTCAATCGCACAATGGTTGCTTGATGAGAAATCTGGAATTCTAGTCTTTCTCTCTCCTCCCTCCTCTCTCCTCTTGAGGGTTGTTCACATGCATGAATCCATGTAAGAAAGGGGAGGAATTGGATGTGAGATGTTGATAAAATAATGTTATCGAGCCAAAGGAGGTTATGGATCGGAGTTGGAGAGAGTGTCAACAGCAGAAAATAAGCCTCAGCAGCCTTCCAACCATTAAACATGCACCTCCAAAACTGGGTTTCTATGCGTAAGCACTCATTTCATTCGTTTTATGAAATATGTTTGATGAAATTGTTTGTAAAATGGATTCCTTTGATTGAAAATGCTGAAATTTATCAAAAATATTGAAGAAAGCCAAAAAATTGAGTCACTTAATAAATTATATCAAAACACGTAAAACTCGTAATTATGCAGTTTTCATGAAAATGATAAAATTTGGGGATTTTGTTTGGATTTCAAGGTTCATATGGAATAGAAATGAATATAAAATCAATACTCAATGGTTGTGATGAGTCTCAACCCATAAATCAGAAATATCAAAAAATTTATCTAAATAAATAAATAAAAATAGTAAAAATTTAGAGAAAATTAGTTTTTTGTACTAGAAAATTAA